>NC_090833.1:105666199-105969381 GCF_028021215.1 Eschrichtius robustus | reverse complement strand
ATTATACTTCAATAAAGATGTTTAAAAAAAAAAAAAAAAGAAAAGTCGGAGCCACAATCAGAACTGCTTCCCAAATTGCCCACAAAAGGCAATATATCTTCAGTGTTAGAAAACTGTTTAACAAGAGGCAATCTTACCTTTTCTGAAAATGTTTCTTGGTTCTAAACACTTAAATGTAAAGTAAATCATCTCAAACTGTGTTGGAACTGGGTAAGATATAAATAAATAAATGAAAAAAAAAAAAAAAGTGGGGTGTTAAAGTCCCCTACTATGATTGTGTTACTGTCGATTTCCCCTTTTATGGCTGTTAGTATTTGCCTTATGTATTGAGGTGCTGCTATGTTGGGTGCATAAATATTTACAATTGTTATATCTTCTTCTTGTATTGATCCCTTGATCATTATATAGTGTCCTTCTTTGTCTCTTGTAATAGTCTTTATTTTAAAGTCTATTTTGTCTGATATGAGAATTGCTAGTCCAGTTTTCTTTTGATTTCCATTTGCATGGAATATCTTTTTCCATCCCCTCACTTTCAGTCTGTATGTGTCCCTAGGTCTGAAGTGGGTCTCTTGTAGACAGCATATATATGGGTCTTGTTTTTGTATCCATTCAGCCAGTCTGTGTCTTTTGGTGGGAGCGTTTATTCCATTTACATTTAAGGTAAGTATTGATATGTATGTTCCTATTCCTATTTTCTTAAATGTTTTGGGTTTGTTATTGTAGGTGTTTTCCTTCTCTTGTGTTTCTTGCCTAGAAAAGTTCCTTTAGCATTTGTTGGAAAGCTGGCTTGGTGGTGCTGAACTCTCTCAGATTTTGCTTGTCTGTAAAGGTTTTAATTTCTCCATCAAATCTGAACGAGATCCTTGCTGGGTAGAGTAATCTTGGTTGTAGGTTTTTGTCCTTCATCACTTTAAATATGTTCTGCCACTCCCTTCTGGCTTGCAGAGTTTCTGCTGAAAGATCAGCTGTTAACCTTATGGGGATTCCCTTGTGTGTTATTTGTTGTTTTTCCCTTGCTGCTTTTAATATGTTTTCTTTACATTTAATTTTTGATAGTTTGATTAATATGTGTCTTGGCATGTTTCTCCTTGGATTTATCCTGTATGGGACTCTCTGTGCTTCCAGGACTTGATTAACTATTTCCTTTCCCATATTAGGGAAGTTTTCAACTATAATCTCTTCAAATATTTTCTCAGTCCCTTTCTTTTTCTCTTCTTCTTCTGGGACCCCTATAATTCGAATGTTGGTGTGTTTAATGTTGTCCCAGAGGTCTCTGAGACTGTCCTCAGTTCTTTTCATTCTTTTTTCTTTATTCTGCTCAGCAGTAGTTATTTCCACTATTTTATCTTCCAGGTCACTTATCCGTTCTTCTGCCTCAGTTATTCTGCTATTGATCCCTTCTAGAGAATTTTTAATTTCATTTATTGTGTTTTTCATCATTGCTTGGTTCCTCTTTAGTTCTTCTAGGTCCTTGTTAAATGTTTCTTGCATTTTGTCTATTCTATTTCCAAGATTTTGGATCATCTTTACTATCATTATTCTGAATTCTTTTTCAGGTAGACTGCCTATTTCCTCTTCATTTGTTAGGTCTGGTGGGTTTTTACCTTGCTCCTTCATCTGCTGTGTGTTTTTCTGTCTTCTCATTTTGCTTATCTTACTGTGTTTGGGGTCTCCCTTTCACAGGCTGCAGGTTCGTAGTTCCTCTTGTTTTTGGTATCTGTCCCCAGTGACTAAGGTTGGTTCAGTGGGTTGTGTAGGCTTCCTGGTGGAGGGGACTAGTGCCTGTGTTCTGGTGGATGAGGCTGGATCTTGTCTTTCTGGTGGGCAGGTCCACGTCTGGTGGTGTGTTTTGGGGTGTATGTGGCCTTATTATGATTTTAGGCAGCATCTCTGCTAATGGATGGGGTTGTGTTCCTGTCTTGCTGGTTGTTTGTCATAGGGTGTCCAGCACTATAGCTTGCTGGTCGTTGAGTGAAGCTGGGTCTTGGTGTTGAGATGGAGATCTCTGGGAGATTTTCGTCGTTTGGTATTACGTGGAGCTGGGAGGTGTCTTGTGGACCAGTGTTCTGAAGTTGGCTCTCCCACCTCAGAGGCACAGCCCTGATGCCTGGCTGGAGCACCAAGAGCCTTTCATCCACATGGCTCAGAATAAAAGGGAGAAAAAAATAGAAAGAAAAGAAGAAAGAGGATAAAATAAAATAAAGTTATTAAAATAGAAAAAATAAAAAATAATTATTAAGAAAAAAAGAAAAAAAATTAAAAAAAATAAAAAACGGACGGACAGAACCCTAGGACAAATGGTGAAAGCACAGGTATACAGACAAAATCTCACACAGAAGCATACACATACACACTTACAAAAAGAGGAAAAGGGGAAAAAATAATATATCTTGCTCCCAAAGTCCACCTCCATAATTTGGGATGATTCGTTGTCTATTCAGGTATTCCACAGATGCAGGTACATCAAGTTGTTTGTGCAGCTTTAATCCGCTGCTTCTGAGGCTGCTGGGAGAAATTTCCCTTTCTCTTCTTTGTTCGCACAGCTTCCGGGTTTCAGCTCTGGATTTGGCCCCGCCTCTGCGTGTAGGCCGCCTGAGGGCGTCTGTTCCCCGCCCAGACAGAACGGGGTTAAAGGAGCAGCTGATTCGGGGCCTCTGGCTCACTCAGGCCGGGGGGAGGGAGCGGTATGGAGGAGGCGGGGCGAGCCTGCGGCGGCAGACGCCGGCGTGACGTTGCAGCAGCCTGAGGCGCGCCGTGCGTTCTCCCCGGTAAGTTGTCCCTGGATCACGGGACCCTGGCAGTGGCGGGCTGCACCGGCTCCCGGGAGGGGCGGTGTGGAGAGTGACCTGTGCTCACACACAGGCTTCTCGGTGGCGGCAGCAGCAGCCTTAGCGTCTCATGCCCGTCTCTGGGGTCCGCGCTGTTAGCCGCGGCTCGCGCCCGTCTCTGGAGCTCGTTTAGGCGGCGCTCTGAATTCCCTCTCCTCGCGCACCCAGAAACATTGGTCTCTTGCCTCCTCGGCAGCTGCAGACTTTTTCCCGGACTCCCTCCCGGCTAGCTGTGGCGCACTAGCCCGCTTCAGGCTGTGTTCACGCCGCCAACCCCAGTCCTCTCCCTGCGATCTGACCGAAGCCTGAGCCTCAGCTCCCAGCCCCCGCCCGCCCTGGCGGGTGAGCAGACAAGCCTCTCGGGCTGGTGAGTGCTGGTCGGCGCCGAGCCTCCGTGCGGGAATCTCTCCGCTTTGCCCTCCGCACCCCTGTGGCTGCGCTCTCCTCCGTGGCTCTGAAGCTTCCCCCCTCCGCCACCCGCAGTCTCCACCCATGAAAGGCCTTCCTAGTGTGTGGAAACCTTTCCTCCTTCACGGCTCCCTCTCACTGGTGCAGGTCCCGTCCGTATCCTTTTGTCTCTGTTTTTTCTTTTTTCTTTTGCCCTACCCAGGTATGTGGGGAGTGTCTTGCCTTTTGGGAGGTCTGACGTCTTCTGCCAGCGTTCAGTAGGTGTTCTGTAGGAGCAGTTCCACGTGTAGATGTATTTCTGGTGTATCTGTGGGGAGGAAGGTGATCTCCGTGTCTTACTCTTCCGCCATCCTCTCCGACCTCCATTATATGTTTTCTACATGATTACTCAACTGTCCCCACATTAATAATGCCACTACTATATTAAAAATAGTTTCTAGGCTCTTTACTCTGGTTAATTGATATATTTGTCTCTCCATTAATTACTGTAGCTTTTTATTGAGGCCTGATATCTAGTTGGCCAAATCCCATCAACATAATTCTTCAATATTGTCTTGGCTCTTTTTTAGCCCATTACTCTTTCATATAAATTTAAATTTCCTGTTAGGTTCCATGAAAAATCTTATTGGGGTTTTGGCTGGAATTGCATGAAATTTATAGATTTCAATTGTTATAGTGTCAAGTATTTTCATTCATTATTTTGGAAATCTCCCCATTTATTTAGGTCTTATTATATTTATTAAGCTATAATTTTCCCCATAAACATTTCATACATATATTTTTTAGATAGTTACAGTTTAGTATGTAAGAAACTTGGAAGTTGTCACTCTGTCTTAACAAGTAAAAAGCTGAGCAAAATGAATAGTGAGAATAGGGCAAACCATGGCCCCCCAGATTGGAGCAACTAACAGGAGACTGGAGAGAATCACAGCTTACCTGAGCAGAAGCCCAGAAGCATTAACCTCTCTGGGAATCAGTGCCAGGTTAGGAAACCTGAAATATTATTGATGAATTGCGGGGGGGGTGGTCAGTGTGGACAAGTTTGAGAGTTAAAAACTCCAGGGGGACTCAGTCAACGAAGGAGAGGTTACCCATACTTTAAAAAAAAATTTTTTTATTTTTAAAAATTTTTATTGGAGTATAGTTGCTTTACAATATTGTGTTAGTTTATACTGTACAGCAAAGTGAATCAGCTATATGTATACATATATCCCCTCTTGTTTGGATTTCCTTCCCATTTAGGTCACCCCAGAGCACTGAGTAGGGTTTCCTGTGCAATACAGTAGATTCTCATTAGTTATCTATTTTATACATGGTATCAATAGTGTATATATGTCAATCTCAATCTTTTTATACATAGTATCAATAGTGTATGTATGTCAATCTCAATCTCCCAATTCCTCCCATTCCCCCCTTTCCCCTTGGTATCCATAAATTTGTTCGCTATGGCTGTGTCTCTATTTCTGCTTTGCAAATAAGGTCATCCATACCATTTTTCCAGATTCCACATATATGCGTTAATATACGATATTTGTTTTTCTCTTTCTGACTTACTTCACTCTGTATTTGACAGTCTCTAGGTCTATCCATGTCTCTACAAATGACCCAATTTTGTTCCTTTTTATGGCTGAGTAATATTCCATTGTGTATATGTGCCACATCTTCTTTAATCATTCATCTGTCAATGGACATATAGGTTGCTTCTGTGTCCTGGCTATTGTAAATAGTGCTGCAATGAACATTGGGGTGCATGTGTCTTTTTGACTTATGGTTTTCTCAGGGTATATGCCCAGTAGTGGGATTGCTGGGTCATATGGGAACCTCCATACTGTTCTCTATAGTGGCTGTATCAATTTACATTCCCACCAACAGTGCAAGAGGTTTCCCTTTTCTCCACACCCTCTCCAGCATTTATTGTTTGTAGATTTTTTGATGATGGTGATTCTGACCTGTGTGAGGTGATACCTCATTGTAGTTTTGATTTGCCTTTCTCTAATAATTAGTGATGGGGAGCATCTTTTCATGTGTTTGCTGGCCATCTACCCGTGCTTTTGTGAGCTTTATCTCCTGGAGCTCTATCAGGTTCTCACAGTAAATATCAGAGGAAAATCCCCTTATGCTTCCAACAGGGGTAGGGGAAAAGAAACTATTTTGAAACATGCCAGAGCATTCTGTTCTGCCTTAACAAGGTCTGCCATCAGGAGAAACTGTTTAACCAGAGCTTAACCTGCTGGGCTATTATCAGAGCCTAATTAACCTAGAGGAAGGAAAAATACCGAACCCGAAGCTCCTCGAGCCTTTCCTGGGGAATAAGGGAAATACCCAATTCCAGCCCACTCTAGCCATCCTGTCCTATCTAAGAGAGGAAAGGCTGAAAATCATGTGTGAAGTCTATGGGTCGAAGATACAGTCACTATTCTGTTAGATATATGCTTAGGTGTCCATATTAGTTGAGAATAGCCTAGATGCCTGAAGAGAACCTGCTCGAGTGTCTTACACATATTATGGCTCAAACTCTTTAAAAAAAGAAGCCCAGGGCGAGGTAGTAACTTATGTTTCAATGACACAAAATGTCAAGGTTGAGGTCTTTGTAGTTCTCTATTCTTTTCTTTCATGGTTTCTGAAACTTCAGCGATAATGTCTAATTCCTTGCAGCTGGAAGGAGGGAGTGTACAGGGACAAAAAGGGATTTCTGGGAGCTCCTGACCAACATTCTTTTGCTCACATATAACTGGCAATCTCTCGATTCAAGGGAGGCTGGAAAATGGAGTTTTTTTGTTGGATATACTGTTACCCTTAACTAAAATCAGAATTCTCTCACTGAGGAAGAAAAGAAAAAAAAAATCAATATAGAGGTGGGGGTAGTGGGAAACTAGCAGCTGCTGTTGAAGGATCTTTTAATCTCTGTTGTTATTTTAAATATCTTTTAAAAATGGAAAATTTCAGTTGTTTATTGGTATTCATAGCAATATTTCATTTTAAAACTTAAAGCATAATATACAGAAAAATCTACTCTTTTAGTGTATGTTTCTGCAAATTTGGACAAATACATGCAGTCATTATTTTGTTTGAGGAACACATCAAACAGAGTAAGAAACAGTGAGAATATTATGAGGTTTTGGTAAGAGAAGCAGGCAGGACCATGTTCTTAAGGGGCGTTTTAGGTGATAAAACTAAGTCTGGATTTAATCTAAGTGCAGTGGGAGCCACTGGAGAGTTTTAAGCAGGGGAGTGATGTGGTGTAATTTATTTTGGAAAATTCACTCTGTATTCTTTCTGGAGAATGGATTGTAAGGAACATGCAAGGAAGAAAGGAGTCTAATTCCAAGGCAATTTCATAGTCCAGGCAAATGTTCATGGTCACTGAGGCAAGGATGGTGGCAATACAGGGGGAGTTAAAACAGATTCAGTATATATGAAGGAGCAACAGGATTTGCTCTTGGATTTTCATTTTCAACTGTTTCTATGACTGGGATGTGATTCCCTCTGGAGTCAGATGTTCAGAATAATCACTGTAATTTGTGAATTTCTTTGCGTACATACACTGCTAATTTGGCAAGGCTGTTATTTTTTTTTCATTTCCCATTCATGTACACAAGTGTGATTCACAAGCTGCATGATGTAATTCCTTTTCTGGATTAGAGAAAAGAGAAGACAATTTTCTATTTAACAAAAGAGTTTTTTAAAAAATTAATTAATTAATTAATTTTTGGCTGTGTTGGGTCTTCGTTGCTGCATGTGGGCTTTCTCTAGTTGCAGAGAGTGGGGGCTTCTCTTGTTGCGGAGCACGGGCTCTAGGCACGCGGGCTCAGTAGTTGTGGCTGGTGGACTCTAGAGCACAGACTCAGTAGTTGTGGGGAATGGGCTTAGTTGATTCGCGGCATGTGAGATCTTCCCAGACCAGGGCTTGAACCCGTGTCCCCTGCATTGGCAGGCGGATTCTTTTTTTTTTTTTTTTTTTAACATCTTTATTAGAGTATAATTGCTTTACAGTGTTAAGTGTAAAGCAGTGTTAGTTTCTGCTTTATAACAAAGTGAATCAGCTATACGTATACATATATCCCCATATCTCCTCCCTCTTGCATCCCCCTCCCACCGTCCCTATCCCACCCCTCTAGGTGGTCACAAAGCACCGAGCTGATTCCCTGTGCTATGCAGCTGCTTCCCACTAGCTATCTATTTTACATTTGATAGTATGTATAGGTACATACCACTCTCTCACTTCGTCCCAGCTTACCCTTCCCCCTCCCCGTGTCCTCAAGTCCATTCTCTACGTCTGCGTCTTTATTCCTGTCCTGCCCCTAGGTTCTTCAGAACCTGTTTTTTTTTTTTAGATTCCATATACATGTGTTAGCATACGGTAATTGTTTTTCTCTTTCTGACTTACTTCACGCTGTATGACAGACTCTAGGTCCACCCACCTCACTACAAATAACTCAATTTTGTTTCTTTTTATGACTGAGTAATATTCCATTGTATATATATGTGCCACAACTTGTTTATCCATTCATCTGTCGATGGACACTTAGGTTGCTTCCATGTCCTGGCTATTGTAAATAGTGCTGCAATGAACATTTTGGTACATGACTCTTTTTGAATTATGGTTTTCTCAGGGTATATGCCCAGTAGTGGGATCGCTGGGTCATATGGTAGTTCTAATTTTAGTTTTTTAAGGAACCTCCATACTGTTCTCCATAGTGGCTGTACCAATTTACATTCCCACCAACAGTGCAAGAGGGTTCCCTTTTCTCCACACCCTCTCCAGCATTTATTGTTTGTAGAGTTTTTGATGATGGCCATTCTTACTGGTGTTAGGTGATACCTCATTGTAGTTTTGATTTACATTTCCCTAATGGTTAGTGATGTTGAGCATCCTTTCATGTGTTTGTTGGCCATCAGTATATCTTCTTTGGAGAAATGTCTGTTTAGGTCTTCTGCCCATTTTTGAATTGGGTTGTTTGGTTTTTGGATATTGAGCTGCATGTGCTGCTTGTAAATTTTGGAGATTAATCCTTTGTCAGTTGCTTCATTTGCAAATATTTTCTCCCATTCTGAGGGTTGTCTTTTCATCTTGTTTATGGTTCTCTTTGCTGTGCAAAAGCTTTTTAGTTTCATTAGGTCCCATTTGTTTATTTTTGTTTTTATTTCCATTTCTCCAGGAGGTGGGTCAAAAAGGATCTTGCTGTGATTTATATCATAGAGTGTTCTGTTTATGTTTTCCTCTAAGAGTTTTATAGTGTCTCGCAGGAGGATTCTTAACCACTGCACCGCCAGGGAATCCCAACAAAAGAGTTTTGAACATGCTCAGATGATCTTGCTTTTATGTTAGGATTTAGAAGCAAGTTAAGAACACTACTGGTTGGAGATCTAATCTTAGGAGTTCGGGGAAGGTCTTGGATATGAATCTCTTCCATGAGCTGCTTAACTTCCATTAACAATATTTAAACAATTTTTTGTGTGCTAGCCTTCCTGAAAGGAATGGTATATGAAATCCCCAACACTGTATTATACATACCTTTATTAATTTACTTTCCCTTTTAAATCATCCTTGATCACCTATAGGAGAAGTAGGTATTTGTAACAATCAGTTTTAATATCTTAAAGTCCCTAAGAGGTGAAGAGGGATTGAATCTATTTTATGGCATAAAGAGATGAATGAACAGAATGGATGTAATGAATAGACTGAAAGAAGACCTCTATTCCTGGGTAATTCCTGGCCACTTGGTCTACTGCAGAACTGCAATAATAAAAAAAAAATGCCATAAAACAGTGATAGACTAAGAAATAGGGAAATGATACCAAGAAAATATAAATAAAAATAGAAAGCCATGGTCATGTTAAAAAAAAAGGAACATAATTTTGAATCACAAAGGAGAGCATGGGTACTATATTTGGGCTATAAATTTAGGTTTGGGCTTCCTAGACCAACAGAAAAAAAGGGTCACAATCAACTGCTCAATTACCATTAGCAAGATGCCTAATTTGGGCCTAAGAAGTGTTAACTGTAGAACTGAAGTTGTTCTGGGTCCACAAGGCATTGGCCCTGCATCTTGTAGTTCAGGACCAGGCTGCTTCACTGGAGAATTCTTCTAAGTGTTCAGAGAAGAATTAACACCTATCCTTCTCAAGGTCTTCCAAAATTGAAGAGGAAGGAACACTTCTAAACACACTTTATGAAGCGAGCATTACCTTGATACTAAAACCAGACAAGGACACCACAAAGAAAGGAAAATTACAGCCCCAAATTTCTGACAAACATAGATGAAAAAATCCTCAACAAAATATTAGCAAACTGAATTAAACAATACATTATAAAAATTATACATCATGATCAAATGAGATTAATTCCAGGGATGCAAGGGATGGTTCAACATCTGAAAAATCAATCAGCATAATATACCACATTAACAAAATGAAGAATTAAAATCATAAGATCATCTCAATAGATGCAGAAAAAGCATTGGATAAAATTGAACATCTATTTATGATAAAAATAACTCTCAACAAGGTGGGGATAGAGGGAACATATCTCAATGCAATAAAAGCCAAATTTGGCAAGGCCACAGCTAACATCATACTCAACAGTGAAAAGCTGAATGCTTTTCCTCTATGATCAGGAACAAGACATGGATGCCTTCTGTCACCACTTCATTCAACATAGTATTGGAAGTCTTAGCTAGAGCAATTAGGCAAATAAAATAAAATAAAATGCATCCAAATGAGAAAAGAAGAAGTAAAATTGTCACTATTTGCAGATGACATGATACTATACATAGAGAACCCTAAAGACTCCATTTAGAAACTGTTAGAACAAATAAATGAATTCAGCAAAATTGCATGATACAAAATGAATATACAGAAATCTGTGACAATTCTATATGTTAGTAATGAACTACCAGAAAGAGAAATTAAGAAAACAATCCCATTTATAATTGCATCAAAAAGAATAAAACCTAGGAATAAATCTAGTCAAGGAAGTAAAAGACATGTACTTGGAAAACTGTAAGACATTGATGGAAGAAATTGAAGATGATACAAACAAATGGAAAGATATAGCATGCTCATGGATTGGAAGAATTAATGTTGTTGAAATGTCCATACTACCCAAAGCAGTCTACAGATTCAGTGCAGTCCGTATCAAAATTGCAATGGCATATTTCACAGATCTAGGACAAATTTCCTAAAATCTGTATGGAAACACAAAATATTCCCAATAGCATAAACAATCTTGATAAAGAAGAACAAAACTGGAGGTATCATGCTCCCTGAAATCAGTATGGTACTGGCACAAAAACAGACCCATATATCAATGAAACAGAATGGAAAGACCAGAAATACATCCACACATATATGGACAATGAATTTATGACAAAGGAGCAAAGAACATGTGATGGGGAAAGTACTGTCTCTTCAATAAATTGTGTTGGGAAAACTGGACAGTCACATGCAAAAGAATGAAACTACTATCTTACACAATAAACAAAAATTAAGTAAAAATGGATGAAAGACTTCAAGGTAAAGCATAGGTGTTAACCTCACTGACATCAGTCTTAGTGAAGTTTTTGTGGATCTGACTATTAAGGCAAGGGAAACAAAAGAAAAAATAAACAAGTGGGAGTACATCAAACTAAAAAGCCTCTGCACAGCATAGGAAACCATCATCAAAGTGAAAAGGCAACCTGCTAAATGGGAAAAGATATTTGGAAATCATATATCTGATAAGGAATTAATATCTAAAATATATAAAGAATACATACAATGCAACAAAAAACCAAATGATCCAATTAAAAATTGACAGAGGATCTGAATAGACATTTTTTCAAAGAAATACAGATGACCAACAGGCACATGAAAAGATGTTCAACATCACTAATTATTAGGGAAATACAAATCAAAACCGTGAGATCTCATCTCACACCGGTTAGAATGGCTATTATCAAAACAAGAATTAACAAGAGTCGGGGAACATGTGAAGAAAAGGTAGCCCTTATATACTGTTGGTGGGAATTCAAATTGGTGCAACCACTATGGAAAAGAGTATAGAGAACTGAAAAACTTAAGACTAGAACTATTATATGATCCAGCAATTCCAGTTCTCAGTATTTATCCAAGGAACATGAAAATGCTAATTTGAAAGGTATGTGTACCCTTATGTTCAGTGAAGCATTATTTACTAATGGAAGAAATATTCACATACTGAGGTATGGGGAAGTCGTTCTGGTTTGTATATGATTTACGTTAAACTTTATGCTAACTAGAGCAGCCTGTGTTTTGATCCCTCAAATGTACATTGTACATCTGCTTTAACCATGAAAGAAAAGAATGCGTTTAAAAATCAAAATGGAGTAGCTGTGGTTCAGGCATTCAAAATGGAGCCAGCTGGCCATTGTAGATGTGGTTTCAGCCACATTCCTGTGTTACTGAGAACTTGAATTTTCTGAACTGTGTAAGACTCAAGGACACCACCAGCTATTCTCAAAACAATATTTGCTAGCAACTGCCAGCTACAATCTTATGGTCTCAAGGTCTCCTCTTGTAACTATGCAAACATTTCAGACCCCAACCAACTCTTGCTTAACAAGCACCCTTACTTCTTGCCATATGGAAACAACCTAAGTGTCCATTGATGGATGAATGAGTAAAGAAAAATGTGATATATATATACATATATGTACATATATATATGTACACACACACAAAATGGAATACTGCTCATCCATGAAAAAGAATGAAATCTTGCCATTTGCAACAACATGGATGGACCTTGAGGGTAGTAAGTCAGAAGGAAAAAGAAAAATACCTTATTATTTCACTCTGATGTGAAATTGAAACAAAGCAAAACAAATGAACAAACAAAACAAAAACAAAGTCATAGACACCATAGATTCAGAGAACATATCAGTGGTTACCAGAGGGGAGGGGGCTAACGGGTGGGTGAAAGGTGTGGAGGGCGTCAATTTTATGATGATGGGTAGTAACTAGACTTTTGGGAGTGAACACATTGTAGTGAATACAGACATCAAATTATAATGTTGTACACCTGAAATTTATATAATGAAAAAAGGAAACGGTCAATAGATTTGACCACATAAAAATACCAAATTCTTATTAAGTTAAAATATCAGAAACAAAGTTTCAATGTTATTTAAAGAGAGGTTGAAGAGTAACTGAGTTCACAGACTCTAGTACTCTCAGAATCTGTTTTAGAAACAAGAGTTGATGAAAACGATGAATAGTCATTTGGCAATATCTATCAAAATACAAAATGAATTGACCCAATGACCCAGCCATGGTTATGAATTTATTGTACATATACATTTGTAAATGTACTGTAAAGGTCTTAATTGATGTAGTATATAACAACAACAATAACTGGAAACAACCTAATTTTCCCTCAGTAGTGGATTTAATAAATTTTGTTACAACCATACTTGGAATGAGATGTAGCCACTAAAGAATGAGGTAGCTACATATATGAATATGAAAAGATTTCAAGAGCCACTAGCTGGAAAAATGATCTATATGACAGAATGCTAGCTTTTTTTTGTTAAAAACATACGTGTTGGTATTTGCATACAGTTTCTTTTTCTAGAATAATATATGAAACCATTGACAGGGGCTACTTTTGGGAATAGGACTGGAGTTTGGTGGAAGGAACATTTTTGTATCTTTATGTTTATTTTTTCCACATGTGTGGCTACTATGATTATTTAAAAAATAAGTGGAAATTTTAAATTTATTTTATAAAAAGTGTATACTGTAGTCTGACAGCTCTGGGACTAACCCTGTTATAAATATGGGAAAATTACTTTATTTCTCAATCTTATTTTACTCATCTGCCAAATGGGAAAAATAACAGTGTTGACTTTATAGAATTTTTCTGAAGTTTAAATGAGATTATCGCATACAGAAATCACTCAATAAATATTTGCTATTCTTATTATTAATGATTAAAATGTAATTAGAACTTATCCATTGCTTTTTAAACTATTTTTCTTTGCACTAATGTTATTTTGAATGGTAGCTCTAGAAATTACTAAAGTACAATTCTTAGTTTTTCCTAGTTACTTAGAATGAAAACTGTACCAATTCACATAAAATACAGAAACTTTGCAACTGTAAGGCCTATTTACCCCTTTTGCCATGTTTTTTATGCTATTGTTGTCATATGTGTTCAATATACATTTATTATAAGCCTACAAGATGATATTAAAATGATATAAAATGATGATATTAAGATCATATAAAACAAGGGGGTATAATCTACAAAATGGTCACTAAATATTTTTCTTTAAAATTTGTTAACATGCTGACATTAAGATGATATAAAACTAACAAGATACTATCTCGCTTTAAAGACTCGTATGTATTTTAAAGAAATTAACAGGAAAATAGTCTTTTCTATTTGGCTAGATATTTACACTTTTGATGCTCCTTATTTTGGGGGAAGATCTATATTTCCATGTGTTATAATTTTCCTTCAGACTCCAGAACAACTCTTTGCATTTCTTGTTACACAGGTCTGCTTTATTGATCTTCGTAGGTCCCACTTACTGTGCATATTCTTGCTTTTTTTGCATAAATATTGATCTGATTGCTTATGTAGTCCTGTGGCAAACTCTGCTTGGAGGGCCGTACCGTGTTACTTAGATAGAGCCTACATAAACTGAAGAGCTGAAGCAACAAGGTCCAGTGACGATACATGATGGCAGGGTCAGTAAGGGAGGAAGAAAGGAGGCAAAGATGATCCCCAGTTTTCTTGCCTGGGTGGTAAGAGTGAGTGCGGTGACGTTTAATGAAAGACGTGGCACAATAGCCAGTTTGAGGGGAAATTGGGGTGGGGGTGAGAGGAGATGCTGGGTTCAGTTTTTGTACATGTGGTAGTGGCATATCCATGTGGCACATCCGTGTCCAGGAAGTAGTTGGACACACAGGTGTGAAGGTCAGAAGGGAGGCCTGCCTTAGAGATGAGAGAGACTTGTGTGTCATCAGCAAATGGGTGATAACTAAAGCATGGAGATTGCTTGAGTTCATGCAAAGAAAATGTACAGAATGAAAAAAAAAATCAGACCCAGGGCAATAGTTAGCATTGGCAATCTGCTGGCTTGCCAAGAGAGGGCTGAAGGCTTTGCTTTTGTTTTTACCTTCTCTATGTAGGAATGCTGAACATGTTTTTCCCACAGTGATAAGAAGAAAGCAACAAAAGGAGAGATTTAGGGATATTTGATGAAGCACCTTCTCCAAAAGAGGGGATGAGATCTGGAGTACGGGTGGAGGGGTGAGCTTCAGATGGGGAACAGGGCAACTCTTGCATTGCAACAAGAATAAAAAGGAAAGGGTGGGAATAAATGCTGATAACTAGCAACGGGTGGGACAGCACACAGTTGAGAGAATTCCTGCCTAAAGGTTCCTATTTTCTCAGTAAAGTGGAAGATGGGTGCTGAGAGCGAAGCAGATAGATGATATAACGAGAGTAGATAAGATGTGAAATAGCCACTGTGGAGGTTTAAAGAGCGAGTGAATTAGGGAAACAGGTGGATTGTGGAGGTAGAAATGAGGAGCTGGAGACTGTATTCACACCAGTCAACAGCTCCTTTTGTCCACTATGAAAACCAGGGACATCATTAGGAGAGGTCTGACAGTCTAAACGCTCTGTGAATCTGTACGTGTTTGTGATAGAACTTTCCACTCTTTTTCTCCTTGTGAGTTCTCAACACCTGGTGACATTCAGCAGCCACTGACAACCACTGAAGTACTGGCAATTTTTCAACCATGTTGGCATTAAAGGTTTCCTCTTGAGTCTTCCTGCATCAATGGTTATGTGAATACAGCATTATGTAGACCTCAGCATATACCTATCTGAGAGAAGATCTAAGTATTAGCTGCATCACATAATTTATGCAATGTCCTTGTCTGAAAGAAAAATACCTTTCCACTTTGGGAAGTGTCCCCATGAGACATCACAGCCAAAGCCCCATGTGCTCCCCAGAGGCTTCTGCTGGGACTAGAAATGCTTCATTCAGGGTGTTTCATGTGGAATATTTTTGGTAGCCATTGATTTCTTGTAGAAACTATGCATTATGCTCCCCTGTTCCTTTCATTCAGGTGCTCTTGAAAGCATTTTTGCTGAGCCTTAAAAGGAAAAGAAAGTACCATAGGAGGCTCTGAAAGAACATGCATATAGACATCTGTTTGAATTTTATGGGAATCCCAAAGCATTGCAGAAAAGGTCTGAATTCAGAGCCTGGCCAATTCCTGGAGGAAGGTGCCATCAGCTGGCAGATGATATTGGGGTAACGTGTGTTTGCACTGGGGGACAGAGGGCTATAGCTGACAACCTGAGGCTAGTAAGGAACATTATGAAACAATTAGACTATACGCCAATGGAGGAGTAGGGGAAAATCATGCTCACTTAGAGAGACAAAGAACAATATAAAAGACAGAGCAATGTTAGTTGGCAAAAATCTAGTCAAATGACAAAAGCAGAGCAGGGGAGGCACCAGAGACTTTTATTCATTCATGCATTTACTCATTCATTCAAGGAACAGGTGTCTTTGGAGCTGGCCCTGGAAAAGAGGCAGGCTTTAGAAACTGACTAGGAGGGGATCCTGAATGGATGGAGTGATAGGAACAATGGTGTAGAAGTAGAAAAGTGCAAGTGTGGCATAAAGAAGAGTGAGTGGTTTCATTTGCTTAGAATGAAGTAAATTTAGGAGAGACGTTCCCATCAGATTGGATAGAACCTTGTGTTCGGGGATAAAGTCTTTCTCATGGGTTTTGCAACATGGGTTTTGCAAAGATCAGTTTGGTAGAATTAGGAAAGGTGTTCTGGAAGGGTGAGAGACTGGAGGCAGTGAGACCAGCTGGGCAAGTTTTGACAGTTTCATCCGATAGACGTGAAGGGTCTGAGTCAAGGATCATGGGACTGGAGGAGAGGAGAAACATGTAAAAGACATCAAGGAGTTATAAAGGTGCTGATGGGCTATGACATGACAGTAGACACAGTGTGAGCTGTAAAAAGGAAGGACTTCAGGTTACAAACCTGGGGACTGTGAGGAGGGTGGTACAATGACCAGCTAGACTAAAATGGTCCCCAGTCATTTGCCAACATGTCACCCTTGGCAGAGCACTTAGTACTGTCTGATTTTTCAATTTACTTTGTTTTATCTTCCTTTCCCCACCAGAAAGGATGCTTCATGTGAATGGAGATATTATCTATCTTCACCAATATATCTCTGCCTCCTAGATCCCCACCTGTCCAATAATAGGTGCTCAACAAATATTTGTTGAAGGAATGCAGAGTGGGTCCTTTTATAGAAATAGAAGAAATGACAGGAATAATAAGTAGACTAAGAGAGAAAATAATTACCGAAGTTGTAATAAATTATCTAGCCTAGCTGTGTCACTAACCAGTCATATGAACTTAGGGACATCACATAGTGTCCCCTTGCCTCACCTTTCCAATATGTAAAATAGGAATAATATTACTTTTCCTTATTCTATGGTTTTGAACATAAAATCATATAATGGGTATGAAAGCACTCTGGAAAATTAAAAGCAATGATTCAAATACAAGATTTTATTAGGAGAGAATCCAGTGTTATTGTTTTTATGTTTTTAATATTTTCTCTAAAAGAGAATAAAATTGTTTCGGGCCGAATTATCTGCAGAAATTACAAAAGGTACTAAATTCTTGTTCTAATTCTTTTTTCCTCCTTTGACATAGTTTTGTGACTAAGAACACTTGTTGGACACTGCTGTGATTTATGAGTCTAAGAGGAACCCAGCTAGGTTTTCACCGATTTAATTTCCTTTAAATAAGCCCTGGATAATTTTTAAATGAGAAAAACGATAGTAGAGAAAGGCAGTCTTCCTGGAAAATGAACCTAGCTTTTGTCAAGGAGAAAGCTGAGTAGTCATATGTCTCAGGATTTTCATGGAGAGAGAGGGGGTTTCCACACTCTCAAACTAAATACATCATAATATTTCAGGAGTCCCCGGGTGACTGTATCTCTCAGCATGTCATTAATCAATGTTTAAGGACTTTGGACAAAGAGAAAACATCCTTTCCTCTGCCGGGGACTTTACCTTGTTCTTTCACTGAGAATTTCCTTTTGAAATGTTGCCATCCTTTCTGTATTATATGACAAGCTGTCTCTCTGTTCCGGCTGAAAGTGTGTGAGTCAGTGTTTAGTGGTTTCGTGTTGGAATGGCCAAGAAGGAAAGGTTTTGAAATAAGAACGTGAAGTAAATAGGCTTTGACAAGACTTGGTGTGAAGGGAAAGAGACGACAATGCTCCAGGTCCTGGGTGCTGAGGGTCCCCCATAGAGAGGACGATGGCTAGAGCCGCTTAGGACTCCAAGCAGCAGCGATCAGAGGAAACGCAGAGGGCAACAATGCTGGCTAGGCCAGGGGTCCCCAACTCCCAGGCCGGGGACCGGCAGCGGTCCGCAGCTTGTTAGGAACCGGGCCGCACAGCAGGAGGTGAGTGGTGGGCGAGAGAGCGAAGCTTCATCTGCCGTCCCCCATCGCTCCCCACTGCTTGCGTTACTGCCTGAACCATCCCCAACCCATCCCGTGGAAAAATTGTCTTCCGTGAAACCAGTCCCTGGTGCCACAAAGGTTGGGGACCGCTGGGCTAGACTACAGAACATACAATAGAAATAACATGTAACAAAGCAAAAATGAAGATTGTACAAAATAATTATTTAGGTAACATTCACTTTCTTTTTAAAATCACTCCCATCCTTGAGGCTGCTGGTTGTCCTTCTGTCGAACTGTCTAGGATGGGTGTCTCTTTTCTCCTGATGTGGTGGAAGTCACCTGGACTTCGGAGTAAGACAGACTTGGGTCCAAATTCTTCTGCCTCCTCATAGCTGTGTGCTCTGGGCACATTACATAACTCCCATGTGAAACAGTTTCTTCATCTGCAAGAGAGGAAAAAGCATCCTCCTTAAGAACTGGTGGAAAGGGGACTTCCCTGGTGGTCCAGTGGGTAAGACTCCATGCTCCCAATGCAGGGGGCCTGGGTTTGATCCCTGGTTGGGGAACTAGATCCCGCGGGCATGCTGCAACTAAGAGTTCGCATGCTGAAAATAAGAAGCCTGCATGCCGCGACGAAGGTCCCGCATGCTGCAACTGAGACCCTGCACAGCCAAAATAAATAATAAATACATAAATAAATATTATAAAAAGAAAAAATTGGTGGAAAGATTAAACTTATCCAGCATAGCATGTGGCTCATGCCTTGTACTCAGCTTACAACTGTTGTTATTCTCCCCACCTTACCTCTGCTGCTTCTCTGATCATTGATCATGTCAATATTTGACGATCACTTTTTATTCTAAGTCAACCATATGAAATAGTGAAAGGGAAGAAAGGAGTTAGAGAGCTTCATAGTGGGAAATATTCCAAATACAGCATCTCTTTTCTCTGAGAAGTCATTCATTTACTTTGTTAAACTATTAACATGGAGTCAGCGAAAGCCCCCATGTTTTAGAATAAATCAGACAATCTTTATTCTTATTAGGATGTAGATTTTCCAACCAAGAAAGCAGTAGGGGACTTTTCTGTGATTTTCTTTAGCATATCAGCTGTTAAAGAAAGATTTCTCAGTTGCATTATTTTCTACCCGTATGATTTATATTACCTGTACAACTTGACAGTGGTTTTTTACTCCAGAGAAGACATTACCAAATAGCTAGCTATTGGCCACCAGAGAGTATTGACATTTTATGTAAAGTTTCTTTCCAAATTAGCTCATTTAATTCTCACAACAAACACATGAGGTAGATATACTGTTTTCTTTGAAAGTTTAGAAGGTTTAGAAAAATCAAGTCCCTTGGATCATGGATACACAGTGAACAGCTAGGATTCACATTTATACCAGTTTGACTCTAAAATCCATGCCCTGTTGAATAAAACTGTTAAATAAGTCTAATCTAAGTAGGGCTGCTTTCTTTGAGAAGTTTTGTTTGAATAGTTGAGTGATAGCTGGAGAGATCGCTCGCACAGAATCTCTTGTTCCTCAGTGATATTGGATAAGTTGAACCTGGCTGTGTTCTGCTTTGATCCTGTCCTCTTTTCATTAGGCTGCACTCACTTTCACCTTTTTACTTTGAGTGCCTCTGGCCTGGCAAACAAACCTAGGGCATTTTGTTCCAGTTTCAGAGGCAAGAAAAAAAGAGGCTGCTTTATTTAAAAATCCTGCTATGTCTGAAGTTTTTCTAGGGAGCTTTAAGCTCTCATTAAAGGCAACTCCATGGAATTTCAAACTATGCCTTACACAAAGATTTTTGTTTACCAAATCAGAGTTTAAAGATTCCATAGCCTTGAAAACCATCTTCTCCCCAGCAAGACATAGAACAAAAGGCGTGCATGACTAAATCAGTATAAAAGCCTTAGACTTCCCTTTCTTAGTTGCTCTCAGTCATATTCTGAACTCAATTTGTCCACACCATCTCTTATACTATCATCCTCGTTCAACCCCCCTCCCCCGTGCCCCATGATGTGACCCCTACTTAAGCCTCTGGTTTCCCGGTAACAAATATGATTTAGTACACTGTGAATTTTTAGTTATTTGACCAGAGTAAGTTTATTTTTCTTGCTTTAAGATCTGTGCACAAGAGATTCCCTTGGCTCTTCCCTTGACCATTATATGGATAGCTTCCTAGATCTTAGCTTAATTGCTACTTCTTCAGAGTGGTTTACCCCAACCATCCCTTCTAAAGTGGCCGTCAAGTTATTTTACACCTCATCTGTGTCTTCTACTTTCCCCCCACAGTAAATGTTATAGCCATTTGTTTTATTGTTTATTTACTGGTTTATTATTTCTTGATTTTCTCCATGAAAGAAGCAACCTCTTCAACTTGTTTCCTCAGCACCTTCAGCACCATGGACAGTGCCAGACACCTAGTGGAGACTCATTGAACGCTTGTGGAGAGAGCTTTTCATTTCTACTAAGTAAGGAATGTTACTCTAAAAGACAAGAAAACAAATAATCAGAAGCATATTTTTATGAAAAAGATAGAAGTGTTCATGTATAATATATATGATGTCTTTCTATCTGTCTGTAGTTAATTGATCAATCAGTTTGGCTCTTTAAAAACATAATCCAGATCGTATCACTCATTCTAAAAACCTTTCAAGGCTTAAAAAAGCCATACATGATTTGCTTTCCCCACATTCCAGGTATATTATCTCCTATTATTTTCTTTCCTACTCACTCTCTTCTAACCATTCTGGCCTCCATGCTATTTCTCAAACATGCCAAGTACTTTACTGTTGTAGGTTATTTCAACATCTCTTCTTTTTGCCTGTAATGCTCTTTTCCTTAGATGCATCCCTTGCCTTCTTCAAGTCTTTGCTCAAATATTACCTTTTCAATAAAGTAATGCTAGTCTTCCTATTTGAAATTTCAATCTATACCATTGCAGAGTTTTCATATTCTCAATCCCCTATATTTTGCCTGCATTCTCCATAGCATTTATCAACTTCCATTATGCTCTATATTTACTTTTTATATATTTTATGTATTTGCTTATTTTTAACTTGTATTTATTGTTTATTGTCTGCTTCTCTATACTAGAATATAAACTCTAGGACAGGAGGCTATAGATTCTTAACTGTTTTTATTTCAGTCTTGTATCCCAAGTTCCTCAAATAGTCCCTGGGATGTGATAGGTTTTCAATGCTCTTTGTTGAAATAAACAAGCAAAAGTTAACAAATTAAATGTTTTATGTCCTGAGAACCTTAAAGTCTGATAGATTCTGTGGCTGGTAGTATTTGGTTTCTAGAGACTATCATACAGAGTGAAGTAAGTCGGAAAGAGAAAAACAAATATCGTATATTAACGCACATATATGGAACCTAGAAAAATGGTAGAGATGAACTGGTTTGCAGTGCAGAAATTGAGACACAGATGTAGAGAACAAACATATGGACACCAAGGGGGGAAAGTGATGGGGGGTGGTGGTGGTGGTGGTGTGATGAATTGGGAGATTGGGATTGACATGTATACACTGATGTGTATAAAATGGATGACTAATAAGAACCTGCCGTATAAAAAAGTAAATAAAATAAAATTCAAAAATTCAAAAAAGAATCTGTTTGCTGTAACCTTAAATTTGGAATTCAACCTACCTTTTGACCTATCTTAATGAAATTTCAAGTCACCAAGGTTAAAAAGAGGTCTGAAATCTCTTTTAAAAAAAAAGAAGAAAAAACAGTTTACCTACATGTGAATGAAAAATCAGATCTTATTCATTGTCAAAAATTAAGAAAAAATCTTTAGGATTTAAAGGAAAGTAATTTTGGTAGAACTCTATACATTTCTAAATTAGCAATCTACTATAAGAGCAAAATAGAGATGCTTTTCAGAATGCAATGATTTAAAAGGTTTAACTCCCATAAAGTTTCTGAAATGTTGCTTGAGGTTATACTCCAGAAAAATGAAAAAAGAATCTAAGAAAAGTGATGTCTAAGAAACAGTGGGCCTAAAACAGCAGTGCAATAAAAAGAAACCTTATGTTGAGAGCTGTGCCACAAGCCTGAAATACAACTGAAGGAAATTAGAAGAGAAAGTCCTGTGATTACTTCATTAGGCACTAATGTGAGTGCCGTGACAATTTGTGTGATAAAGAATGTGGGCAATTTTAAAGATGATGAAGGCATAATTATTTTTTCTTTCTGCAAGAGAAAGAAAAGGCAATGAGAAATGCATCAAAAAAAAAAAAGCTGTACAAGAAAGTCATGATCCAAATTTGAACAAAAAATGGACAAATGGTTTAGAATAATAAATGATGTGAATAAAAAGAGAAACCATATTATTTTAACTTTTAAAAATTGTTATTTTATTAAGGCAAATTTACTTACAGTGAAAATGATAGATCTTAAGGGGATAGGTTGATGTGTTACCTATAGTCCATCATTCCAGAAATTTTCCTCATTCCCCTTTCCAAAAGTCCTTGCTCACAGGCTACCAATGTTCTGTGTTTCTTTCATCATAGATTAGTTTTTCTACTTCTAGAACTTTACTTAAATGAAATAACATGGCACTCTTTTGTTTCCATTTTTTGGATCAACATAATTTTTTTTTGAGATTTAAGCGTAGCTGTTAGTATTCCTACTGTGTTGATTTTTGTTGCTTGATAATATTTTTTATATACATACATGACACTTTGTTTCTTCTTTCTCCTATTGATGAACGTTTTGGCTATGTTTAGTTTTGGGCTACCTTCTATGAAGCTGCTATGAATATTCTTATACAGATATTTTTGCGAACATTTGTATTTATGTCCTTTGGCTAAATATGCATGACCGGAATTGCTGAGTCATAGGATAGGTATATGTGCAATCTTTTAAGAAACAGCCTAAGAGTTTTGCAAAGTACCATTTTACATTCCTAAGGGTAGTGTAAGTGTGAGAGTTCAGGTTATTCCACATCCCTGCCGATATTTAACCAACCGCTGTTGGTTAATCAACATCCAACATTAAACCAACATTCAGACCAACCGCTGTTAGTCTTTTAAATTTTAGACATTTTAGTGAGTTTGTAGTGATATCTCATCATGGTTTTAGTTTGAGTTACACTTGTGACTAATGATGCTGAACACTTCTTCATGTGTTTATTGGTCATTTTCATATTTTTCTTTTGGAAGTGTCTGTTCAAGGTTTTTGCCCATTTAAAAAACTAGGCTGTCTTTTTACTATTAAGTATAAAGATTCTTCATGTATTCTGAAAAAAAGTCCCTTATTAGATCTATGTATTGTGAAATTGTCCCTTTGTCTGTGGTTTACCTATTCATTCTCTTATAGTTATTTTTTATGAGCTGAAGTGTTGAATTTTGATGAAATTGAATTTATCAATATATTTTTATGATCAGTGCTTTCTGTGTCCGTCTAAGAAATCTCTGCTTAATCCAAGGTCATGAAGGTATTCTCCTATGTTTTCTTATAGAAGCTTTATAGGTTTAGTTTTTCCATTGGTCTGTGATCCATCCAAAATTAATTTTTGTGTATGGTGTGAGATAAGGGTTGAGGTTCAATCATATAGATATCTAGTAGTTTCAGTACCATTTGTTGAAAACTTTTCTTTCCCCCATGAATTGCTTTGATGCCTTTATAAGTATGGGTGCATTTCTGTACTCTTTTCTGTTCCTTTGATTCATTTATGGGCTTTCTCCCAGTACCAAAATACTTTGATTACTGTGGCTTCATGTTAAGTATTAAGGCATGAGAATGTAAATCTTCCAGCTAACCCCCCAAGATTGTTTTAATTGTTTTAGGTCCTTTGCATTTCCCTATAACTTTTAGAATCAACTTGTCAATTTCTACAAAAAGCCTACTGTGATTTTTATTGGGAATGTGTTAAATATGGAGGTTAATCTGAAGAGAACTGACATCTTAACAACATTGAATCTTCCAAGCCCTAAAGAAGATATATCTCTCCATTTGTATTTATCTTTTAAATTTCTCTCAGCAATGTGATGTGCTTTTTGGTGTAGAAGTATAAAATATCTTTTATTACATTTATGTCCAAGCATTTACGATTTTACATACAATTGCAAATGGTATTACTTAAAAATTTTCCAATTGTTTACTGCTTGTTTTACAAATAAATTGATATTTTGGTATATTATCCTTGTCTTTTATGATCTCTCTAAATTTGCTTACTAGCTCTACTAGATATTTTGCATATTTCTTATGATTTTCTATATATACATCATGTCTGCAAATAAAACCAGCTTTACTTCTTAGTTTCCAATCTGTATGGCTTATATATCTTTTTCTTCTCTTGGTGCACTAGCTAGAACCTTCAGTATAATATTGAATAGAATTGTAAGAGCAAATATTCTTGCCCTCTTTCTGATTTTAGGTGGAAAGTATTTAGTTTTTTACTACTGAGTATAATGTTAGCTGTAGATTTTTCATAATTTTGTTAATTTTTTAGCATTTATGTTTTACTCTGTTAATAGTTTTTGACTTTTTTTGTAGTTCCTTATATATTTATGAATATTTATACCTATTTGTCTAGATACTTTAGCACATTATTCATTGTTATTTTAAGGACCATGTATGATAATTCTAACATCTGGTTGCATGTGTTTCTGTTGGCATTCTTTATCTCTTAACAATGGGTCATATATATATGTATATATACATATATATGTAAATATATTTATATACATATATAAATGCTGTACAATATATTGATTTTTTTGGGTGTGTCCTATACTTTTTGATTGAATGTTAGATATTATATGTAAAAGAACAGTAGAGGCTGAGGTAAATAGTAATTACACTCCAAAATAGGCATGCATTTCCTTTTGCCAGGCCTTTGCTGTGGGTGGTTGAGTCAATGTAGTCTGCAGCTGACCTTCATTTGGGTTTTGTTGTTAGTATAGTACCTTCAGTAGATCACAGGTGTCAAATTTCTCAAAATTGTAGGCCACCTTGTGTCTTGTGTGGATCTTGAATGATAGAGTGTTTTCTTCAGTATTTCCTCTTCACCCTCAGATTTTAGCAGATCCAGAAAGCCTATATTGTAGAGTGTGTCTCTCTCCATGCTCTTACCCCTCACCCTGAAGTAGGCTGGAGTTGCTTGCTACTTAGTATGAGCTCCACTGTAGCACAATGGAACTTTCCTTAGATCTTCTGGTCTGTCCTCTTTCTCAGGCAGCCACCATGTGCCTAAACTTTAAGGTTGGGACTTTTTTCTAATTCCTGTCACCCCCCTGCCTGCAATGTTGGCAGCCAGAGTCTGCATGTTTTAGTGGGAAGTCTTGGGAATAACACTTTTATTTTATTTTATTTTATTTTTTTCCTTTCACCAATGATAACAAACCTGAACTTTGTATTAGGGGAGCACCTTGGGTCCATGAGGTTTTATGCCCCTCCTCCAATGGCAGGAGGGTTTCCTATTGCTCCCCCACTGGCTCAAGTGTTTTGCACGAGAGAAGGATCCAGAAAATGGATGAGGTTTTGTGAACGTGCACCTCTAAGACGGCTCTATGAGGTCCCACAGTGTCCTCATCTTTCCTGTGAGTACCTAGTAAAGCCCACGGAAAAGAGCTGGCTAGTAACCATGAACCCCTTGTATGGGAGGCTCTTAGGGATTATAATCATCATTCTAGTCTACATTTGCCTTTAAGAACTTGTTAAACTTTCAGCTGTTTTCTTCTTACCCTTCTTTGTGGTAGATGCCTCTTGTTTTTGTACTCTGCAAAAGGTGAAACAGTTCAGTCATTTGATGTTTCTTAAAGGGTCTTCTAACCCTTTGGAATTCAAAAGTTGCATTGAGACCTTAGTTCTCTGATGGGCTCAATAAAGGATATGATTTTTGTGGATTGTCTAATATTTTTATTGTTAAGGAGCAACATTCTAATACCCTATATTCTAAGTAGAAGTGGATTTCACTTTCTTACATTCTGAATTGACGTGGAGCCTCTAATCTGCTTATTCTTAATGTCATTATTGATGTGGTTAGGTTTGCAGCTATCATTTTGTTATTTGCTTTTAATTTGTTTCATCTGTACTTAAGAAGTGGAAATATGTCACCCACAGTAAAGAAAAATAGGTCAATAGAAAGAAACCTAGAGATGAAAGAGGTTGGAATTAGTAGACAGAATCTTCTAAACAGCTATTATAATTATGTTCAAAGATTTACAAGAAACGACAGAAAAGATGGGGAATCTCAGTAAAAAACCAAAGCTATAAAAAAGAACCAAATAGGGATTTTAGGATTGAAAAATACAATATCTGAAATGAAAATTTTGCTGATGGGCTTATGAGATGTTTCAGCTGCTGAAGAAACTTTCAGTGATGTTGAAGATAGACAATTGAATCTGAAGCACAGAGAAAAAAATACTAAAAATTAAACTGAACCAACATCAAGTGAGACAACATCAAGTGGTATAACATATGCATAATTTTAACTCAGAAAGAGAGAAGCTAATAATAATTCAGAAAAAATAGAAAATTATAACTTAACAACTTCCAGATTTAATGAAAAAATACAACCCTAAGCAGCATAAATGCAAAAAAGGCCACAAGAAGGTACACTAGAGTAAAACATCTAAAAACCAAGTATAAAGAGAAAATCTTAAAAGACATATTTGTTTTATGGGAACAATGGTAAAAGTTATTATTACTTCTTATCAGAAACAATGTAAGCCTGAAAGCCATGGGCTAATATTTTCAAAGTGATTGAAAGAGGAACAAAAACTGTCAACCTTGAGTTCTATATTCATCAAATATTTTTTTCAAAAATGAAGACAAAGACACTTCCAGATCAAAAGCTGGGAGAATTTGTTACTGTAGGCTTATACTACAAGAAATGTTAACAGGAGCTCTTCAGGATAAAGGAAGAGTATATTAGAAGATATTTGGACCTACATGAAGGGATGAAGAGCAACCAAAATGGCAAATATGTCGGCAAATATAAAAGAATTTTTAAATTTGTTAATTTATTTAAAAGATACTTGACTATTCAGAGCAAACAAATAATTACAATGTATTGTGGGGTTTCTAACATGTGAAGAAGTAAAATGTATGATAATAATAGTGCAAAGTTGGGATGGGAGTCATATCTAAAGGTTATAGCATTATACATGAGGTGGTATAGTATTAATTCATGAAAGAATGTTTCAGTTAAAGATACATGTTGTAAGCCTTAGAGCAATCACTAAATAATAATACAAAATGTTATGGCTAAAACATCCGGCAAAAGAGATTAAACAAAATTACAAAACATAATCAGTTACTCCAAAAGAGATGGCAGATGTGGGAACCAACTGATTTTTGTTCACTTAATGACACAAGATTACATATCCTTTACAAAAAAAAAGGTCTAATAATAATATAATCTAGAAATTATAACTACTATTTATTGTTTCTTACTTTTTAGCTGTCAGTATTTAGGAAAAACATTTTAATTCTCTTTAATTTTTAATTAAATAATTACATTTCTTTAATTTTTAAATAATTAAATTCTCTTTAATTTTTAATTAAAGAAGTCTTTAATTTTCTGAAAAAAGAATTCAGTTTCAACTGAAAAACAAGTCATTAGATGACATAATTTCTAAAAGCCCAGTGATTCTTCATTTCTCTAGTTTTTAAGACTTGTCTTCTAATTCAGATTATTATTTGAGCAGAATTTCAACCTGTCATTTCTTCAGTGGGAAGCAGAGAGTCTGTGTAACCCATGTTGTGTGCGTGTCTTCAGATTTATGTGGGTCCAGGAAAATAGGGATGCTTGAGGTCTCTCTGGCAGCCTCATTATTGATGAGAATCTGCTTTTACCGGGCTTAATGGTTTCCCTAATTGAGCCATGGAGTACAGAAATGATAGTTTCACTCTTCTGAGAGCATCTTATGATCTTAGTGGCATTTGTGGCTTCCTGAATAATTAAGCTGGGACTAGGATAAAATTTCTTACTGTAACCTCTAAGTCCCCTGTGTGGCCACAAAATAGGTTATACTTCTTTTTTGTACTTTTTTTTCCAGCATGAGCCCCCACCAACTTGCTGGAAATTAGCCCCTCCCTGAACTTGGTGATTTCTGCAACTAGGTGTTCACCCTGAAACGAATTCCTCAAATATCTCTTTCTGGTCTCCTCAATTTGTCAACATGCTGCTTCTGAAGCTTGTAATATGGCTGATTTTCTGGTTCTCTTTCTTTGTCTATGTTTCTATCTCTCTGTGTGTCTCTGTTTCTTTCTGCGTCTCTCTCACTATCTCACTTTTGCTTTCTTGGCCATGAAGAAGGCATAATACAGTTGCTAATTCCCCTCAGCATAATTGAGACCATGACTGTGGCTTTTAACAA
Source organism: Eschrichtius robustus (assembly GCF_028021215.1). Classification (NCBI taxonomy): domain Eukaryota; kingdom Metazoa; phylum Chordata; class Mammalia; order Artiodactyla; family Eschrichtiidae; genus Eschrichtius; species Eschrichtius robustus. The sequence continues at coordinate 105,941,319 of NC_090833.1, read as the reverse complement.
GACTTTGCTGAAGGCTTGGAGCAATAAAAATGGGATTCAGAGGTACTGTAAGTGGAAACCAAGGTTACAGGTGGAAATTTGACAAAAGTTGCTTAGCTGGTCAACTTCCTGTACTACACCAGTTTAGCTGTAATCCAGTCTATGGATTACGTGCATGGTCCGGAGTACCCTGGCTTTCTATATGAATGAGTCTAGGGCCTTGACATTGAGATGTTTGCTACCACTGCCACAGGAAAACTAAGTGCTCGCATGACTGAGCTTTCCCAAAGAAACAACAGAGGTAGGAATCCTGCCTTTGCCTCACTTTTTTCTTCCAAATTTCATAAATGTGTAACTGCTTAGTGATAGCTAGGTTGCATATCAATGTATATCAAACCCAAACTGTACAGGACAGTGGAAAATGGAATTTTGCTTTTCCTGTCTCCAATGTGCAGTAAGGCACATTACTAAGGATTGTAATGGAGTTGAGTGAGTGAGTCTGTAAGATTGGTCACACCAATTGTTCTTTTCTTTGTCATACTTGCTGCAAATACTTAGTGTATGTTTTTTGTCTTTTTAAGAAGTCATTTTTCAGAGATACTTCAATTTTGATGTGACCAAATTTAGCAAATTAATTTATAAATTCTGTTTATTATTTCTTGTTTAAGAAGACCTTTCTATTTTAGTAAGAAAAGATATATTCTATATTTTCCTCCAATTCTTTCAGTTTTTTGTTTATTTTATGTGAGTGACATGAGTTGGGACCTAACTTTATTTTTTAAGTAGGTAATCACTCGTATACTAACACTATTTAGTTAATAGTTACTTCTTCTCTAGTAACTTGAAATGTCACTTTTGTAGTATACTAATGTTCCATATACATATGGGTTTGTTTCTGAGTTCTTTATTCTATTTCAATGATCATTTAGTCCTATGCATTAGCTACCATACATTATAATTCTTAATATTTGCTAGGGAAAATAATCCCTCCTTAGTTTTGTTGGCTGTTCTTACGTGTTTACATTTTCATATTAATTCTACAATTAGCTTGTCAAGTTCTATTTAAAAAATTCTTTGAGACTTTTAATAGAATTGAATTAACTTTATAGATTAATTTGGAATGTTTGATGTCTTTACAATATTCAGTCTTCCTATCCAATAGCATATAATACCTCTCCATTTATTCTGGACTGTTTTTATGCCCTTCAATAAAGTTTTATAGTATTTTCCATAAAGGTCTTGCATATTTCTTATAAAGTTTATTCCTAGAAACTTTATAGTGTTTATTTCTTTTATGGTAAATAGAATCTTTTTATAGAAGATATATTGACTGTGGTATATTGCTCTTGTACCTTGTATATTTCCTTCCTGATCTTTCTTATTAGTTTAATAGTTAGAAGTTATATGATTTTTAGGTGGGAAAGCCTTCTACTAAGACAGTAAAGCAGAAACCATGCATAAAAAATTTTTCCAGTTTTGTCTGTATAAAAAGAAATAACTAAGATTTTAAAACATAATGAAAATATTTGAAAAAATCTGAGACAATGTTTGAAATACATGAGACAAAAATACTAATATTACTTATATGCAAAGGGCTTTATAATAAGCAAAAGAAAAGATGATCACCATAATAGAAAAATTGACAAAGGTTATGAATAAGCAATTTGTACAAAAATAGACATTTTCAATAAATGTGAAACAAAGGTTAAGCTCATTAAGAAATAGGAAATGCCAATTAAAATATTATAATTTGCCACATATCAAACTGACAAAGGCAAAGCGATGCCAGGACCTGGCCCCATCCACCAGTGCGCCAGCACTAGCCTCTGGCCTCCCCAAGCTGTGCAGCCAGATGCATGAAGACCTGATCCTGCCCACCTGTGGCCAGCAACCTCAGCATGAGGCAGGGCCTGGCAGCCAACTGGGCAGAGGACCAGCTCTGCCTACCAGCATGCCCACTGTAGTCAGCCCCACCAAAACAGAAGGGCCCGTAGAGTCCACATAGGGGGTACCTAGATCATATAGCACTGGTAAACAGAGGGGAGTTTGCTGCTGGCCCCCAAAGGAGTCTTCAACATAAGGCCACTTCTCCAAGATTGGGAAATGTAACCAACCTACCTGACTCATAGAACTAAACACAGAGAATTGGAAAAATGAGGCAACAAAGGAATATGTTCCAAATGATGGGACAAGATAAAACTCCTGAAGGAGAACTAAGTGAAGTGGAGATAAGCAATCTACCCAATAAAGAGTTAAGGTAATGATCATAAACAAACATGCTCAGTGAACTCGGGAGAAGAATTTATAAACAGTGAGAAGTTTGAAAGAGTTAGAAAATATAAGAAGAACCAAGGAGAGCTGAAGAATATAATAACTGCAATAAAAAATACAGTAGAAAAATCAATAGTAGATTAGATGAGGGAATTCCGTGGTAGTCCAGTGGTTAGGACTCAGCGCTTTCACTGCCAAGGGCCTGGCTTCAATCCCCAGTTGGGGAACTAAGATCCCACAAGCCACACAGCACAGCCAAACAAAACCAAAACCAAAAACAAAACCCAAAAAAACAACCAACCAACAAACAAAACAGTAGATTAGATGATACAGAGGAATGAACCACTGAGCTGAAAAAAAGAGTAGTGGAAATCACTGAAACTGAAAAGAAAAACAGAAAAATAATTCAAAAATGAGGGCAGTTTAAGAGACATTTGGGACAACACCAAACATACAGACATTCACATTATAAACATCCTAGAAAGAGAAGAGAGAGAGAAAAGGGCAGAGAACTTATTTGAAGGGATAATAGATAAAAACTTCCATAACCTGGGAAAGGAAACACATTCAGGTCCAGGAAGCACAGAGAGTCCCAGACAAGACCAACTCAAAAAGGACCACACCAAGACACATTGTAATTAAAATAGCAAAAATTAAAGATAAAGAATATTAGAGCAGAAAGGGAAAAGCAACTAGTTACATAGAGGGAACTCCCATAAGACCATGGGCTGATTTTCAGCAGAAACTTTGTAGTGCAGAAGGGAGTGGCATAATATATTCAAAGTGATAAAAGGAAAAAACCTGCAACCAAGAATACTTGACAAAGCTATCATCCACATTTGAAGGAGAGATAGAGTTTTAGACAAGCAAAAGCTAAAATAGGTCAGCACCACTAAATGAGCTTTACAAGAAATGTTTTTCTTTAAAGTGATTTTTTTATATATACATTTTGTTGTGGACCATTTTTAAAGTCTTTATTGAATTTGTTAAAATATTGCTTCTGTTTTATGCCTTGGTTCCTTGGCTGCGAGGCATGTGGAATCCTAGCTCCCTGACCAGGGGTCGAACCTGCACCTCCGGCATTGGAAAGTGGAGTCTTAACCACTGGACCGTCAGGGAAGTCCCAAGCTTTGCAAGAAATGTTAAAGGTACTTCTCTAAATGGAAAAGAAAAATACCACAACTAGAAATATGAAAATTATGAAAGGAAGAATCTCATTGGTAAAAACAAAAACACAGTAAAGGTAGTAGATAAGCTACTTATAAAGCTAGTAAGAAGGTTAAATGACAAAATTAGTAAAATCATCTATATCCATAATAAGTACTTAAGGGATACACAAAACAAAAAATATAACATATGATGTAAAAAACATTAAAGATGAAGGGGGGACGTAAAAATCAAGGATCGTAGGAATGTGTTTTTAGATCGACTTAAAATAGTCACACACACATACACACACACACACACCTCAGGGTAACCAAAACCAAAAATCTATAATAGATACATGCATTAAAAAAGAAAGGAATTGAAATGTAATACTAAAGATAGTCATCAAATCACAAGGAAAGAAAACAAAAGAAGAAAGGAACAAAAAAGAACTACAAAACAACCAGAAAACAATTAACAAAATGGCTATAAGTACATACCTAACAATAATTACTTTAGATGTAAATGTACTAAATGCTCCAATCAAAAGGCATACAGTGGCTGAATGGATAAAAAAAAATAAGACCCATATATATATACTGCCTACAAGAGACATTTCAAATCTAAAGACACACATTGGATATGGAAGCAACCTAAGTGCCCATCAATAGATGAAAGGATAAAGAAGATGTGATACACACACATGCACACACACACAATCAAATATCACTCATCCACAAAAAGAGTGAAACCTTGTCATTTGAGACAACATTGATGGATTTGGAGGGTATTATTATGCTAAGTATAATAAATCAGACAGAGAAAGACAAACACCATATGATTTCACTTACACGTGGAATCTAAAAACAAAAGAAATGAACAAACACAACAAAACAGAAACAGAGTCACAGATTCAGAGAACAAACTGGTGGTTTCCAGAGGGGAGGAAGATGAGGGGTACAAACTTCCAGTTATGAGGTACAAACTTCCAGTTACAAAATAAACGAGTTGTGAGGATGAAACACACAGCATGGGAAATATAGTCAATAGTAATGTAAAATCTTTGTACAGTGACAAGTGATAACCTGCTTTTTCTGGGGATCATTTAGTAATGTATAGAAATATTGAATCACTATCTTGTGCACCAGGAAACAACAGTGTTGTAGGTAACTTACACTTTAAGAACAAAAGGGGATAGGAGGGGGAGAGATAAATTAGGAGTTTGAGATTAATATAATACACACTACTATATATAAAATAAACAACAAGGACCTACTGTGTAGCACAGGGAACTATACTCAATATCTTGTAATAACCTATAATGGAAAAGAATCTGAAAAGAACAGATATATACATATATGTATAACTCTATCACTTTGCTGTACACCTGAAACTAACACAACATAGTAAATTAACTAAAAAAAAAATGAACAAACTCATAGAAAAGAAGAGAGAGGAGATTTGTGATTACCAGAGGCGGTGGTGTTGGAGGGTGGGGGAGGAGTGAAGGAGGGTGATCAAAATGTACAAACTTCAAGTGATAATGGGAAGTTAAGTACTGAGGGTGTAATGTATAACATGATTAATATAATTAACGCAGCTGTATGTTATACATGAAAATTTTAAGAGTAAATTCTAAGAGCTCTCATCCCAAGGAAAAAATACTTTTTTTTCTTTTTAAAAAATTTTATATCTATACAAGATGATAGAGGTTCACTAAATTTGTTGCGGTCATCATTTCATGAGGTATGTAAGTCAAATCATTATGCTGTACACCTTAAACTTGTACAGTGCTATATGTCAATTATATCTCAATTAAACTAGAAAGAAAATTGCTGTCATTAGTTTAGAGAAAGTCTTTTACACTGCAGACCCTTTTTTACAAGACTCTTTAGTAATAGATTTCAGGAACCTTAAAATGGTCCTATATTTTGACACAGCAATTTCAGTTTTTAAAAACATCTTTATCGGAGTATAATTGCTTTACAATGTTGTGTTAGTTTCTGCTGTTTAACAAAGTGAATCAGCTGTATGTATACATGTATATCCATATGTCCTCCCTCTTGTGCCTCACTCCCACCCTCCTTATCCCACCCCTCTAGGTGGTCACAGAGCACCAAGCTGATCTCCCTGTGCTATGCGGCTGCTTCCCACCAGCTATCTGTTTTACATTTGGTAGTGTATATATGTCAATGCTACTCTCTCACTTCATCCCAGCTTACCCTTCCCCCTTCCCGTGTCCTCAAGTCCATTCTCTACGTCTGTGTCTTTATTCCTGTCCTGCCCCTAGGTTCATCAGATCCATATTTTTTTTTAGAGTCCACATATACATGTTAGCATATGGTTGTTTTTCTCTTTCTAACTTACTTCATTCTGTATGACAGACTCTAGATCCATCCACGTCACTACAAATAACTCAGTTTTGTTTTTTTAACGTCTGAGTAATATTCCATTGTATATACGTGCCACATCTTCTTTATCCATTCATCTGTCGATGGACACTTAGGTTGCTTCCATGTCCTGGCTATTGTAAATAGTGCTGCAATGAACATTGGGGCACGTGTCTCTTTTTGAATTATGGTTTTCTCAGGGTATATGCCCAGTAGTGGGATTACTGGGTCATATGGTAGTTCTATTTTTAGTTTTTTAAGGAACCTCCATACTGTTCTCCATAGTGGCTGTATCAATTTACATTCGCACGAACAGTGCAAGAGGGTTCCCTTTTCTCCACACCCTCTTCAGCATTTATTGTTTGCAGATTATTTTAATGATGGCCATTCTGATCGGTGTGAGGTGATACCTCCCTGTGGTTTTGATTTGCATTTCTCTAATGGTTAGTCATGTTGAGCATCTTTTCATGTATTTGTTGGCCATCTGTATGTCTTCTTTGGAGGAATGTCTATTAAGGTCTTCCACCCATTTTTGGATTGGGTTGTTTGTTTTTGATATTGAGCTGCATGAGCTGCTTGTATATTTTGGAGATTAATCCTTTGTCAGTTGCTTCATTTGCAACTATTTTCTCCCATTCTGAGGGTTGTCTTTTCATCTGGTTTATGGTTTCCTTTGCTGTGCAAAAGCTTTTAAGTTTCATTAGGTCTCATTTGTTTCTTTTCATTTTTATTTCCCTTACTCTAGGAGGTGGGTCAAAAAGGATCTTGCTATAATTTGTGTCATAGAGTGTTCTGCCTATATTTTCCTCTAAGAGTTTTATAGTGTCTGGCCTTACATTAAGGTCTTTAATCCATTTTGAGTTTATTTTTGTGTATGGTGTTAGGAAGTGTTTTAATTTCATTCTTTTACATGTAGCTGTCCAGTTTTCCCAGCACTACTTATTGAAGAGGCTGTCTTTTCTCCATGGTATATTCTTGCCTCCTTTATCAAAGATAAGGTGACCATATGTGTGTGGGTTTATCTCTGGGCTTTCTATCCTGTTCCATTGATCTATATTTCTGTTTTTGTGCCAGTACCAAACTGTCTTGATTACTGTAGATTTGTAGTATAGTCTGAAGTCAGGGAGCCTGATTCCTCCAGCTCCATTTTTCTTACTCAAGATTGCTTTGGGGGCTTCCCTGGTGGTGCAGTGGTTGAGAGTCTGCCTGCCAATGCAGGGGACACGGGTTCGAGCCCTGGTCTGGGAAGATCCCACATGACGCGGAGCAAGTGGGCCCGTGAGCCACAACTGCTGAGCCTGTGCGTCTGGAGCCTGCGCTCTGCAACAAGAGAGGCCGCGATGGTGAGAGACCCGTGCACCGCGATGAAGAGTGGCCCCCGCTTGCCACAACTAGAGAAAGCCCTTGCACAGAAACGAAGACCCAACACAACTAAAATAAATTAAAAAAAAAAAAAAAAAGATTGCTTTGGCTATTCGGGATCTTTTGTGTTTCCATACAAATTGTGAAATTTTTTACTCTAGTTCTGTGAACAATGCCATTGGTAGTTTGCTAAGGATTGCATTGAATATGTAGACTGTTTTGGGTAGTATAGTCATTTTCACAATGTTGATTCTTCTAATCCAAGAACATGGTATATCTCTCCATCTGTTTGTATCGTCTTTAATTTCTTTCATCAGTGTCTTACAGTTTTCTGCATACAGGTCTTTTGTCTCCTTAGGAAGGTTTATTCCTAGGTATTTTATTCTTTTTGTTGCAGTGGTAAATGGGAGTGTTTCCTTAATATCTCTTTCAGATTTTTCGTCATTAATGTATAGAAATGCTAGCAATTTCTGTGCATTAATTTTGTATCCTGCTACTTTACCAAATTCATTGATTAGCTCTAGTAGTTTTCTGGTAGCATCTTTAGGATTCTCTATGTATAGTATCATGTCATCTGCAAACAGTGACAGCTTTACTTCTTTTCTGATTTGGATTCCTTTTATTTCTTTTTCTTCTTTGGTTGCATGGGTAAAACTTACAAAAGTATGTTGAATAATACTGGTGAGAGTGGGCGACCTTGTCTTGTTCCTGATCTTAGAGGAAATGCTTTCAGTTTTTGACCATTGAGAAAGATGTTGGCTGTGTGTTTGTCATATATGGCCTTTATTATGTTGAGGTAAGTTCCCTCTATACCTACTTTCTGGAGGGTTTTTATCATAAATGGGTGTTGAATTTTGTCAAAAGCTTTTTCTGCATCTATTGAGATGATCATATGGTTTTCCTCCTTCAGTTTGTTAATAAGGTGTATCACATTGATTGTTTTGCATATAGTGAAGAATCCTTGCATCCCTGGGATAAACCCCACTTTATCATGGTGTATGATCCTTTTAATGTGCTGTTGGATTTGTTTGCTAGTGTTTTGTTGAGGATTTTTGCATCTATGTTCATCAGTGATACTGGCCTGTAGTTTTCTTCTTTTGTGTCTGGTTTTCGTATCAGGGTGATGGTGGCCTCATAGAATGAGTTTGGGAGTGTTCCTCCCTCTGTATTTTGGAAGAGTTTGAGAAGGATAGGTGTTGGTCTTCTCTAAATGTTTGATAGAATTAGACTGTGAAGCCATCTGGTCCTGCGCTTCTGTTTGTTGGAAGATTTTTAATCACAGTTTCAATTTCAGTTCTTGTGATTGGTTTGTTCATATTTTCTGTTTCTTCCTGGTTCAGTCTTGCAAGGTTGTGCTTTTCTAAGAATTTGTCCATTTCTTGCAGGTTGTCCATTTTATTGGCATACAGTTGCTTGTAGTAATCTCTCATGATCCTTTGTATTTCTGCAGTGTCAGTTGTTACTTCTTTTTCATTTCTAATTCTGTGGATTTGAGTCTTCCTTCCTTTTTTTCTTGATGAGTCTGGCTAATGGTTTACCAATTTTAACTTCTCAAAGAACCAGCTTTGAGTTTTATTGATCTTTGCTATCTTTTCCTTCATTTCTTTTTCATTTATTTCTGATCTGATTTTTATGATTTCTTTCCTTCTGCTAACTTTGGTGTTTTTTTTTTTTGTTGTTGTTGTTCTTCTTCTTCTTTCTATAATTGCTTTAGGTGTAAGCTTGGGTTGTTTATTTGAGATTTTTCTCGCTATAGTCTTCCCTCATAGAACTGCTTTTGCTGCATCGCACAGGTTTTCGGTTATCGTGTTTTCCTTGTCATTTGTTTCTAGGTATTTTTTGATTTCCCCTTTGATTTCTTCAGTGATCACTTGGTTATATAGTAGCGTATTGTTTAGCCTCCATGTGTTTGCATTTTTTACAGTTTTTTTCCTGTAATTGATATCTAGTCTCATAGCATTGTGGTCAGAAAAGATATTTGATACGATTTCAATTTTCTTAAATTTACTGAGGCTTGATTTGTGACCGAAGATATGATCTATCCTGGAGAATGTTCCATGAGCACTTGAGAAGAAAGTGTATTCTGTTGTTTTTGGATGAAATGTCCTATAAATATCAATTAAGTCCATCTTGTTTAATGTATCATTTAAAGCTTGTGTATCCTTATTTGTTTTCATTTTGGATGATCTGTCCATTGGTGAAAGTGGGGTGTTAATGTTATTGTGTTACTGTTGATTTCCCCTTTTATGGCTGTTAACATTTGCCTTATATATTGAGGTGCTCCTATGTTGGGTGCATAAATATTTACAATTTTTATAACTTCTTCTTGGATTGATCCGTTGGTAAGTAGTGTCCTTCTTTGTCTCTTGTAATAGCCTTTATTTAAAGTCTATTTTGTCTGATATGAGTATTGCTACTGCAGCTTTCTTTGGATTTCCATTTGCATGGAATATATTTTCCATCCCCTCACTTTCAGTCTGTATGTGTCCCTAGATCTGAAGTGGGTCTCTTGTATACAGAATATATATGGGTCTTGTTTTTGTATCCATTCAGCCAGTCTGTGTCTTTTTGTTGGAGCATTTAATCCATTTACATTTAAGGTAATTATTGATATGTATGTTACCTACATACATTACCATTTTCTTAATTGTTTTCAGTTTGTTATTGTAGGTCTTTTCCTTCTCTTGTGTTTTCTGCCTAGAGAAGTTCCTTTAGCTTTTGTTGTAAAGCTGCTTTGGTGGTGATGATGTCTCTTAACTTTTGCTTGTCTGTAAAGATTTTAATTTCTCCGTGGAATCTGAATGAGATCCTTGCTGGTTAGAGTAATCTTGGTTGTAGGTTTTTCCCTTTCATCAGTTTAAGTATGTCCTGCCACTGCCTTCTGGCTTGCAGAGTTTCTGCTGAAGGATCAGCTCTTAACCTTATGGGGATTCCCTTGTATGTTCTTTGTTGCTTTTCCCTTTCTGCTTTTAATATTTTTTCTTTGAATTTAATTTTTGATAGTTTGATTATGTGTCTTGGCATGTTTCTCCTTGGATTTATCCTGTATGGGGCTCTCTGCGCTTCCTGGACCTGATTGACTATTTCCTTTCCCATGTTAGGGAAGTTTTCAACTTTAATCTCTTCAAATATTTTCTCAGACCCTTTCTTCTTCTCTTCTTCTTCTGGAACGTCTATAATTCGAATGTTGGTGCATTTAATGTTGTCCCAGAGGTCTCTGAGACTGTCTTCATTTATTTTTATTCTTTTTTTAAAATTCTGCTCTGCAGCAGTTATTTTCACTCTTTTGTCTTCCAGGTTACTTACCTGTTCTTCTGCCTCAGTTATTCTGCTATTGATTCTTTCTAGAGTATTTTTAATTTCATTTATTGTGTTGTTCTTCATTGTTTGTTTGCTCTTTAGTTCTTCTGGTTCTTTGTTGAAACGTTTCTTGTATTTTCTCAATTCTATTTCTGAGATTTTGTATCATCTTTACTATTACTACTCTGAATTTTGTTTCAGGTAGATTGCCGATTTCCTCTTCATTTGTTTGGTCTGGTGGGTTTTTACCTTGCTCCTTCATCTGTTGCGTATTTCTTTGTCTTTCATTTTATTTAACTTGCTGTGTTTGGGGTCTCCTTTTTGCAGGCTGCAGGTTTGTAGTTCCCGTTATTTTTGGTGTCTGCCCCCAGTGGGTGGGGTTGGTTCAGTGGCTTGTGTAGGCTTCCTGGTGGAGGGTACTGGTGACTGTTTTCTGGTCATTGGGGCTGTATCTTGTCCTTCTGGTGGGCACGTCCATGTCTGATGGTGTGTTTTGGGGTGTCTGTGGCCTTATTATGATTTTAGGCAGCCTCTCTGCTAATCGATAGGGTTGTGTCCTGTCTTGCTAGTTGTTTGGCATGGGGCGTCCAGCACCGGAGCTTGCTGGCCATTGGGTGGAGCTGAGTCTTAGTGTTGAGATGGAGATCTCTGGGAGAGCTCTCGCGAACTGATATTACGTGGGTCCAGGAGGTTTCTGGTGGTTCCATGTCCTGGAGTTGGCCCTCCCACCTCAGATGCTCAGGCCTGACACCCAGCCGGAGCATCAAGATCCTACCAAGCCACACGGCTCAAAGAAAAGGCAGGAAAAAAAAAGAAAGCCAACAAACAAACAAATGAAAAATGAACAGACAGAACCCTAGGACTAATGGTAAAAGAAAACCTGAACAGACAAAATCACACAAAGAAGCATACACATACACACTCACAGAAAGAGAAAAAGGAAAAAAATTTAAAAAATAAAAAAATAATAAAAAAATAAAAAATTTTAAAAAATAAAAAAAATAAAAAAAGGAAGAGAGCAACCAAACCAATAAACAAATCCACCAAAGATCATAAGCACTAAAAACTAAACTAAGATAAACAAAACCAGAAACAAATCAGATGCAGAAGGCAAACCCCAATCTACATTTTCTCCCAAAGTCCATTGTCTCCATTTTGGGAACAATCGTTGTTTATTCAGGTATTCTTCACATGCAGAGTTTATCAAGTTGATTGTGGGGATTTAATCTGCTGCTCCTGAACCTGCACAGAGAAATTTCCCTTTCTCTTCTTTGTTCACACAGCTCCTGGGGTTCAGCTTTGCTTTTGGCCCCACCTCTGCCTGTAGGCCACCCTCAGGAGTCTGTTCCCCACCCAGACAAGACAGGGCCAAAGCAGCAGCTCATTAGGGCTCTCTTGCTCAATCAGGCTGGGGAGAGGAAGGGGTATGGTAGTCATAATAGGAATGCAGGGCGAGCCTGCGGCGGCAGAGGCCGATGTGACGTTGCAACAGCCTGAGGCATGTCATGTGTTCTCCCGGGGAAGTTATCCCTGGATCACGGGACCCTGGCAGTGGCAGGCTGCACAGGCTCCTGGGGGGTGGGTGGTGACCTGAGCTTGCACACAGGATTCTTGGTGGCAGAGGCAGCAGTGTTAGCAGCAGTTCATGCTCGTCTCTGGGGTCCGAGCTGAGAGCCACAGCTTGCGTGCCTCTCTGGAGCTCGCTTAGGCAGTGCTCTGCCTTCTGTGGGCACAGGGGGAAGGAATGCCCTCTCCTCGCTCACCCTGAAACAATGGTCTCTTGCCTCTTAGGCAGTTCCAGACTTTTTCCCGGACTCCCTCCCAGCTAGCTGTGGCGCACTAGCCCCCTTTAGGCCGTCTTCACGCAGCCAATCCCAGTCCTCTCCCTGGGATCTGACCTCCGAAGCCCGAGCCTCAGCTCCCAGCCCCCACCCGCCCCTGCAGATGGGCAGACAAGCCTCTCGGGCTGGTGAGTGCTGGTCGGCACTGATCCTTTGTGCAGGAATCTCTCCACTTTGCCCTCTGCACCCCTGTTGCTGCGCTCTCCTTCGTGGCTCTGAAGCTTCTCCCTCTGCCCAGCCCCTGTCCCTGCCAGTGAGGGACCTCCGTAGTGTGTGGAAACTTTTCCTCCTTCACAGCTCCCTCCAAGAGGTGCGGGTTCCTTTCCTATTCTATTGTCGCTGTTGTTTCTTTTTTCTTTTGCCCTACCCAGGTACGTGGGGAGTTTCTTGCCTTTTGGGAGGGCTGAGGTCTTCTGCCAGCGCTCAGTAGGTGTTCTGTAGGAGTTGTTCCACATGTAGATGTATCTTTGATGTATTTGTGGGGAGGAAGGTGATCTCTACATCCTACTCCTCTGCCTTCTTGAAGGTCTCCCTCCAATTTCACTTTTAAGAATTCTAAGATATGCATTTCTGAGGCATATTAACAATTGTACATGAAAATGAAGGATTTTCAGTGATTTAAACAATTTGACAAAATGCTTGCTTAAATAAAGCTTTTAACCCAGAGAATTTCTCAGAATTTTAATGTGCTAATGTATATTGTGAACTTCAAGAGAACATAAACAAATGCTCTTGTCTAAACTTATTTAACCATAGTTTTTGGGGGGGAATACTTCAAGGGATTAGACCACCGCACAATATGGTTTGAGAAATATTGTCTCAATGACATTATTATGAAAGCCTATAAAACTGAGCTGTAAGGATGTTCATAATAACATTGCAGATAAAAACAAAAGTAATTATTACTCCTTAAATGTTTGAGTAGGTACTCTATAAATAAAGCATTCTAGATCTAATTAATTGAATACCGTAGTCATAAAATATGCTTTAGAAGAATAATTAATGCAGAAAATGTTCTTGATATTTTATAATGTAAAAAAAATCAGGCTATACAGCATTAAGTATCTAAGTATCTAAGATACTTTGGGGTACATGTATGCACAGAAATAATGTATGGAAGGAGAATTATCAAAATGTTAATAGGTGTAATTGCTATCTCATGTGGTTATTTGTGACTCTAATTTCCTTCTTTTTCTCATTTGTTTTTCCTATAATGAACACAAATTACCTCTATTGTAAGAAAAATATTTTTTATGTTATTGCAAAAGATTTGTCTTTTCTATCTCTGTAAATTAATGTCAAATGTGCCTTCTGCCACCCCTCCATTCCTTTTTTGTTTTTTTGGTTTTTTGGTCTCTATTAAATTCTGTTCACAGTGCCAATTGTTTTTACTTGTGGCTTCATTTAATACTGTGTGCAGTTGTCTTCATACTTTCAAGGTGACATTTCATACATGAATTTTTAAGTCTCACTTTATCTTTGGTGCAGGAAATAATACCCTTTAAAAGCATCTGTTGCATTTTAAAATGTGTATTCAAATATCTTCCCCTTTAATTATTAACCTCATAACTGAATAGGTTACATGAAATTTAAACACTTCCTAGTTCTGAGGACATTATGTCATATGAAGAGCAGCCTGACAAGGGTTTTGACTCTTGGGAAAAATACATGTTTTGTGGTATTTCTTTCTACTTTCCAACTCTGTTCACAAAAATGTGGACACTCTTTGAAGGAACCACTGTGCATCTGTGCAACCCTTTGAAGGAATCACCAATCTCCTCATTTTCTTTTTGAACTAGGCTCACACTTGTAGAAAGCCTGTCTTCACTGCTTTTGCACTTTTGATGTCAGCTTCCCTGGCCTCATTCTCAGCCCAGTTCCTCATATGGTCCCCACGTCCTTATCAGTAGCAACTTGTGTTTCAGACCTTTCCCACCACAATTCTCTTCCCCACATGCAATTCTGTCCTTTCTTTCATTATTATGAAGAATTTCCCTCAGTTCTTTGATCGTTTGGAAATCAGTCTCATACACTTCTCTGTGTTCTAGCCTTAACTCTCAGGGAAACCATGAGACTCATCTATTTTTTGTGTAAGGGCTAAAAGCTCCTTCTCAGGCACGGGAGAGAGAAGCAGCATGGCATCCAAAACTTTTGGGTATGGCTAAAGTACAATAATTGGTGGGTGGTGAGATATTACAATAAAGGGCCCCAATCAGGAAGGATCCAGTGGCCCATATGGGGAAGTTTGGATTTTAACCAGAGGGATCCAGTGACATCTTAAATAAGCAAATAACTTGACTGTATTTATATATCAGAAAGATCTGGTGAGATGTAATGAAATAAAGGGGACTGAGGTTGGGGGCTGAGTATTGGTGATGTGAAATGTGAGGAAATTGATTAGAAGGATAATGAAGACTTGATGTTTGGACAGAGGAGTGTTATTAGATAAAAATTTTGGTAGGAGCCTTGAGAAATGAGTAGGCAAGGGTCAAAAACCCAACTCAAAAATTTTTTTCCATACAAATGTTAGGATTATTTGTTCTAGTTCTGTGAAAACTGCTCTTGGTATTTTGATAGGAATTACATTGGATCTGCAGATTGCTTTGGGTTGCCTGCCAGGGCCTTTGTACCTGGAGAATGTTCCAACAGATCCCTGCCCTTTGGGTACCTGCCCCCAAATCTGTATGAATCTCCTTCATGTATGACCCAGGTGCTTTTCAAACTGCTGCCTCTGCACCAGGACTGGGAGTGAAAGAATTTTTGTGTTCCTTTTAAGCGTGAAGTCTGGGTTTCCTACAGACTTCTGGCTCTCCTGGACATAAACCCTGCTGGTTTTCAAAGCCAGACCGTAGGGATCTCGTCTTCCCAGTGCAGGTCATCTGGACTGGGTAGGCCATGATGGGGTGTGCACCTCTTGTTCCTCAGGAGGACCTCCACAACTGTGATTACGCTCCTGCCTGTGGGTTGCCATGCCAGTACAATGAGCTGAGGCCAGAACTGCCTCTCTGCTGCTCTTATCCATCTCAACTATACCCATCTCAGGCTATAAAGCATTAAGTATAGTATCTAAGATACCTTGGGGTACATGTATGCACAGAAATATGTATGGAAGGAGAATTAGCAAAAAATTTTTTTCTTTTTATGCTTAGTTGTAGAAGATCTTTTCTGCTAGGCTTCAGGTCATTCTCAGAGATAGTTGCTCTAATGTAGTTTTGGTAAGTCTGTGGAAGGTGGCGAACCCAGGATCTTCCCAATCCACCATCTTGTCCATTATTCACTTAAATTGGTTTAAGGACAGATGGATATGTGTTAAAGACTCCAACCGCTCTGGTACTGATCTATTTCACCTTGCTTTTACTTTACATATTTTGGTATTGCTATTCAACTTGCAGTATTTCAGGAGGTTTAGCTTTTGTCAAGTAGAACCGGAAGACAAATAGAAAAAAATAGTTTCTTCCTTTGTTGATCCTCATTACCAGTTCTGCATCCTAAAGATAATCCATGTTTAACTATTTCTTTTTTGTCAATTAATTTTTTTGTTGGAGTAGAGTTGATTTACAATGTTGTGTTAGTTTCTGCTGTGTAGCAAAGTGAGTCAGTTATACGTACACATATATCCACTTTTTTTAAGATTCTTTTCCCATATAGGTTATTATAGCGTATTGAATAGAGTTCCCTGTGCTATTCAGGAGGTTCTCATTAGTTACCTATTTTATATACAGTAGTGTGTATATGTCAATCCCAATCCCCCAATTTATCCCTGTCTCCCTTCCCCCTCTGGTAACCACAAGTTTATTTTCTACATCTGTGACTCAACTTCTGTTTTGTAAATAGGTTCATTTGTACCATTTCTTCAGATTTCACATATAAGCTATATCATGTCATATCTGTCTTGATCTGTCTACTTACTTAACTGTTTCTTTTTGTTTTGGTTTGTTTTTTATTTCTTAAACCAGTCTTCTTTCTAATTTGCAAGTGCCCTGAGCGCTCTCTCACTCCAAATCTCTGGGTTTGTTGTCCCTCTGGCTGGAACCCTTTAACTCAGCTCTTCCCTTGACAGCTTCCTCATGATTTCAGTGTCAGGTCACTTCTTCAGAGACCACTTAATCTGAAACAAGCCCTGCCTTCCTACTTCCTTTTCTAGTTTTACCTTGGTTTGTTTTCCTTACAGAACACACCATGGTCTAAAGTCACCATGTTTATCTCCTTGTTTACTTGGCTAGTTGATATCTATCCCATTAACATGTAAGCTTCCAGAGAACTAGTACCTTGTCTCTTATAATATCCTGGACGCTCAGACCTAGAAGAATAATAAGCATGTCATTGGTGATCCATAAGTATCTGTTGAATGAATGCAGTGTTATCCAACACTTACCTCTCTGATATGCTGGAGCTGAATGATCATTTTCAGGTTCTGTGTTCTATCTTCAGGCATGTTCCTATGATTAGAATTTACACTGGCTGCTTCTGTTCCTTGGAATAACTTTTGCACTAGATATTCACAAGGCTCACCCCTTCACCTTTTCCAAGTATTTGCTTAAATAAAATCTTCCCAGTGAGATGTGACCTGAACACCTCTATTTAAGAGTGCATGTCGTTTCCTGCACCATCATTTCTGATTCATCCTATTACATTTGCCTTTCCCTCAGAGCATGCATAATCTTCAAACAACTTAAGACAGCGTCCTTATTTATTAGCAATATATTGTACTGTATGTCTTCTGTTTGTCCTTCCCAATCCACTCTTCACCCTAAACCTCTCTGCTCTATACCCTAAAGGCCAATTTGCATAGATCTGAGCTCTGGGCAAGATCATCATACCTGGCCAAGTGCCTTGACCCAGGTTCACTTCTCCTGTATGGTGACCCTCTCCTGATTCCATGTTTCTGTAATGGCTCCCTTCCTTAATCATAGATCTATTGCTTATTATCTGTTTTTCTGCTCTATCATGGAAGCTCCATGAGGGCAAGCATTCTGTTGTTCATTGATGGGTCTCTTGTATCCAGAGCAGTGCTTAATACATAATAAATGTTCAATATTTGCTGAACGTTTAATGATCACTGACTCTGGGCTCAGAAAAATATTTAGGCCACTTACATTATTCCTCATCTCCCCTTTATCCTATCCCCCACATTTTGACAATTATAGTGTTATTTTTATTACCCTCCTGATTGCCTTTGTAACTTTAAATAATATGCTTAAAGCTTTATTTCTTGTTCTATAAAATTTAAATAGAATCATTTGATTTCCTACTGTCTAAAATGAGAGGATTAGAGCTACTGTCATACTCTGCACCTCTTCTCCCATCTGTTTCACCTTTTTATTTTATAATATTAAGTTCAATATGTTTTGGTGGATTTTCTTTTTTTAAAAAATATTTATTTATTTATTTGGTTGCATCAGGTCTTAGTTGCAGGAGGCGGGCTCCTTAGTTGCATCTCACCAGCTCCTTAGTTGTGGCATGCAAACTCTCAGTTGCAGCATGTATGTGAGATATAGTTTCCTGACCAGGGATTGAACCCAGGCCCCCTGCATTGGGAGTGTGAAGTCTTACCCACTGTGCCACCAGGGAAGTCCCTTGGTGGATTTTCTTGACCCTATTTGCAATTTTTATATTGAATTTTCTATTTTAGGTGCAATATTTTAAATTTCAAAGAGCCTTTTCTTATATGTTTTCTTATATGTTTCATAGTTACCTTTTCTTAAAAAATAATTTAAAAACTATACTTCTCTAGCAATATCAATAATAAAACTCCCTTTATTATTACAAAAGTCAATTAGTAAACTTTACTACCTCCAATTTTATTTTCTTTTGTCAGAAAAATTTGGAAATTTTTGTGAGTTTATTACTATTATTTAAAAAATACTTTTAAAAACTGTTTAATCCAAGGTTAAGACTAAATATTTTCTTCAAATAGTATTTTTAATATGCACAGTAAAACATTTATATGAGATTTTTGGATTTAATTCTACATTTTACTATTTTGAATGCTAGTCCTTATAACAGTATATATTTTCTGGGTTTTAGTTATTTTATGTTGACTTTTTCCTATTACTTTGAGACTAGTTCTTTTTTTCCCCAGAAAAATAATATATAGAGTTTATTTTCTGCATACTTGCATATATGAGTGGCTTTCTGTTGCTTTCACATGTAAATGAAAAGGTGGCTGGCTTTAGAATTCTTGGTCACGGTATGTTTCACTCAATTTTAAAGACCTTAGTACTTGGTTCTTTGGCAATTAGAGTTGCTATAGAGAATTGGGAGTCCAGCTCTCTATTTTTTTCTTTGTAGCTGCCTAGATGCTTGCATCATTATTTCTTTAAGCTTGAAGTTAAAAAAAAATCACTGGCATAAATCTAAACATTGGTTTCTTCCATGAACATTCTTTTTTAATGATCTGTCCTACAAATTTGCAGGTGTACGTATAGGTATAGGAAAATATTTCTTTTATGCTATTGATTATTGCTTTTATAATATTGATCCTGATCTCATTGAAACACTGACTATACATATTTTAAATTATAAGCTATTCTTCATAATCTAATTTCTTCATTCTGATTGCTTTCATAACTTATATTTTTCTTTTCATTTTAGGAGAATTTCTCAAGTTTGTAAGTGTTTTAATCCATTTGGACTGCTATAAAAAATACCATAAACTGGGTGACTTATAAACAACAGAAATTTATTTCTTACAAGGGCACTAAACTCAGTCATGAGGGCACTGCTCTGCCCTCATAACCTAATCACCTCTCAAAGGCCCCATCTCCTCATACCATCATCTTAGGGGTTGGGATCTCAACACATGAATTTTGGGGGACACAAACATTCAGATCATAGCAGTAAGCTTGTAATCTGCTACAGAACATAGATTCTGTCCTTTCTTGCTACTAATGCCATCTTAAATCTTATCATAGTTTCCCTATGTTCTTTCCTTACAATGACTTCTCAATTTTCATTTGTCTCTTAGTTTTTCACATCATCTTTCACCTTTTGCTTTATGTTTGGTTATTCTTCACTTTCACTGAGATTATAAAACAGATGTTTACTGGAGTAAATAATTTTTAAAAATATGTCCTTTCTCTGCCTTGTGTGCTGTGTGTATCTTTCTCTTTTATGCTGCCCCATTTGTTTTTCAGACTTTATTGTTATTTCTTGTTTATTCAGCTTTCAACAAGAAAAAGTCTACTGTCTTGTGACATTTGTTCTAGCATAGTGACTTCTCTTTGGGTTCCAGAACTAATCTAATAGAAACTGTTACTCCTATGCCAAAAAGCTGTGACTCATTTTCTGTGAAGTGTGGGTTTTGTGGAAGGACCTGGGCTCTGGGAAGTCCTAGCAGGGACCTCCATCTTTGCACATATTCTTCTCCTCCAGGGTGTTGAAAGTGCTCTACCAGTGCCTCCGTTAATCTTGGAGACAGTTGATTCTGCAAGTTTGTGGGAAAAATTATGAAACCTCATCCCCACCTTCTTCAGTGCAGGAGCTGCAGAAGGGAGTCTTATTTCTTCCCGTCTGACTGCCCTTTGGATACAGCAAATATTTCTCAGGAAGAGGAATTGGGACTTACTCTTGGCAACGTCTGTAAGGTTTGTTTCAAGTAGATGAGAGCTCCCCCTATACTCTCCATCTCTTGTTTCTGGGACTGATGCTTATTCTCTTTACTGCTATGTTTCTTACATATATGACTATGGAGAAGTTTCCAAACTCCTAGCAGTCTCACTGTAAGTCAATCAATAAAACATCACCCTCTTAAAAGTGTGACTGGTTTCAGGGATAGACTATAACCCAGGAGAAATGTACAATTTATTTATAAATTGGGAAAGTATCAGTATGTGCCTCAAAGATTTTTGTGAGACTCAAATGAGATTAGTCCAGGGCTGCACTTAGTAAATTCCTAGGAAAGTCTAGCTCTTGTTATCCATATTGAGTATTGTTAATGTTTATGCTTATGTGATTTTAGTCAGCTTTTGTTTGTTTCCATCATCAATGTGCCTGGAAAGCTGTATTTAAGATGCTTATTTGATACGCTGTGGTGTTACCTGCATTGTTGATGGACCACCTCTAAATTTACGTGTCCTCTAAATAAGGCTTCAAAAAGTTTGAGAGGTTATTTTGGACAGCACAGCCTCCATGAAGGAAGCCAGTATATTCTTTTATCCACAACTGTCCTGTCCTACCTATATCACATCAATAACAAATCATTTAAGATGGCTGATGACTACAGATTTATTAAATTATATGCAGTCACCCTCAAGGGCAACATAAGAGACTTGGAATCTAAAATAAGTCAGCTCTCATGCAAAATAGTGATGTTCTACTTCAATCTTTTTTTTTTTCTTTCATTTATGAGCTTAAAATATTCTTATGAATAGATCTTTCTTTTATCTACTGTTTGGTTACCCAGTGTGCAGAAAAGACAGAATCAATGCTTGATATTTTCCCTCTATCAGTTTTTAAGTTGGTTCCCTGTCTTCCTTCAAGGTGACTAATTGATTATTTTCTTCCAGTTGGTTTTTTTTTTTTTTTTAAGTATTTGTTTATTTATTTATTTATGGCTGTGTTGGGTCTTCGTTTCTGTGCGAGGGCTTTCTCTAGTTGCGGCAAGCGGGGGCCACTCTTCACCGCGGTGCGCGGGCCTCTCACTGTCACGGCCTCTCTTGTTGCGGGGCACAGGCTCCAGACGCGCAGGCTCAGCAATTGTGGCTCACGGGCCCAGTTGCTCCACGGCATGTGGGATCCTCCCAGACCAGGGCTCGAACCCGTGTCCCCCGCATTGGCAGGCAGATTCTCAACCACTGCACCACCAGGGAAGCCCTCAGTTGGTTTTTTATATCATTATAAACTCCTAGTTTTAAATATAATTTTATGGGCTTCAATCTCTTGTATTTCTTATTCTTATTGATGCTCAAATGGAAAGAACACACCATGTACCTGAAAATATAAATCTAGAATGACCAACACCAACACTTATTCTAGTAAAACTACTGGACTTTAAAGAGAAACAAACAAACAAACAAAAATCCTTTGAACATCTAAATAGAAGAGATGTTTAAGGAGGAAAGTTAGATTATAATCAAACTTTTCAACAGTAATCTTTTATGCCTAAAGAAAATGGAGTAATTAAGATATTCAAGGAAAGAAAATGTGAGCTAAGGATTTTAATGGAAACCGACATTCATTTATAAAGGCCACAAACTGTAATTAACATGCAAGAACTAAAGAAATATTGTTTCCATGAGCTTTTCTTGAGGAATCTACTAGAGAATGTCCTAGATGAAAATGAGTAGAAAGATATCAATGAGCATAAAACATAAAGTTATCCACAGAAATAAGACTAAATGAGGATTAAAAGAGAGCACAGTATGTAACAGCTTATATGCTCTGATAATGTTAATACATTACTTTAAGAAAGGGGGGGGGAGAATGGGGCAAGTATATGCAAAAAATTTTAATTGGTTTAAGTGATCAGAATAGTTATATTAGTATCACCTTTCAGAGATTGTTGTCTGTATAACGTGGGATAGAGCAAAGAGGAATTGTGGGATATTCTATTTCTGTTATATTCTGCGCCTTGAGGATCAAGATTCTCAGTGTGGGAAAATATACAGAAGTAATATAGGACAGGGTAAGGGAAATCCCTGTAGTATTAACTTGAAAAGGAAATATCAGTATGCACTATGGGACATCTTATTTTTTTTTAAAAAATCTCTCTTTCTCTTTCCTCTTATCTCTATCCTAGCTCTTGTTACTGAACTCAGGTCCTGCTGTTCACCCTCAAAAATTAATGCCCGAGAGGCAATTGTTGGTAGAACAACTTTTAATCAGAATGGCAGCAATCTGGACAGATGGTGGACTCGGTGTCCCTCCAAAACCATCTCCGAAGATTCTGCTCAGCTGTGAAAAATTTTAAAGGAAAAAAGGAAGTAATCTCAGTTAATCTTTGAGATAGGGGGTCAAAATTGCCACCATCCCCCATGGCGTGCAGGTTTGTTGACTTCTTGTGATCTTTCCTTAGATGCTACCTTATTCACAGTTTGTTCAAGAGATTACTGAAGGGGAAGCTAGGGAAGAGATCTGGACATCTGTTAACTACTTATTCATCATTTCTACTTATTTGATCCATGGAAGGAACCAACAGGTTAGGCAAGGTATTGTATGGTCAAAAGATACAAAAGTGTGCTAGGGCCAGAGATGAGTAGAGCAAGGGGGGTGCCTGGTTAAGTTAGTGACAAGACAAAAGGGGCCTCCTGCAGAGAGCTCTTTCCTGCCAAAAGCTGCTTACAAATCCCCACTTCTCAGAATACCATTCCATTTCTATGGGATTATGGGCAAAGGTCTGTCTTCTGTACCTTCTTCATGATGACATAGGGTGCCTTATTCTTAGAGTGGAAGACTCGACATGGGTTTGTAGCATCTCTTTGCTGGCAGTTATAGTTGCCCGTTTACATATACAGGCAGAACAGCTACAATTATTTTGATGCCCGCAAAGATATAGATTATTACGAGCAATAGTGTTAATCCTATTCTCTTAAGGTCAGTTCTTGGAATTGTGCTAGTCACAGATTCAGTACTGCTCAAGATGGAGCAGCTAATGTCATGGCTGCAGTCTGGTCATCAAGCAGTTAGCTTTTTCCCTCCGGTGGCAGTTACAGTATCTGTAAAACAACTCAAGAACGTGCATCAGACATGGAGTATGTGACTCTCTTGTCCTAATCATTAACTGCTTAAGTGCTTTAGTTTGCTCTTTTGTGACTCAGGGAGGCCTGGGAGACTTTAGCTTTTCTATAAAAAAGAGGCAGGGGATATGGAGGGGGCTTTGTACTTGGGGGGGGAGGTGCCCCACAAGGAACATTTGCTCGGTTCCACTCTGTACTCTGAAAAGGCCCATAAAACAATGTCCAGCCCAGTCTCAATGAATATCCCTAACACTAAGATTGTTGTCTTGAAACACTGTTTTCCACTGCATTGTCTGTTTCTAGGTGGGAACAGGAAATAAACAAGATGAGTCGGGAACATCTTGTCATAACAAATAGCAAACAAGCTATTGAAGACACTAGATTCATGTTAACAGGACTCGAGCAAAATTGTGCAGGCTCCTGCTGGCTGAATTTGGGCCATTATGCCCACAGTTTCTTCAGCATTTTATTAGGAAAGTTTTCATACATATAGCAAAGTATATACACCCTTCCTCCCACTCCTAGATTCTACTGTTAACATTTTACTATACTGGCTTTATCACACATCTATCCAGCTACCCAGCCCCCTTTCCACTTTCATCTATCTTATTTTTTTAGATGCATTTTTAAAGTAAAGTGCAGCTATTAGTACCTCTCCTACTAAATACATCAGCGTGAAAATATTCACTTTTAAAATGTAAAACTGGAAATGAAACATGAAGATGATCCTGGTGACAGTCTGTGAGCACTGAGATAAAGCTAGAAAGCAAAGAGAAAGGAAATCTAACAAAGACAGAGATTAAGGGCAGCCGGAAAGAAGTTCTGTACTTTGATGGTTTTGCCTGGGGCCATTCATGGGTGGATGGGTTTTTTTCCTCCAACAATCTAAGCCATTCATCTTCATATATACATGGTTTTCCTTGTTATCTGTGACTTTATTGCTATTGGATCTTTTGCACAATTGAGTAGGAAATTCTCCACATTGCATTTTTGCCTAGGATAAAGTAACTGCTTTTAGGTGAGGTTTTGAGCTTATAACAATGGAAGGAAAAATAATTAGCAAGTTATTCATTGAGACCTGTTATGTTCACTTAGGGCTGTACAAGTCACCAGCTTTGTCTTCCACAGTCCAGACACTCATACCACTTGGAGCTTCCTCCACTGATTATGTTTATTGCCTTTTCAACTAAGAAACTTGGAACATGCTGCTACCCCTGCCTGGTATTGAGGAAAAAATTCATCAGTCGATCTAAGAAAGAAATGGAAAATTTTTGTCAAGCCAAATTGAGGATTATAACCCGGGAACAGCCTCTCAGAAAGCTCCGAGAACCGTTCTCCCTGTTAAAGGTCAAAGCACCGTTATGTAGATTTTTAGACAGAGGGCTGTACATTAAATGACATAGATAGTTTGCACAATCCAGATCTGTAGGAACAGACTGGTGGCTTCTCATGACCCCCTCAAGAAGGAATGTTATCTTTTAAGGAGTTGTCTTGTTGGTGCTAGGAGAATGTTACTCTTTATGGTTGAGCAGGTATTTCTGCTGATGGGGGAGGTTGGTCGGTGCATAATACAGATATACAATGCACAGGAGAGGGGAGAGAGGAGGCTGAAGGGCAGAGACAATTTTTTATGTTTAACTTTTTTCTTGTCTTGCCATAAAATATGAATTTTATTCACAGTGGAAAGCCCCCTCTCCCACTGCAAAGTGTGTACATTGATACAGAGCCATGTGTATCTCAGTTGTATATTCACTACACTATGCACTATATACATATATATAAAATATTCTCTCTATATGTTCTTCTATATTTAAATATAATACACATACACATACATATATTTACACACATGCACACATTTACCATATGAATCAAATGTCCGTCTACTTAAGCCATTTTCCACAACAACGACAGCTCAGGAGAGATAGCAATCAATTCATCCCTGTATATCTCCTTTATAGATGTAGGTTCTTCCATTTTTGTTATTGCTTTGATCAAGGATTTGGGAAAATGCCTTCTTAATAACTCAGTGAAAAACCAAAGAGAATGTTGAGACACTAGCCTACTTACTTTACAAATTAACCACAATATAGGGGAATAATTGTAAGTTTCAGTTTATAAGGGACATATAAGATTCATAAGGCTAAATTATGTACTACAATCTATGGACCTGCCTGTGTGTATCAACCATGATTGAAATCTTTCATTTAGAGCTGGGCACCAGCTTCTGGAGAACAGCATGCTTCTGGCACTTTAAAAAGTTTGAATATCCTTATTATTGAAGATAATGATATTATCTACCCTGTAATGGAAGCTGTGGAGTTACTCTTAGACAAGTCTTAAACTTTTTATCATTGCTGACATTCGCTCATAGGGTACACAATATTTTGACTTAGCCATTTTAATGCAAACATTTTAGTCATATTTGGCCACAGATAAATTTTTAAGACAGTAGTAAATTGTATTAAATCAATTTAATTTTGTGGCTGCGTTTTTTAAAAAAAAAAAAGAGCCACTAAACCATTTCCAGTTTTCCCATTTTCATTTTTATTTCATGAAATTAATATTATCACAATAAATTCTATTCAATTTAAATTTTAAGACTAATATTTAGTTCATCAATCACATATTAGTTATCCTGGCTTTTTGTTACTGGGGGATTTCTTTGGTGGCAATAATTTCCTCTAAGTCCAATACTCTTTGGTGAATTTTTGTGGCTATAAATGCATCAAAAATATATGATTCTTTGATCAATTTTACTCAGTTTTCATAATTTGAGTTTTAACAGCAAATACATTTATTTTGTGTTTATTTCTCTTGTAATGCTCACCATGAATTAGTTATAAGATTGACTTATAGGTAGGTTATATTAGCCATCTAAGACAAATTTGGAGCAATTTTGTGATGGAGAGGGAGAGAATCACACACAAAGAGATATGGGGGAGACTAGGAAAGGGAGTGTTGTGAGAAGAAGAGAAGGTGGCAGTAGGAGCAGAGGAAGAGAAAAAGAGAGGTATGAGAGAAATTATTTTGGTGTATTGAGTGTTACGCAATGGATATGAATGTGGTACATACGCAAAGTAAACTATTCAAAATATCCTTGGGGTATTTTACATGTTTTACCTGTCAATGCAAACCATTTTTGTAAAGATCACCTTTGGACAAAACTCCTTTATTCACAGAAGCTTGGAATCAGGGTGGGTACTGGGCTTGCCCTTCTTGGTTTTAGGAGCAAATGTATTTCCCTAGTATGGAATCCTTTTCTGTCCTTGAGAGACATGGGAAAAAACAACACTGCACAATTCATTATAAGTAATTCAGGAAAAAAAGTAAACGTATTAATCACTTGAAAACCACTGCAATTAAAACTTAATTTGAAGTTGCTTATAATTCTCCTTGCTTTTGTGGGGGAAGGATAGAAGAAACATGTCTTTAAGCTCCATAGCATATTTTATAGGTGGGGCACTTTCAAATGACGCCCCATACTGGGCCCACATACATTTTTGCTAGAAAGTCATCTGAAATGGCATGATGTGTTGAAAGAGTCATGCCACAGTCAGGACCTAAGGTAAGTGGTTTCTCCCTTCCAGGCTCTAACTTCCTCATGTGTGCAAAAGAGAGCTGAACTGTGAGGGTTTCTAGCGTTGGTATCACAATTTGCTGTCTTTGAGACGCTTATATACGTCCCTTTGGACGAATGATGAGAGAGCAGTGCCAACACAGCTTTGTCTTTCTATGTGCAGTCTGATGACTGGGATGCTTTCCTTATTGAGCAGATGCCATCCCTTCTTCCACTATCGACCTCAGCTTGTGTTAGGTCAGGGGCAGGCGCTTGGCTCAGGCTGACCCCTGGTTAAGTGGAACTGAGTGTAATCACATTAGCTCAGTCGGGAGTTTTGAAAATCACGTTAGCTCATCCAACAAAAGTGATTCTGCCAATAATTTATGTGATGGATTTGCAATTAGAATATAGAGGTCTTTCTTCTTCTTCTTCTTTGTGTCTTTATGATAAAGAAACAAAAAGAAAAAAAACCCCAAAGAAATTAAAATTTCAAACATCTTATAGGTTATGTTTTAGTAAAATTTCATTCTTTAGCTATAAGTTTGGGCCCCTAAGTGAAGGATATTTTAGGGAATGATTTTTTTTTTTTAAGTATACTTTTTTTTAAAATATTTTTTTTGATGTGGACCATTTTTAAAGTCTTTATTGGATTTGTTAAAATATTGCTTCTGTTTTATATTTTGGTTTCTTGGCCACGAGGCATGTGGGATTTTAGCTCCCCAACCAGGGATCAAACCCAACTCCCTGCATTGGAAGGCGTAGTCTTAACCACTGGACCCCCAGGGAAGTCCCAGGGAATGATTTTTTATTGGTCGTTTTATATAATCTACTAAGGGTTCTTGGTAAAGATCATAGATAAATAAGTTTGAATAGTTATCTTTGTCAGAGCTAAAGATTTCAGGAATATTGGTTTGACAATATTCTCAGAGGAATATTTCATTGCTAGGTCTTTATAATCCAGTTATATGAAAAGTACAATAACTGATATTGTATGAGGTACTATTAGTACCCAGATTTGGGGACTTTAACTCTGTCTTTGGTGGAGCAAATGGTTAAGGTAGACCAAAAAAGGTGAGAAGGCATTTATTTGCATAGTAGGATTTGCTGAGAGGTAGCTACCATGAATTAAATGTAAATTTTATGTCAAATATGGTGCTAAATGTTTTCAAAACATGTTAAGGACCTATATAATAGGCATTATTTATATTTCGTTTCATAGGTGAGAAACTGAAGCTCACATTCCTTAAGCAACTTGCCCGTATCTCATAACTAGTAGATGAGTGAGCAAAACTTCAGAGTCTTGAGCTTTGGTCTCAATAGAAGCTTTAGAAAAAAATCACCCGTGAACTCAAAAATAACATCTACATCAACAACAGCAGTAACAATAAAAATGTATTGAATCAGAATCCTTGGGAGAGGGGCCATTTTTAAAAGAAATTTAAGGAATTCTGCAGGTAATTCTGATGTACAGCCAGGACTGACAGGTGTGGAGGAGGGTCAGTATGGGGGCACAGCAGGCAGGCTCTAGTTTTGAAAAAACCCTAGTGCATTGCTAGTAACCATAAAAGAATGGAGCTTTCAGTGGCCTTTAGGAGATATGACATACTTGTCTTGTGGTAGACAATTATCTGCTGTATATGTGTAAACTGAAAGTTAGTCACTGTACTCAGAAGGCTTGGGAAATACATCTCAACTTAGGTTTCCTGGACGAATTGGAATTACCTTCTTCCTTCCACCAAGAAGAAAGATAAGGGACAGAAACTGGAACACTGGAGTTCCATGAAAGGAAAGGGAAGCTCTTCCCAAGTAGGGTGAGTTGCAACCACCTAAGGAAGAGAAAGCATCACAGGCTCTGGAAAAGGATGAAGATGTAAATGGAGCAAGATGCTGGAGGTAGTGGGATGCAGATGGAGAATGGAGAAATGGGACTGAGATGCTGTATCTGAATCACAGGGAATCTTACTCCTGTTCCTCTCAGGAGGGGTAGACAATACCTGGGGTGGGGGTTGTATCTGGCTCTGCACATCACACTTAAAGAGGAACATGAAAGAACTGGACGATGTTTTGGAAGAGTGACAGGGACATTAAGGAATTAAAAAAACTCATTTGATAAATTTCTGAAGGAATTTGGATTGCTCCTTATCTCAGAATGGGGAATAGCAGATTTAGAGGGGGACTTCTAAAATCTTTAAAAATATGTGACGGTGTCATGTGGAAGGCGGAGCAGGTAAATTCCGTTTTACTCCAAGGCCTACAACTGAAACCAGTGAGGTAGAAGTCAGAAGGAGACATAGTTTGTTTAAAGATAAGAAAACATTCTCTAACAGCCAGAAATAGGCAGTTTAGTTCTGAGATGCAAGTGGGCAGGCAGAAGCTATTGAGTACATTTGAACATTGGTTGTATTGTTAAATCAGGTGACCTTTAATGTCTCCTTTAACATGTTCAGCAACGTCTGACAAGCCCTGGAGGAGGGATGATCAGTCCCAGGTAGTCCAAGCCTGTATTCCTCTTATCTGTGTAGCTCATAGATATATAGAGCAAACAACAAAATTATTATGGGAGACATGGGTGGGTAGGGAATGCTATGCTGCAGGGAAAGCCAATATTTGGTTGCTAATCACAGAGGCTAGATAAGCAGTCCATAGAACCAAAATGGGGAGAGGATTGATTAATCAGGAAAGCCAGGATCAAGAAGCAACAAGAGTCAGAGATAACTGGAAAATGGTCAGATGAATTCCTGAAATAGAGTACTTATAACTATGACAGCCTTTCCTCTGGCCCCAATTACTTTCATGGATGAGCTGGGCTCTTTGAAATCCAGTGGAGTTTTATTTTCATTAATTTTAAGTGTCATTCAGCATTTTCAAGTTACGTGTTTTATGTTGCCAAATAAACATACAGTGCTTAACTCTCAAAACCATTGTAATTATTGTGTCTGGATAAATAAAAATTACATCAGTGTGGCAAAGTAGAGGAGCCTCTGAATTAGAAGTCTGGAAACATAACTCTGATAGAAATAACTCTTTGACCTTAAACAAATAATGAAAATTTGTTTGTGCCTCAGTTTTACCACTGGCAAAATGTCCAGCCTAAATATGACTGCCACAGCCAGTTCAAGTTTAAATTTACATAGTTATATTATATATTATCCTTTAAATTTTATTACTGTGGTCACTACTCTTGTTATTGTTCTTGGGGTTATCGCTCAAATAGCTTAGTCTTTGTTCATGAAACTGCCTTGGACCAGGATTATAAATACTGGGTAGAGACAAATTGTCTGAACCCATTATGTTACTAACAGTCTGAAAAATAGAGTTATATAACCCAAATGACCCCAGAATTTCTTTGAAGTCCTGCCTTAAGATACTTTGCCATTATGTTTTAAGAACATGGTGTCTAGAAGAATTTATCATCCTTTTCAACAAGCTGCATGTATTATCATCGCCCTACTCTGTGTCTTTCTTTCTAATCAATTTTATTATTATGGTAAAATATACCTAATGTAATATGTAACATTTCAATCATTCATAGATGTACAATTCAATACATTCACAATGTCGTGTAGCTCTCAACACTATCTATACGTATACTTGTTATTAATATTAATATTTTTGATTATAGACATCCTGATGGCTGTGAAGTGGTATCTCACTGTAGTTTTGATTTGGATTTCCCTAATAACTAATGATGTGGAACATCTTTTCATGTGCTTATTGACCTTTTGTGTATCTTGCTTGAAAAAATGTCTTTTTTGCCTAGTTTTGAATTTAGTGGTTTTTTTGTTTGTTTTATTGAGTTTTAGGAGTTTTTTATCCTGGATACTAATCCCTTATGAGATATATAATGTGCAATTATTTTCACCTTTTGAGTAGGTTGTCTTTTCGCTTTCTTAATAGTGTCTTTTGATGAACAAAAGTTCTTAATTTTGATAAAGTGAATTTATTTTTGTCTCTTGTTGCCTATGCTTTTGGTGTCATGTCTATGAAACTATTGCCAAATCCAAGGACGTGAAGATTTTCCTCAATGTTTTCTTCTAAGTGTTCTGTAGATTTTGCCCTTACATTTAGGTTTTTGATCCATTTTGAGTAAATTTTTGTGTGTGGTGTAAGGTAAGAGTCCAGCTTCATTTTTTTGCATATGGATAACCAGTTGTTCCAGAACTATTTGTTGAAAAGACTGTTCTTTCTCCACTGAATGGCATTGGCATACTTGTTGAAAGTCAATTGATCATGTATGTGTGGGTTTATTTCTGGATTCTCTATTCTATTCCTTTGATCTATATGTCTGCCCTTATGCCTGTACCATACTGTCTTAATTACTGTATCTTTGTAGATAGTTTTAAACTCAGGAGGTGTGAGTATACCAACTTTATTCTTCTTTTTCAAGATTGTTTTGGTGATTCATGAACCCTTGCAATTCCATATGATTTTAAGGATTGACTACAAAGGCTGTTAAAATTTTCATAAGAACTGCATTGAATCTGTAGATCACTTTGGTTAACATTGATATCTTAACAATATTGTCTTCTTATCCATGAGCACAGAATGTCTTTCCATTTGCTTAATTTGGTCTTTAATTTCTTTCAGCAATGCTTTCCAGTTTTCAGTGTACAAGTCTTTTACCTCCTTTGTTAGATTTATTCCTATTTATTTATTTATTTTTAACATCTTTATTGGAGTATAATTGCTTTATAATGGTGTGTTAGTTTCTGCTTTATAACAAAGTGAATCATCTATACATATACATATATCCCTATATCTCCTCCCTCTTGTGTCTCCCTCCCATCCTCCCTATCCCACCCCTCTAGGTGGTCACAAAGCACCAAGCTGATCTCCCTGTGCTATGCAGCTGCTTCCCACTAGCTATCTATTTTACATTTGTAGTGTATATATGTCCATGCCACACTCTCACTTCGTCCCAGCTTACCCTTCCCCCTCCTCGTGTCCTCAAGTCCATTCTCTACGTCTGCATCTTTATTCCTGTCTTGCTCCTAGGTTCTGCAGAACGATTTTTTTTTTTTTAAGATTCCATATATATGTGTTAGCATACGGTATTTGTTTTTCTCTTTCTGACTTACTTCACTCTTTATGACAGACTCTAGGTCCAACCACCTCACTACAAATAACTCAGTTTCGTGTCTTTTTATGGCTGAGTAATATTCCATTGTATATATGTGCCACATCTTCTTTATCCATTCATCTGTCAATGGACACTTAGGTTGCTTCCATGTCCTGGTTATTGTAAGTAGAGCTGCAATGAACATGGTGGTCCATGACTCTTTTTGAAGTATGGTTTTCTCAGGGTATATGCCCAGTAGTGGGATTGCTGGGTCGTATGGTAGTTCTATTTTTAGTTTTTTAAAGAACCTCCATACTGTTCTCCATAGTGGCTGTATCGGTTTACATTCCCACCAACAGTGCAAGAGGGTTCCCTTTTCTCCACACCCTTTTCAGCATTTATCGTTTGTAGATTATTCCTATTTCTTTTTGATGTTATTTTAAATGGAACTGCTTTCTTAATTTCCTTTTCAGATTGTTCATCACTGATAAATAGAAACACAACTAACTTTTATCCGTGAAATATTATGCCATATTTACAGCATGTTTCCTCTATTTGGTATGTTTTCTTTGCTTTTTTTTTTGTATTTCTTTCTGAATGTTTGAAGGCTTTGTTTTTGTTCTAGTCATTACTTTTCCTTATGATAACATCAATCACTTTTTCCTTATTTAGGCTTCTATTATTCGGGTTTCAGTTTTAAATAATATATGCTAATTCTCACTGGTATCTAGGGATAATAAATGAGATGACTGTACTCTTCACTTTCTTCTCCTATTATTTTAGTGCATTATTTATACTGTTTTACAATATACAAGAGTTAAATGTTATTCTTTCACTTGTCCTTACCTTTGTTTTAATCTTAGATCTCCAGTTAAATATATTAAAACTTTGTTATTAGTTTTTTTGCTAAATATCCTCAAACTCTTCGTTTAATAAAACTTGTCATCTAGAAAATTCCCTGGGAAAGTTTTTTAAACAAAATCTTCTCTGAGTTTTTAAACCTGTCAACTGTGGGTTTTTTTTCTTTTAACTTTGATATTTAAAGGAATATTTAACTATATCTAGAACTGTCTCACATTTTTCTCCTTGACATTTAAAAATACTTTTTTACTTTAGTCTTGATTTGTATGGGGTTATCAAGTTGTGTGATAACAAGCTAATTTTTTTTCTTTTGTAAGTAACTGGGTCTTTTACCTGAAAGCTCAGACTATATTTTAATTTAAAGCCTAATAGTTTCTAGTACATACTTTGCTGTCAAGCATATCAGATCCATTTTTCCAGTTACAGCCTTCAGTACCTTGTACTTTCATTTTATTTTCCATGATGATTTTCTTCATTCCATTATTTGCATGATCATTTCTGTTATTCATTTCAATTCTGATATTTTGAATATTTGACTCAGGAATTTATTTATTTATTTTTTGCAAATGTTTCTTAAAAGGCATATAGTTTATGTTGGAGAGTTTTTTTGAATAGTTTTCCTCTGCTTTATGTTTGAATGGTTGATTTTTAAGGGAAGACTTTACATTAGCTGCAATATTTTTATTCTCATTTTTTTAAAAATGTATTTATTTTATTTTTGGCTGTGTTGGGTCTTCGTTGCTGCGAGCAGGCTTTCTCTAGTTGCAGTGCGCGGGCTTCTCATTGTGGTGGCTTCTCGTGTTGCGGAGAACGGGCTCTAGGCACGTGGGCTTCAGTAGTTGTGGCTCACAGGCTCTAGAGTGCAGGCTCAGCAGTTGTAGCACACCGGCTCAGTTGCTCTGCAGCATGTGGGATCTTCCTGGACCAGGGCTCGAACCCATGTCCCCTGCATTGGCAGGCGGATTCTTAACCACTGCACCACCAGGGAAGCCCAATATTTTTATTCTCATTTAAAGTTTTCTTCATAAAGTGGCTTTGTAAGTATGAAATTTTACATCATTTTTCTCTTCATCTTTAAGTGTTGTATTTTTTTCTGAATCAGCATTAATAGGTGTATGTAAGCAGGAGTTAGGGGTTTCATTGTGTTCTTGGTTTCTTATATCAAAGGTACCTGTACCTTGTTCTGTTAGTAAAGTGCAGTTTCTTTAATCAGTGATTATTCTTATGAATTGGTATGTTTTCTCATTTTGTGATTCTGATAATTGTCAATAATTTAAACTATTATTCTCCTTCTTTTCTTTACCTTTAAGCTTCCAAGGGATGCTTCTCCACCCCACGTCACTCTTCCCTTTCACAGAAATAATTTCTTCCCAAGCCTGCCACTATTCCAATGCACTTCAAGCCCCTTCCTTCCAAAGGTAATTAAAGAGACATGGCAGTTAAATGCAATATGTAATCTTAAAACAGCTAGACATTGTCATTGGGCAATTGGCAATACTTGATGATGGACTGTGTACTATAGAATAGTATTGTATAGTGTATCATTGTTAAATCTCCTGAGTTTGAAAACTGTAATGTGGTCATGTAGGATACTTTTTTTCTTAAGAGATACACACTGAAGTATCAGGTAAAGGGGCAAGATGTCTCCAAGTTCCTCTCAAATAATTCAGGAAAAAAATGATATTCATATATATTATATTCATATATAAAAATATTCATATATGAATTGAATCAACCTAAAGGTAAACAGTTGATAAATTTAGAAAAGTGTACATGAGTACTCCTTGTACTCTTTCTGCAATATTTTTTTAAGTTTGCACTTATATCGAACAAAAAGTTACAAATAAGAAGGTTTCTTCCTTTCAGTTTTTTAATAAACAGATCTATCAAGTCATAGAGCTGTTTTCAATATTTCATCACACATGGTGGGATTCTTCATTCAAGGTTTACAGTATTTGTTTCTAAAACCCCTGGTCTCCTGACCTCCTTTGCCTGCAGAAGCTCCTGCAGCCATAAACAGGTAAGACAGTTAAGTGGTTATTTTGATGAATTGCTGGGAGCTGAGTGTGGACTAACGTGAGAGAGATGCTACTGGGGGCAACATTCTTGCAGGGTCTTCCACGCTTTTGTGGGCTCCATCTCCGTGAACCCCACTAGGTTCTTCTCCTGAAGACCTGAGGAAGAGTTCCCCAAAATTCTGGCTAGGAGAAGGGAAGAGTAATCCTTGTGAAATACACCCACAACCTTCTTCATAACAAATGCCTTCTCTCCAGAGGAAGAGACTTTGCCAGTCTTAGCTGGGAAAGGACATTCCTGCTACTCTAGAACACTCTAACATTCCTGTATCATCTAAAGGGGAAAAACACATAGTAAACAGGTTCAGGGCTTCAAAGAAATAGACTGGGGATATTGTGGCCTGAGAAATGAATGGGGAATGGGGAAGAATAAAATCTATACCACTGGAGAGTTCACTTGTAAAAGTCATAGACCAGAGACACAGCCCTGCTAAAAGACTGAGATTTAATTATAATATTATAGAATGCTTCTCTTCCACTACACCTTATCATCACACTAACTGAGCTCCAGTATTACAGTGAATTACAGTGGAAAGAGCTGCAAGGCATAGATTCTCCCCAAGGTACTTAGGGAAGTCCAAAGTCAACAAGAGAGACAAAAATAAAGACATTAAGAAAACTGATGCCTCTGGCTATGGAAAACATTAAATACAGCCAAGGTCCTTGCCAAGTTAATATAAATCCTCACATCAAAGGCCTATTTACCTCAGTTCCTATTGCCTAATATGTCAAGTCCAGCTTTCCACAGAAAATTACAATACATGCCAAAGGCAAGAAAAACAGTCTCAAGAGACAAAATAATCATTGGAACCAAACTCAGGTCACAAAGATGTTGTTATTATCAGAAAGGAAATTTAAAGTAACTATGATTAATATGCTAAAGATTCTAATAGTGAAAGTAGACAAGATATAAGAACAAATGGGTAATGTAAACAGAAAGATGGAAGCTCTAAGAAAAAAGCAAAAGCAAATGTTAGATCCAAAACATTGTAATACAATTGAAGAAAGTTTTTGATGGGCCATCAGTAGACTCAACACAACTGAAGAAAGAATTAATGATCTTAAAGATAGGTCTATAGAAACTTCCCAAACTAAAATTCAAAGAGAATAAAGAATGAAGAAAAAATAGAATAGAACATCCAAGAAATGTGAGACAATTTCAAAGGTGTAATTTTTGCATGATTGGAATACCAGAAGGAGAACAAAAATGAAGCAGAAGAAATATTTAAAGTAATTATGGCTGTAAGCTTTCCGAAATATAGACAACAAACCACAGATTCAGGAAGCTCAGAGTACACTATGCAGGGTAAATACCAAAAGTAAACCACACCTGGACATGTCATATACAAACTGCAAGAAGGAATGACAAAAGGGTAATCTTGAAAGAAACCAGGGGGGGAAAATCATCTTACCTGTAGCAAGGATAAGAATTATACCAAACGTCTTGTCAGAAACCGTGCAAGTTAGAAGGGAGTAGTGTGCAATATTAAAAGTGTTGAAAGAGAAAATTCTATATTCAACAACATTATCTTTCAAAGTGAAGAGGAAAAAAAAGACCCTATCAGAAAAACAAAAAAGCTAAGAGAATTCATCACCAGCAGACCTCCACTGCAATAAATGTTAAAAGTTCTTCAAGTAGAGGAAAAATGATATAGGACAGAAAATTGGATCTACATGAAAAAAAAAAAAACATCAGAGAAGAAATAAAGGTAAAATAATACTTTTATTTTTCATATTCTCCACTGATCTAAAAGAGAATTGTTTATTTAAATAAGTGAGTAACAAAGTATTGGGTGATTATATCATATTGATGAGTGAAATGAATGACAACACATTTCACAAGGGACAGGAAGGAGGAATTTGGATTACTCTCTATATGTGCACTACATGTGAGGTTGCAGAGTGTTAATGTGAAGGTGAACTTAGATTAGTTCAAAATTTATATTAGTAACTCTACAGCATCACTAGAAACAGCTAAAAAAGAGAAGTATAAGTGATGTGCTAAGAGAACAGATAAAATGTAATCATATAAAATGCTTAATTAAAACCAGAGAAATCAGAAAAAGAGGTGGGAAAAAAGAAACAAAGAACAAATGCAATGAATGGAAAAAAGTTACAAACGTGGTAGATATTAATCCAACTGTATCACTAATTGCACTAAATGTGAATGTTCTAACTATATCAGTAATTGCACTAAATGTGAATGTTCTAACACCATTTAAAATACAGAGACAGACATCATTTCTTTGGATCTTGCTCAGAGTAATTAGATCCACAATATCATTCAACTACATGGAATTAGCTATTAGAAATGTTTGTATCATCCATTTGCATTCTGAAAAATATCTTGCAAAAACAAGTTTTGTGATCGTTGGTATTGAGTTGATCCTTATGGCAATATTTAGATAGCATTGTCAATTATTTTTCCAAGTGAATTATGCTTCGTGATAATAAAACATGTCATTCAAAAAAAAAGAAAAGTACATACCATGTGCTCTGATGAGCTTGCAGTTTAAAATGCACATACAAAAGGTGGGGAAAATGTACTTAGAGATATATAAGAAGATGACACATACCAATCTGATCAATGTCCTTGCATCCAAAACTCCTAATGAGTTTAGGCTTTGAAAAATTGTTCTTAACAGCAGTGTTTGTTCTTTTGTTTAAATTCAAATAAAAAAAGATGATGAAATACGAGAAAAAAAAATTACAGACAGAGGGGCTTTCCTGGTGGCGCAGCGGTTAAGAATCCACCTGCCAACGCAGGGGACACGGGTTCGAGCCCTGGTCCGGGAAGATCCCACATGCCATGGAGCAACTAAGCCTGTGCACCACAACTACTGAGCCTGAGCTCTAGAGCCCTTGAAGCACAACTGCTGAAGCCCGCACGCCTAGAGCCCATGTTCTGCAATAAGAGAAGCCACCACCAACTAGAGAAAGCCCAGGCAGAGGAACGAAGACCCAACGCAGACAAAAATAAATAAATTAATTAATTAAAGGAAAAAATTCTCTTATAAAAAAAATACAGAGACAGAGTAGATATAAAAGACCCAATTATATGTTGTTTACAAGAAACTCACTTAACTCTAAAGACTCAGACACGTTAAAAAGTAAAGAGAGTGGAGAAGATATGCCAGGCTAGTGAAAGCTGGAGTAGCTATGTTAGTTTCAGAGGAAGTAGATGTCAGGACTAGGAAGATTAACAGGGAAATAGAGGGGCATTACATAGTGATAAAGGAGTCAATTTTCCAAGAAGACAAACCAATCCTAAGTGTTTATGTAACTAATGACACAGCATCAAAGTATATGAGGCAAAAACTGAAGGAAATGAAAGGAGAAATAGACCAATTCACTATTGTTGTTGGAGAATTCAACATTCTTCTATTAGTGATTGATAGAACCAATAGCTTGAAAATCAGTAAGGAGATAGATGAACTGAACAGCACTAACAATCAAATTGACCTAATTGATACTTATAGATTACGTCATCAAATAATGGAAGAATAGGCACTCTTCCCAAACTCTTACAGAAGATTCACCAAGATAGACCATATTCTGGGCCTTAAAACAACAAATTTAAAAGAATAGAAATAATACAAAGTGGATTTTCGGACTACAAAAAAGTTAAACTGGAAGAAATTCCCAAAATATTTGGAAATTTAACAACACATTTTAATACAACCGTGGACCAAAGGAAAAGTCTCAAAATAAATTTAAATATATTTTTAGTAAAGCAAAATTTAAAAAATAATCAAAATTTGTAGGATATAGCTTTAGAGAGAAATTTATAATAATTATATCAAATACATATATTAGAAAATAAGGCAGATCTAAATTCAGTGACCTAATTTCCACCTTAGGAAACTAGAGAAAGAAACCTACAGCAAGCAGAAAAAAGATGTAGTAAAAATGACAGCAGACATCAATGAAATGGAAAACAGGAAAACAATAACAAAAATTTGCTATGTCAAAACTGGTTATTCAAAAAGATCAGTAAAACAATAAATGTATAGCTAGGTTAATGAGGAAAAAAGAGAAAACATAAATTACCAATAATAAAAATGAAACAGGCCATCACTATTGATTCTGTGGTCATGACAAAGATAATAAAGAAATATTGTGAACAATTTTGTGCCCACAGATTGGATAATTTACATGATAGGGACTAATTCTTTGAAAGAAACAAACTACCGAAACTCACACAAAGAGAAATAGTCCTAGTAGCCTTATGTTTATTTTATTTAAAAAATTAAATTGAGATATAATTGACATATAACATTATATTAGCTTCAGGTGTACAAAAATATGATTTGATATTTGTGTATATTGTGAAATGGTCACCATAATAAGTCTAGATTGGAAAAGAAGAAACAAACCTGTCTATGTTCTTAGATAATAGATTGTGTATGTAGATAATCCCCAAAATTAGCAAAAAAAAAAAATTGGAACTACTAAGCAAGTATATCAAGGTTGCAGAATTCAAGGTTACATACAAAATCAATTGTTCTTCTATATGTTAACCATGAACAATTGTAATTTGAAATAAAAAATCAATAATATTTACCATTGCATATAAATCTAAAAAAAATTATGTATAGGATCTAAATGGGGGAGAACACTGATAAAAGAAATGAAAGGAGATCTAAATAAGTGGAAATATATTTTGTGTTCATGGATTAGAAGACTTAATACTGTTGAGATGTCAATTCTTCCCAATTTGATCCACAGATTCAATGCAATCCTAATCAAAATCTCAACAGGCTATTTTGCAGGTATCCATCACTGATGTTGTTCAAGTTTGTATGGAAAGGAAAAAGTTTACATGGAAAGCTGACACAATACTGAAAGAACAACATTGGAGGGCTCACTACCCAGTTTTAAGGCAATATAAAACTATAGTAATCAAACGATGTGGACTTTCCAATGGATAGATGTCTTGAGGTGAAATTACTACATAAAAATCATGTAAATTCAAATGATGACAAACTGTATTACTTTTCTATTGTGGCCGTAACAAATTACTACAAACTTAGCAGCTTAAAGAACACAAATTTATTACCTGATAGTTCTGGAAATTAGAAATACTAAATCTGTTGTATTGGGTTAAAATCAAGGTGTTGGTGGGTGTGCATTCCTTCTGGAGGCTCAAGGGGAGACCCACTCCTTCACCTCTCTCAGCTTTTAGACGTTGGTACGATCCTTGGTTCTGGCTCCTCCCTCCATCTTCAAAGCCAGAAGAGTACCATTCTTGTCTCCTCTTTGACCTTTGCTTTTGTCCTCATGTATTCTCTCCCTGACTCTGATCCTTCTTCCTCCTTCTAATATGGACTATTTTGATTCCACTGGGCCCACTCAGATAATCCAGGATAATCTCTGGATTATGTTTGGCATTTTTTTTCTTTTTTTTTAGGCACAAAGGACACAGTTAAGAAAAAAACAGTTGAGGTCCGTCATGCAGCCTACATTCCAGCAAAGAGTTAGAGATGGAATGGGTGGAAGAGAGATAAGTAAGTAAATGAATAAGAGAACTATTTGGAATTTATACCAGGTATGAAAAAAAATAAAATGACTATGTGATGGAGAGTGATTATGATCTTGTCGTTTTAGGTGCGGTGGTCAGAGAAAGTTTTACCAAGAAATGAAATATAAAAAAAGAAACAAAATAGTTAAAAAATAGCCATCCAAGTACAGAGATAGGAACAGTGTGAAACAGGAATAGAATGGCTCATGGACAGACTCTAAGACATTTGGTATATTCAAGGGCACATAGATCTGTGCAGCTAGAGCCTATTGGAACTAATGATCTTGCAGATATAGGCTGGAGTCAGACAAATGGAAGACCTTTTCATTCTAACTCCAATGGAAAGCCATTGCAGAGGATCTGATTTATGTTTTAGAGAGATATCTGACTACTCCATGGAGAGTGGATTTCAAGTGGACAAGACAGAAGACCAATAATCCATCATAATCCATTTAAGAAAGGAGAGTGGCTTGACAAGGGTATTAGTAGTGAAGTGGGAAAAATTAAATAGATTAGAAACATGTTTTACAGATGAAGGAGATAAGACTTGCTGATTAATTTGTGGTATGATGAAATAGGATACATAAAGAGCAACTACTAGGATTTGGGATTAAGCAAATGATTGTTTTGTGGTGACATTTACTGGAATAGGGATGAGAAAAAATAGCCTTGGATATGGTGTGATATACTAAGAATTCTGCTTTGCCTATATTAATTTTGTAATGACTCTTAGGCTCCCTTGTGGTGGTACAAGAAGGATCTTAGATATACAAAGTTGGAGTTAAGCAGATGTCAGGAATGAAGATGCAGACTTAGACGTCACTGGCATCTAGATGGTATTTAAGGACACAGGAATGGAAGAAATCTCTTAAGGAAAATGTATAGA
This sequence comes from Eschrichtius robustus, assembly GCF_028021215.1. Lineage (NCBI taxonomy): Eukaryota > Metazoa > Chordata > Mammalia > Artiodactyla > Eschrichtiidae > Eschrichtius > Eschrichtius robustus. Next base: position 105,900,390 of record NC_090833.1, on the reverse strand, counting down.
CAGAAAAGTGCAAAACAGAACACAGTCTTGAATCATTTCATGTATTGATGTCAAGTGAAGAAGGAGAAACCAACCGTGGTCAGTGACACTGGGAAAAGTCTCATAGTTTGGGGTGACAGAATCCAAGAACAGGAATTATTTTAAATAGGCAGATGAAGTGAACTTTGTTGAATGCTGCTGAGACGTCAAATAAGATGAGGACAGGAAAGTCATTGGCAGCATGGAGTTCATTGATCACTTTAATTTTCATAGTTTCAGTGAAGTGGTGGTGATGGAAGCCCAGTGACTCAGAGAAGAGAAGATAATGTGATGGGATGAAGTGAAGAAAGCCATAATAAATAACTCATAGGGTGGAAGCTTTCCTCAGAAAAGGAAAAGAGAAATGGGGTGCTAACTACTGGAAGAGGACGTGTGTGTGTGTGTGTGTGTGTGTGTGTGTGTGTGTGTGTGTGTGTATGTGTGTGTGTGTGTGTGTGTGTGAAGACGGAAGAGGCTAGATTAGGTTTGCATGCAGATAAAACTGATTCAGTAGATGGAGAAATCAGTGATGATTAATGTAGGATTGAAGTTCTTTTTTAAAAAAGTGGTGGGATTCAGAGAACAAATGAAGGATTGTCCTTAGATTGGACTAAGGACACTTTATCCATAGTAACAAAAGGCAAAGAAGATGGTATAGTTGCAGATGCAGATAAATTAGTTGACTTAGTGGTGGGAAAATGAGAAATGACTACCTAATTGCTTATTTTTTCTTAACGAAATATCAGACAAATTTAGCTGTAAAGGAAGTGCTGTAAAGGAGTGTTGGAAAGATTGAAGGTTTGAAAAAATAAGAGCATAAAGCTAATACTATTTTTGGAGAATGGGAGCGTGAACGTGACAGAAAGTGTAAGAAGATTGTTGGACAGTGTTGTGTGCTATGAGAAATTTGTGATAGTATGTTTGCAGTTAGGCTTTCAGGGTGATTGTGTATTTTCCTCCAGATGGTTCTGGCTGCATATGAGCAGCTAGAGAGTAAGCAGAAAGATGAGTTTAAGGGGATAGATGGAATGTATGAGAGATCTCTTTCTCTATAATCTGAGTAATTCTGGATATTATCAGTTTTACATTTTTGTTATCATGATAGCTGAAAAGCAAAACCTCATTTTATTTTAGCTTGCATTTCTCTGACCTCTAGGGAGACTATGTTTTTTATGCTTATCAGTCATTGTTTTTTCCTCTTCTATAAATTATTGGCTCAGATTCTGTGTCTATATTTTTCTGCTAAGTTATTTGCCTTTTCTCATACTGATTTTTTAAGATTTATATAAGGGACGCTATCTTGCACTATTTTCTCTCAGGCTTCTGTTTACACTTGGTTTACAGTGTCTTTCACTATATTCATGATTTGAAAGTTTACATAGTTGAATATATTCATATTTTCCTTTGGAGCTTCTGGGTTTATGGGCTGCTTAGCCTTCCCCTCTTCTACTCCAGTTGAAATTTATAAAGTTAGTCTTCTGCATTTTATTATAGTATCTTTCAAATTTTACTTTTTTACATTTGATCCTTTATTTAGTTTGAGTTTAGTTTTATATGCAGCATGTGGTAAGAAATCTATTATTTTGATGGATGGATAGCCAATTTGTCCAATAACCTTTCTCACTGATTTAAAATATCACCTTTTCATATTTTATATTTATATACATATATACGTAGGTGGATATATAGTCATGTATCTGGATTCTCTTCTCTGTCCCATTGATTTGCTGGTCTTCACTTGTACACTGTTTTAACTATGTAGTTTTGTACTATGTTTTTATATTCTGTAGGGCAAATCCCTCTCTTATTATTCTTCCTATTCATCATTGAAAAAGTTTGTTGGCTATTCTTGCATATTTACTCCTCTAAACAAATTTTATAATTTGCTTGTCAATTCCACTGCGACTTGCTTGCATTGAATTTGCAGATTAATTTGGGGAAGGAATTAAGTTTTGCTTTGGGAGAAGAAGAGGAAAGCAGAAAGCAAAACATCTTAAGCAGGGCTAGGTGAATTGATCCTGTGGATTTAAAGACATGGTCAGAGACACTCTGGATAAGAGAGTTCCAAAGGCAGAAGGAATAAGGGGACAGGTATTGAAATCAGCTTCCCTCTATCCCTGCATTTGCCAAAGATTAGGCTTGAAGGTTCCAAATGCAGCAATTTTGATAAAAACTACCTGCTGGAATGACGTCTACTAAATTGTATCACAGCCATTTTTTTTTTTCCAAACTGATGTTTACATTTGTTGAAATAAATTAATAGTTACAAACTACTCAGTTATTTGTTGGGAAAAAATTCAAAAGAAAACAAACAAATAGTAGGAGAAAAAGGCGAAAATGGTTATGCGTAAGAAGGGAAGATTATAATTTATCAAAATGAGAATTCTTACAAATTAAAAAAATTCTATTATGTGAATGTCTTGGATGAAAGAAACTTTGCAAGGGAATTAGAGTTTATTCAATAAAATAAAAGGTTCTAGATTACCATATTAATTCCTTCTTCACGACCCATGAAAAACAGGCATTAGATGCCAACCCTGAAAGTATCGCAACTGAACTCCTATCTAGTGTTAATACTGGGATTATTTTCATAGTTGCATGAGTTAAAATTCTTGAGTAAAAGAAGCATTGCAGTCTTGAGCTATACATCTATCAACACTTCCATTTTCTTCCCTGCAGTGTTTATCTTTCTTTTTGGCAGAAAGCAAAACCTGGAAGAAAGAATTGGTTAGAATTACATTTCCTTCAGCGGCACACAGAGCTGCAGTGTTGCAGCAAAATCTCATTTCTGATGGGGCTAATGGCAGGAAGCTATTTATAGAATGGCTCTGAAATTTCCTTAGTAACAAGGGTTGCAAAGAGCTCTCTCCTTGCTGCTGGAAATATCCCCAGCCAGCTCTGGGCCTTGCCCCTGATTCCTTTAACTTTGGAATTCTTCTCAAGTGTTCCTAGGTTCAGTATTATTTTCTTTTCATGGTTGAAGACCTTTCATGAATATTTACCAATCCAACTGTGTACTATACTTTGTTTTGATGATAGTGTGTTCTCTTGAAGGAGAGATATTTCATTTTGATGGCTAAGCTTTGTACTGCAACAACTAACATTTTTGCTTAAGTTTCTCATGCTTTGTGATTTATAAGCTTTCTATTATATTTCAGATTTCTGGGCACTGGCCAGAATCCTAACATTTTCTTCCTTCCCTTTATGTTTGTTCTCTTTTTCCTTCCCTCCAGCTTGACCATCTGTCTCCCTACTTTTGCTTCTGTAGAACCATGCACTATGTACCTAGGGGTGAAACAGCACATGCTATCAAAGGATTCAGTTTTTGGAAGTCACCTCTGATCTATATAAGTACGGAATGACTTCTCCAAAGTGTTCTACATCTTGTTACCATCTGGACCTATTACTTCACCTAGTTAGAGCACAGCTAACAAGGCCAAGGTCATGGATTTAGACCCCATATGATCCAGTTTGCTTTACACAGGAAAGAAATTTCTTTTATGGCCGTGGTCTTAAACAGCAAATGCTGGTGGGTTCATCTTGAAAGTGAGCCCACACTGGGGGACCTGGTGAGCATTGGGCTGGAGCCAGGGCCTCGTCATTATTATAGAAAGCTTCAAAGCATATGTTCTATGGCTGGACAGTCAGCAGGATTCCTATCTCAATGTACTCTTTATATTAAGCTTTAGAATAGATAGGACATGAGCGATCATCTGTTTCACACATCTAAGGTCACACAGGAAAATAAGAATCCAAAACTCAGTCCAGTCTTCAATGTCATTCTGCCTTTCTGCCTATTCACTTTTCCTAACCACATCCCTGTAAAGTGCAGCTCTGAGGAGTTATGAATTTTACAGATGGAGATGAAGCGACTGGCACAATTAAACCTGGTGAGATGCGCTACCACACATAACTGGGAAGAGAGTTGCCATTAGATGTGTACAATGTCTGAGGACTTTAAGGAGGAGAAATTTTGAGCATCTTCTCCATTTGGCTTTTGCAATACTAATAAAATATTTGCAGAATGATCTAAGATTTATAAACTATTTCCATATCTTCCATCTCATTTGGTCCATCCAACATGAGATTGGCTTGACAGATGTTATTATATCTTTCTGATTAGACAAATTATGTAGAGAAATATTGCATGAATTGCCCAAGGTCATACAATCTATAAGGTCTTTGGACCCTGATCCAGGGAGCGTCCCATGATATCACAGTGTATTTTATTTCTTGACTTCTACCTACAGAAATATCTCAACAGAAAATTGTACTGTTGAAGCCATTTCTATTTCATTTTTGAGTTGATTTAGAGAGGGCAGATTTCATACAACTTCTGTAGTCACAATTACATACCAAACCAGCTTTGTGAAACTTGAGTATGGCCTCAAAAGGAGATTACATAGATGGTTTTGAAAGTCACCTAGAGCACTTTTAGGAAGACCATGTGACATGGCAGCTGATAAAGTTTCTGAAATTAGAGAGACTTGCTTTCAAATCCTGGATCTGCTATAGTTTATTTTTCAAACCATCCTACCCTACATGATTAGGAAATGACCTTGGCAACAGTCTTTCTGAAATGAATTTGCCAAATTGTGTAATAGGCCTGCTCAGAACTGAAATCTAAAGTAAGAAAATTATTAAAGGGATTTCAGTTCAGAATCCTGGGAGCAGGAGGAAGCAAATGTTCTTAGTCTCTTTTTTTTTTCTTTTGCTTGAGACCAGTGCAACTCAATTGTGTGACATTTCTCTTCCAGTTAAAGCCATGTCTTGTAACCAAAGTGTCTCATTTACATTTTGCTGCTTTGCAAGCCCTAGCATCATCTTACCTCAGTTTTTACAATATTGCATAATGCATTATGTCTTAATGCAATTTAAGACCTCCTGCTGACTACTTGAAATTACTAAGCAGAAGGTCAGACTAGATCAGTGAACAGCTATTAAAATGCATAGGTAGCAGTGCAAACAATAGGTAATTAGTACTCAATGTAAGCCAAAGCCATGAGAAATGTGAAGAAAAAAGTAAACCAGATGTTTTCTTTTTTTTTTTGGACCCAAGCCTGAGTATTTTTCTTTTTTTTTTTTTTTTTTTAAATTAATTAATTAATTTATTTATTTTTGGCTGTGTTGGGTCTTAGTTTCTGTGCGAGGGCTTTCTCTAGTTGCGGCAAGCGGGGGCCACTCTTCATCGCGGTGCGCGGGCCTCTCACTATCGTGGCCTCTCTTGTTGCAGAGCACAGGCTCCAGACGCGCAGGCTCAGTAGTTGTGGCTCACGGGCCTAGTTGCTCCGTGGCATGTGGGATCTTCCCAGACCAGGGCTCGAACCCGTGTCCCCTGCATTAGCAGGCAGATTCTCAACCACTGCACCACCAGGGAAGCCCCCAGATGTTTTCTTAATTTTCTGACTGCATCTTCCATTCATATTGATGGCTGTGGATTTAGATCCATCATCAATTTGCCTTTTTGGGGTTTGTTTGTTTTTCTTCTTGTGAAATGTTTTATACATACAGAGAGGGCATAAAACATATGTACAGGTTAAAAAAAAAAAAACAATTGCAAAGCAACATTTGTGAATCACTCAGACCAAGTGGAAACTGGCCACATGCCTCTCCACAGTCAGAACAGAATCTTCTCTCATCAGACATATCAACCAAAGAAATGTGACCATCTGGCCTTTCTTGTCTTTATAGATTTATTGCCTCTATAGTTTAACCACTAAGGGCCTCAGTTTGATTTTGTTTGCTTTTGAAATTTATGCGAGTTAATTATACAGTTTTTTTTTTTCTTTTTTGACTGCTGTTTCACTCAGTAGTATATTTGTAAGGCTCATCCATGTTGATGTATATATACATAGTTTACATAGTTTTTATGGTAGTATAGTACAGTAATGTGTTAATAGTTAACAATTATTGTATTGATTCTATTTCGATGCACCTTAGATCATTTCCAGTTTGGAGCTAATTTGAACAATGCTGCTATGGACTCTACAGTACTTAACTTCTGGCTATGTACTAGAGTTTCCCCAGAGTGTATAATTAGGGGTAGAATGCTACATCATAGAGAATGCATACCTTCAAATTTACTAGAAAATGCTAAACTATTTCCAAAGAATTTGTATCAATTTTCACTCTCAAGAGAGTTCCTATTGTTCCACTTTCTCACCAACACTTGAAATTGTCAGATACTATATTTTTTTGTGAATCTAATAGGTCTGTAATGGTTTTCCATCTTGGTCTTAATTTGCATTTCATTGCTTGCTAAAGAGTTGAACGTGTCTTCTTTTTTAGTAGCCATTTGGATTTCCTGTTTTAAGAGAGTTGATTCAAATCTTATGCCCAGGTTCTTTGAATTGGGCTATTTCTCTTATTTATATTTTTTGGGGTTTTATGTTATCTGTATTCTTTGAAGCAATGACCTGAAGAAGATGAGATTAGCTATGGGAATACCTATGGGAAGAGCATTCCAGATAATGGAAAATGTCCAGTGCAAATATTCTACGCCAGAAGCCTGCCTGGAGTAAATTAGTGAGAGGGAAATTTTAGTAGCAGGTGAAGTCATAGGGGTCATGAAAGGAGGCCTTGTAGGCCTTATAGAAACCTTTGGTTTGGAGTCTGAATGAAATGGGGAGCGACTGTAGTGTTTAGAGCAGAGGAATGACATGACCTGACTCTCCCCTCTTTTTTTAAATTAATATACTTTATTTATTTATTTAATAGTTTTAGGTTTACAGAAAAATTGAGTGGGATCTAATATCCTTTTGGTGGAGTTTGTGCTTCCCATCTCTGCAACTACAAGCTCTACAAAGTAGAGATTCTGGCCCGCCATACTATTACTAGGGGACACAATAAAATCTTATCGAACTGTATACTGTACGTAATGCCAGGGCATTTCAGAGTCCTTTAAACAGGGACCAACAAGTGAGAAGAGGAGTAATTGTACTGGCAGGAGTAATTGATGCTAAGAGTAGAAAGAGTCAGATAGATCTGCTTTTACACAGTAGAAGTAGAGAGGAACATTTATGGTACCCAGGTGATCCACTTAGGTGCCTCTTAGTGTGAACATGTGTAGCCACCTCTGAGGATGGTATGATGAGCATACGTTCAGATCCTTCAGAAATGAAGGTTTGGTTTACAGCACCAGGTAAGACACAAAGACCGGCATAGGTACCAGCTGAGGGTAGAGAAATTTACTGTGGATGATAGGACAGGGAGATGATCAGTACCAACAGTGGCCCTGAAACCAACTGCAGCAGTTGGGGCTAAAGTATATTTCATTACGGAAAAGAGGTCAATGGAACCATGGAAAATGTCTAGCGACATGCATCTGTGTAGGACAAAGATGGACTATGGTGGCCATGGATGTACCTGCTCAATCTCTCTGCAAGCAGATCTTCTGTGGGAAGCATAGTTAGACAAACACGTCCAATTATACATTCAGATATAACATGGTGCTCACGCTGAAACCATGCTTCCTCTGGGTTGTTCCCAGCATGACAGAGTTATTAGAGTTGGGACATTCCTGCCTCTAATGGGAAACCTTTGCTAGTGAGATTTCATTAACCTGCTGTGAGATTCTCAGAACTGTGAAATGGTCTGAGGCTTGTCCTACTCAATTTTCCTTTCTTTTGCTTCTTTCACAGATGTCAGACCTATATTGTGGTCTAAAGGCTCTTCCAGCCTATCCCAGTTGTCTCCCTGTGCTCCTTCACAGGCATGTTCCCCAATAAATCTCTTGCACATCTAATCTCATTTTGGCATCTGTTTCTTGGAAGACCTGAGCTGAAATAAGGTATGTTTAACATAATTATCAAAGTGGTTTAGTTTAAATCTACCATCTTTCTATTTCTTGTCTATTTCTTCCGTTTTTTCTTTGTTCCTTCTCCCTCTTTCTTTCGGATTGAGTTTTAAAAATATGATTTTCTTATTATCTATACCTTGTTGTTTTATTTTTTAGCATTTAACTTTAGTGCCATTTGAAAGTTAAGGTTTAACTTTCAAGTGATACTATACCACTTCACATGTGGTGTAAAAAGTGTACAGCAGAATTCACCCAATTCTACCCTCCTGTCCTTTGAGCTATTTTCAGACATTTTATTTCTGCATATGCTATAAACCCCCCAACACATTGTCGTTATTTTCACTTTAAACAGTCAAATATCTTTTGCATAGATTAAAAATGATAAAAATGTCTTTTATACTCATCCAAATATTTACCCTTTGCAATGTTCTTCATTAATTTATGAAGAGCCGATATCTAACTGGTAATATTTTCCATCTTTCTTTAATATTTCTTATATTGAAGGTATGCTGCTGAAGAATTTTTTCATATTTTGTTTGTCTGAAAAAGTGTTTATTTCTCCTTTTTTTATTGTGGTAAAATACATGTAACATAAAATTTACCATTTTAACTACTTTAAAATGTACGGTTCTATGGTATTAAATACATTCACATTGTTGTGTACCCTTCACCACTACCCATCTTCAGAACTTTTTCTTCTCCTGCAAATGCAACTTTGTACCCATTTAAATATTAACTCCCCATTCTACCCTTTCCCAGTCCCTGACAACCATCATTCTACTTTCTGTCTCTAGAATTTGACTAACCTAGGATCCTCATGTAAATGGAATCATACAGTTTTGTCCTTTTGTGACTGGCTTATTTCATTTAATGTCTTTAATGTTCATCTATGTTGTAGCATGTGTTAAAACTTCCCTCCTTTTTAAGGCTCAATAATATTTCATTGCATAAGTAGACCACATTTTGTTCATTCATCCATCAATGGACACTTGAGTTGCTTTCACCTTTTTGGCTATTGTGAATAATGCTGCTATGAACATGGGTGTACAAATACCTGTTTGAGTACATATTTTCACTTCTTTGGGGCATAAGCTCAGAAATAGAATTGCTAGATTGTATGGTATATTTAGTTTTCTAGGGCTGCCAGAACAAAGTATTACAGACTCAGTGGCTTACACAATAGACATTAGTTTTCTCATAGTTCTGGAATCTGGGAGTCTAAGATCAAGGGGTCAGTAGGGTTGGTTCCTTCTGAGGCTTTTCTACTTGGCTTGAAAAAGAGTCTTCTCCCTGTGTCTTCCCTTTGTGCTCTTCTGCGGCCAAATTTCCTCTTCTTATAAGGATATCAGTCATATTGGATTAGGGCTCACTCTGATGACCTCATTTTAACTTAATTACCTCTTTAAGATCCTATCTCCAAACACAGTCACATTCTGAGGTACTGGGTGTTAGGACTCAACATATGAATTTTGGGAGGAAACAAATTCAGCTCATAATACTCTGTCATCTGGCTCCCCCAGATCATGTTCTTCTTGCATGCAAAATGTATTCACCCCATCTTAACAGCCCCAAAAGTCTTAACCCATTCCTGCAGCAGCTCTAAGTCCAAAATCTCATCTAAATATCATCTAAATCAGGTATGAGTAGGATGGGACTTGAGGTATGATTCATCCTGAGGCAAAATTTCTCTCCAGCTGTGAAACTGAGAAACAAGACAGCAGTTTGTATACTTCCAAAATACAATGATGAACAGGCATAGAATAGACATTTCCATTCCAAAAGGGATAAATTATAAAAGTTTCCTAAAAGGATCTTTTTCTAATTGTGGTAAGAACAATTAACGTGAGATTACTTTCTTGATCATTTTAAAGTGCACAATACAGTGTTGTTAAGTATAGACACAATGTGGTACAGCAGATCTCTAGATAGAAGTATATTTCTTAATTTTAAAATATGTGATTTTCTAGATAGGGTTGTTTTTTTATATCATAATTGCCTATTTTAACGAGACTTTGACTAAAGCATGTGGTTTTAATGTTTTAAAATGTGTTGAGGGTGCCTCTGTGGTCAATTAGACCAAGTGTGTCAACATTGTTGTTCAGTCCTCTATATAGACCTCAGAGATGTTGAGGGTTTAGTTCCAGACCACTGCAATAAAACAAATATTGCAATAAAGCAAGTCACTCGAAGTTTTTGGTTTTCCACTACATATAAAAATTATGTTTACACTATACTGTAGTTTATTAAGTGTGTAATAGCATTATGTCTAAAAAACAATGTTCATACTTTAATTAGAAAATACTTTATAGCTAAAAAAATGTCAAAACAATTACAGTAGTGACATCAAAGGTCATTGAACACAGATTACCATAACAAATATAATAATAATAATGAAGAAGTTTGAAATATTGCAAGAATTACCAAAATGTGACACAGAGACACAAAGTGAGCAAATGCAGTTGGAAAATGGTGCTGATAGATTTGCTTGATGTGGGGTTGCCACAAAACTTCAATTTGTATAAAACACAATATCTGCAAAGTGCAATAAAGTTAAGCACAATAAAATGGGGTATGCCTGTAGCTTGCTCTGTACTTATTCTATGTTCTGTATATTTATTTTTCTGTATATTTATATAATTACTGAGAGAGGAGTGTTGAGATCTTTAAATATAATTATGGAATTGCCTATTGTCCCTTTAAAATTTCTCAGCTTTTGTTTCATATATTTTATAGCTCTGTTATTAGATACAAATGCAATTAGGATTGTCATGTCCTCTTGATAAATTGGCTCTTTATAAATAAAAATGTCATTCTTTATCCCTGCTAATAATTCTTGTTCTAAAATTTACTTTTTCTTATTTTCATATATCTATTCCAGTTTTCTTTTAATAGTGTTTGCATGGTATTTATTTTTCCAGTCTTCCACATTTAGCTTTTCACTTTTTCTTTATTTCTAAAGCAGCATTTTGTTGGATCTTGTTTTTTTATTTAATGTGATAATCTCTGCATTTTAATGGAAGTATTTAGACCATTTATATCTAATGTAAGTAAATATTTGTTGTGATTAAATCTACCATTTTGTTATCCTTTTCTACTTGTGACATATTTTCTTTGTTTATTTTTGTCCTGTTTTCCTATCTCCTTTTGGATTGATTGCATACTTTGAGATACTATTTTGTCTTCACTTGGCTTATCTTATGTCCTTATTTCTTTTGTTATAGTTTTCAGTGGTTATTGTTTATAATATAAACTTTTAACTTATCAGTCTACCTTCAAATACTATCACACCACTTCATGTAAGAACTTTACAGCATTCTTTGCAATTTCCCAGGCCAATACATTGTACCTTGTTTGTCATATATTTTACCTTCAATTGGTGTAAGCCACAATACACAGTTACTATTTTGCTTTAATCAGGTTTTGAATAAAATTAGTAATCAGGAAAAATGTTTGATATTTGCCCACATTTATACCATTTCCAGCACTCTTTATTTCTTTGTGTAGATAAAATTTCTATCTGGTATTATTTTCCTTCTGCCTGAAGAATTTTGTTTAGCATCTCTTGTGTTACAGATTTGCTGGCTCTTGATTTTTTTCAACATTTTATAGGTTTCTAGCATTTTTCCTTTTAGTACTTTAAAGATAATTTGTTATCTTCTGGTTTACATAGTTTCTGACAGGATATTTGCCCTTATTCTTACTTTTGATTTTTTTTTTTTTTTTTTTGTGCATAACATGCTGCTTTTTCCCACTAACTTCGCTTAAGGTTTTATTTTTACCACTGAGTTTTAGCAATTTTATTATGATATTCATTGAAGTGATTTTTTTTAGTGTGTATTCTGTTTAGGGTTTGTTGAGCTTCTTGGATCTGTAGGTTTATAATTTTCATCAAATTTTGGGAAAAAATTGGCCATTATTTCTTTAAATATTTTTATGTCCCTTTTTTTCTATGACTCTAATTCCACATATATGAAGCCACTTGATATTGCCCCACAGATCACCAAAGCTTTACTTTTTAAGTCTTTTTCCTGATTGTGTTTCCAAACGGAAGTGCTTCCATTGAATAGTTTCCATTGCTGTGTCTTCAAGTTCTTTGATCTTTTCTTATAGAGTGTCTAATTGGTTGTTAATCTTTTCTAGTGTGTTTTCATTTTAGAGCTTGTATTTTTCATCAATACAAGTTTGATTTGGATATTTTCTACATCTGCCATTTTTGTCTTATGGTTTTCATGTTTTTCTTTATATCCCTGAGTATACAGAACATATTTATAATTGCTGTTTTAATGTCTTCTTCTGCCTATTCCATCATCCCTGTTATTTCTGAGTCTGTTTCTATTGATGGTAAAACACTTTTCCTGTTTTCTGTAGTAATTTTCAGGTAGTAATTTTTAATTGGCTGCTGTATATTTTACATTGTTAAGTGCTGGATTTCGTTGTGGTCCTTTAAAGAATTCTGGTCTTTTATTTTGTTGCAGGCAGTTAAATTACATGTGCATTAGTTTGAACCTTTTGAAATTTGTTTCTAACCTCTTTTACAGTAGGTCTAGAGCAATATTTATTGTAGAGCTAATTTAGCTTCATTTTTCATTTATTCTTTCTCTCTTTTTGAAGGTTTGGGTCTTCAGAGGTCTCTACTAAATAGTACACATGGTCAACAAGATATCTCTATCCCTGTTAGAGGGAACTCAAGTCATGGTTTGTCCTGGGTAGCCTCCAGAAATTGTTAGTCTTACAGCTTTCTGGTAATAATTCTTCCCTTGAAAGTTATTTTGGTCCCTTCTTGTTGGGTTTTACCTTACACATGTGTAGAATTATCTTCAACCAAGACTCACAGGAACTCCTATGCATATTTCTGGAACTCTTTCCTCTGTGTAGTCCCCTCTTTTTAGTCATTCTCCTTTGAAACTATAGCTACCTCAGCCTCACTAAACTTGAATTTCTCAATCTCAAACAAGATTTTTAGACTCTGTTTTCCTCTCCTTGTCCCATATCCAGGATTACCTTAGGGAGAAAATGTTTCTCTGCTTTTTTAGGGGATCACAGTCCTGTACTGCCTGTTGTTCAATGTCTGAAAATAGTAATTTCCCATGTTTTGTACTGTTTTCTAATTGTCTCTAGTAGGAGAGGAGTCTTGATTATTTTACTCTCTTATGTTTGGAAATGAAGTACCCTGGGTATTTTTAATTTTTCTCTTATTTTTTTCTTCATATGAATAGCCAATTTGAATTTTGGCTATTCTGTTCTGGGCCAACTATGTTAAAATTTAGGACTTTAAATACATTTCTGTGAATGTTCTCTTTGTTCATTTTAAACCATTCTTCAAGCCTGTTGAGTCCTTTTTGATTTTGTTGTCCATAATGTTAGTTATTCTTCTTAATTCTTGTCGTTCTCAAACTCTTTAGTATTCCTTTTTTTTTTTTAAATAATAATTCAAGTAGTTGCTAAAATGTTAGTGAACGATTGCAGAGTAATGAAGACTAGCATTTGGGTGAACTGTGATATATTAATAAGAATATTTTGTACCTGGTTCAACTACGAATTGTCAGGTGGTCAAGCAGTCTTTAAGCAGCAGATTGTTGCTAAGGTTTCTTGCCACATTTTCATAGATTCCATTGGTTAGGGGACAATGGGCCCTAATGGATTTATATGGTTTATTATCCATGCCACAGCATGCAGCATAAGCTTTACATTCAGATCAGTTCTCTTTGCCTCCTTAATCTCATTGAGAGTGATGTGGAGCAGACCAAAGTGGAATGCTATGCACAGTGGATCTGCGTCATGCTTGAGGAACACAGTTCAGGAAACTCCAAACTTATAAGATACTTCTGAGAAATGTGCCCATCATCTCCTCCAGAGACATTATTTTTCTTATCCTGGAATACAAACAAATCTACGCTAAAGAAAGGAGGGAAGCTTTATAATCTTGAAATATTTCCTTATACAATTATTGTTAAAATGTCTGTAAATGCCTTTGCTCAAAGACTCAGAACATGTAGAGGTGACAAAGATGCAGAGAGATTTGTCTCTTAATAGAAACACAAAAAACTTCTGTTAACTGTAGTACAGTTTATACTCATGTAATGTTAGGACAAAAATTACATATTGTCAGAATTATTCTTGAATAGTTTTTAAATAATGCAAAAATATCATATATAAGAAATTGTATATAAATTCCCATGTAGTAATAAGTATGCCAAATATATGATGAATGATGAGACCATAAGGATGTACACATTCTGATAATTGTTATTCCTCTCCATCTGTCACTATTAAGTTTATTTTATTGTTTTTTTAACATCTTTCTTGGAGTATAATTGCTTTACAATGGTGTGTTAGTTTCTGCTTTATAACAAAGTGAATCAGCTATACATATACATATATCCCCATATCTCTTCCCTCTTGCATCTCCCTCCCTCCCACCCTCCCTATCCCATCCCTCTAGGTGGTCACAAAGCACTGAGCTGATCTCCCTGTGCTATGCGGTTGCTTCCCACTAGCTATCTATTTTACATTTGGTAGTGTATATATGTCCATGCCACTCTCTCACTTTGTCCCAGCTTACCCTTCCCCCTCCCCATATCCTCAAGTCCATTCTCTAGTAGGTCTATGTCTTTATTCCTGTCTTGCCCCTAGGTTCTTCATGACCTTTTTTTTCTTTTTTCTTAGATTCCATATATATGTGTTAGCATACAGTATTTGTTTTTCTCTTTCTGACTTATTTCACTCTGTATGACAGACTCTAGGTCCATTCACCTCACTACAAATAACTCAATTTCATTGCTTTTTATGGCTGAGTAATATACCATTGTATATATGTGCCACATCTTCTTTATCCATTCATCTGTCGATGGACACTTAGGTGGCTTCCATGTCCTGGCTATTATAAATTGTCACTATTAAGTTTATTTCTCTCTTTTGCCCAGTGTTGAGTGTGAATAAATGCATATGATGCATATGCATATGATGCATATGATGAAACTTCAATGTATTGCACATGTTTTCATTTTTTCATAGAGATATCATAAAGGATAGGTAAATCCTTTAAAAAATAATTTTCTACTATACCCATTGAATTTTCCTGATTTTTCAGTTTGGAGGTCCAATAAATAGAAAGTGCAATTTGTATTATGTAACATATTTAGGTAACTCACCATGATTCATAAGGAAAACTATTCTTTTTTATGAGTACTCAAAAAATGCAAATATAAAAATGTATCTTCTGTGTTTTGGGGGCCACATGCTTTAACTTCTTTGGTACTTGATTTCTGAAATCAACTGTCTGCCAGCTAGCCTCCAAAGAAAAGACTTTAATTCTTTATAAAATTGTAGAGATCTCTCTGTTTTCCTACTTCATGCCAAACTGACAAAGTGGTGATAGTAACAGTATGAACTTGACAACAAGTGCCATCTATGCCAGTTGGTTTTTGAGAAGGTCTAGCCTTGACATCAAATTTCCTTGTTTGACCTTCACCAGTTAACAATTCGGAGACATCAGACAAAATAAGTAGTAAAAAGTTAGACAGTAAAAAGCTATCAGTGTGACGCTATGCTGTTTAGCATTCTAATCCATCAATTTATCTTTTAAACAATTATCATGGCCTTTATATCACTGCACATTTGGTGAGAGCCTGCTATATGTAAGGCCTAAGTGCTGACATTAAAAAAAAGGAAACACATGGCAAGTTAAGTAACAGTAAAGTCTTTAAATAATTCAAAACAACAATAAAAGCAATGTCACAATGCATAATAATCAACAAATTGCTCAGTCAATAACTTCTGTCAGAACTCACATGCATAATGGCTCTGACTTCAAGCAGAAATGGTCTGGGGAGATGATTTTTGTCTTGTCACACAAGCAACAGAAAAGCCCAGGGTAAGAAAGTGAACATTGTCAAATCAGAATCCCCAAGAACACACAGTCTGACCTCAGGTGTAGGGACGGTTCTTTATTCCACACACGAACTTCCTAAATTTCCTACATACTAGGCTCCCAGGAAACTGGAGGGGGAGGCACAGAGCTTGCAAACCCAGTCAACAATATAGTTTTAAGTCCTTGAGGTCTGCCTTTTTCTGAATCCTCTAAAAGTCACGGCTCAATTTAGAAAGCTTATATTGTAGTTGGAGGAGAAAAGCAATCAACGTGTATGTTATGTCAGGAAGAGTGAAATCTATGTTGAAACATAAAGAGGAGAAGGGTGTCAGAGTGTGCTGCTAGTTGGGATAAGACTTTACTGAGAAGAGGGCACTTGGGGAAAGACAAGGACACGAAGGAAGAGCTACAAGGCAAACACATGGTGGGAATAGCAAGGGCTAAGACCCCAAAGCAGGAGCAAACTTGCCTTGTTTGAAGAAGAGCGAGATTAGCATAAGGATAAAAAATAGGCCAAAACAAAATACTCAGATATATTCAGACAATTAACAATTTTTAAACTATTGTCAAAATTTTCTTTAAAGAATATGTATTTTTAATCATCTATATTAAGGGATGGCTATGAGAACTATGTACCGCCATGGAAAATTATAATATCATGTTATCTGAAGAATGTATATTTAGTTGTATGTACATATAGATTGCAACAACTTACTCTTCTTTCTTAAGAAACCTATTGTCTGCTATGATAATGGATATATGGGTGAATTTTTAGTTCATCTAATAATCAAAATTGTATAATTTTGTAAAAATAACTTAGAAATTAAAAGTAGATATGGTGCAGCATGATAATATATCAATAAATGTATTTTCAGAGCAAAAAAAGAAAGGAAGAAGAGCGAGAAGGCGAGTATCGATGATATTTAGTGGGCTAGTGGGAGAGGGGAGAAATGGGGTACAAGAGAGATCAGGTAGGTCTCAATAGTGACTTAACTCTGAATGAAGGGAGACCCCTGGAGTGTTTTGAATGACTTCAATATCTCATGAGAAAGGAGGAAGATATTAGGATCTTCTAACTTCATACTGTAGAAGGAATGTGCAGGATTTCTTATAGAAGGAAACTAAAAATTCTCCTGGGTATGTGAGAGTCCTGATACTTTTTATCTTTTTGCCCCATACAGTAATCACTGGAAATACCCCATTCAGTTCCTGATGCAATAGAAAGGGATTTTTTTTTTTTTTGGAATGTGTGTTAGTGTGTGTGTGTGTGTTTGTGTCTGTGTGCACGTGCACACATGTGCTTTTTGAAGATTTAAAATAACGGTGTGGAAAGAAAAATACTGAACAGTGGGTCATACAATAGTGAATTCTGGGCACTATTTTCTCCTAACTGGCTTTGTAGCCATTAATCTCTAGCTCTTGCACCTTTATTTTTAACATCAGTAAGATGAAGAGTTGTACTACATAATCTCTGAAGCTGGTGCTAACATTCTGTGATTTGTTATTAGGCAAAGATCACTGACTCTTTCTGTTTTTAGAAATGATCATCTGATACCAAGAGGCCCTTCTCCTAGAGTAAAAGTCTGTATCATTGAATGGCCAGAATATGTACAGGATTTAGAGACAATTATATTTTCTAATTTATGTGACTAATGAAAATGGATATGTTTTCATTGAAGGGTATTTAGTGATCATATTGGTTGGGTCTAAACAAAGCATTTCAAAGGAGACTGACAAATGTTTATTCTCAGGACAGTGGGAAAATAGTTTCAGGATAACTTCTATGATCTATTCTAATCAAATCTTCAGTGTCTTTGGACAAAGATTCTGTCTCAGAGGATCCTGATTTCTGTCTCTGTGAGGAGATGTCATGGGCAATTAAGTTAAACTCAAATATACGTATTAAATAATAATACATGTCAGTAGCATTGTCTTTTAAAAGAGCACCTTCTTCACAATGGTTAGGAAGACCAGAGTATCTCTGTCAGCAGAATGGTCAAGTTGGATTTACCCAACATGGCACTGATTGTCTTAATTAAAAGGAACAGATGCTGCAGAATTCTAGGAAGAATGGCAGTGGGAACACAAATACTCATCTCCCACCCTCTCCCCTCCCACCAGAATTGGCTGCAGTGAACAAAGAAATATAAAAATAGAAGAAAACCAGGATCAGTGATGTAAACTGGGGAGGGGTGTCATTCATTGCCACAAAAGGCAAAGAGTCTCTGCTGGTTCTCAGGCAGATGCAACCAGTGTGAAAGCAATCAGGAGCCTAACTCACAATTCATGTTCATGGAAAGTGATGGAAAGTCACAAGGAGCTGCAATAGACTTAAGGAGTGGAGTTGTGGGTAGGGTGTGGAGAGGGAGAAGGGGAGAAGGAGGGAAAGAGGGAGGGAGAGAAGGAGGGAAAAGGAGAGAGAGAGAGAGATTGCTCCACGTGAAACAACTTTGCATCCAGAGATGGCTACATTTGGAGGTGCTAGATGAGGCTGCCAAACTGAACAGAATTTGTACAATTTCTTTTGGCTCAGTTTCTTCCAGAATGTTCTTGAGTCAGTTTCTTCCAGAATGTTCCACGGCTCATCCTCGTGCTGTAGGGATGGATAGTTCTTGGACACAACAGTGCTCTCTGCAGATGGGACAGGCAGTAATACCAGTCAAGTCACAGAGTATAACTAAGGTGGAGGCTTGATTGAACAGAAACTAGATACAGAAAACCTTCCTGGTATAATATTTTCAGTAAACATGGAGAAGCCATGCCGAGACCAAATTTACCTGCTGGGAGTATCCTTAGCAAGTTTCTCTCTCTGTCTTTCTCATACTGTTAAGTCACAGATCAGAAACATTTAAGTAAGCTGACATCATCCCACCTCCAGACAGAACATAGAAGAATTCTAATAGAAGTTGGAGGAATTATAAGGCAAGCCAGAAAGAAATTACCTACATTCCTTTGAGATAAATGACAGGACAGCCTAGAGTTAGTCTTATTCAAATATGAAGAGGAGATGCGTATGTTAAAAATAATAATACGTAGTCCAATAATTCTAGATATTATTTTTTTAAAGGTGTCTGGTGTTTGTGTGGGCAAGAGGCCGAGTTTGGGAAATAAGGAAAAGTGAAAGAATGAAGAAAGGGATGGGAATTGTAACTGGGGTAAGAGGAAAGAAATTGGGTGAGCTAATGATCACAGAAATGTTGATGGAGATTTTCCCTGTGAGTCAGTAACTGGAAGTAGACGTTAAGCAAAAAAAAAAAGAGAATAGCATCAACAACAGAATGAAAATAGAAGTTCTTGGTGTGAGTGGGACCTCCCTCTGGTGGAGTAGGCTTTTTGGAAGTGGTAGATTCCTGGTGGATGGAGAGATGGTTGAGACCAATGTGGTCACTCTTCAACTTCAGAGGCAATTGCCTCTGATGGCCTTTAGGGCAGCTTTATTGTGAAGCTTGCCTATTGAACCAGGGGGTGTACATCCTTAAGACAAATACCGTAAACAGCCATAGGATTGGGGGTGGAAGCTGGAGAATGAGCGAATGGAGTAGGGAGGAAGCATGACAGTAATTCCAGGCTGGATGAGCTTCCAAGGCAAGAGCACTAATACAGAGATCCATCAACCTAAAAACAAAACAAAACAAAACAAAAACTAAGCTAACAAACAAAAAGCCTGGACTTGCAAAAATAACTTCTGATTAAATTATAAAAGACTAAAACAAAACAATGAAACAAAAGCAAGTGTAACTTTTGGAATATCCTCCTGCTTAAGAAATACCCTGATAAAGCCATTATTTGACCTGGTTGCACCAAGCTATGCATCTCCTTTGTTAGAACAACTCATTCTACTTAGAAGATAAAGAAAATTCCTTGGTTTAAATGTTAAACTACAGGGAATTGATTAATAAATAATGCTATATTTGTAGAATACAGTGCTATACAGTCATAAATCATGGTTTGGAAAAATATTTAATAAGGAAAATTGTGATATATTTTAAGTGAGAAAGCAGGTTACAAAACAATATGCAGTTCTGTATATGGAATATATTCTTACCCCCGCCCTCACCTACCTACCCACCTACCTACTGAATCTTCCTTTAATTTGTCTATTAGGAAGAGATATAGTGTAATTAGAATGTGACCCACGGAGTCAGGGCTCCTTGGTTTAATACCCAAGGTCTACTTTAGAGAAAATTCTTCATCTCTTTTACTACTGTTGTCTCACTTTAACATGGAAATAATAATAATATCTATTTCATATGGCTTTGGTAAAGTATAAATGATTTAACCCATTTAAGCCCTTAACAGAGTACATACAATAAATACATATTAAATGCTAATTTTTAATTATATATTACACAAAAGTGTAGAAAATTTGAATATATAGTGATTATATCTTGGTGGTGACATACCATGTGCTTTGATTTCTTTATATCGTTTTATATTTTCTAAGCTTTCTACAAAGAACATGCATTTCCTTTATGCTAACAAAAAATATAATATGTATGTTGAAAAAAGGAAAGATAATTTGTAGATTCTTTTTTTTTTTTTAATTTTATTTATTTATTTATTTATTTATGACTGTGTTGGGTCTTCGTTTCTGTGCGAGGGCTTTCTCTAGTTGCGGCAAGCGGGGGCCACTCTTCATCGCGGTGCGCAGGCCTCTCACTATCGCGGCCTCTCTTGTTGCGGAGCACAGGCTCCAGACGCGCAGGCTCAGTAATTGTGGCTCACGGGCCCAGTTGCTCCGCAGCATGTGGGATCTTCCCAGATCAGGGCTCGAGCCCGTGTCCCCTGCATTAGCAGGCAGATTCTCAACCACTGCGCCACCAGGGAAGCCCCTAATTTGTAGATTCTTAGATTAGGTAAAAAATATTATTTATAAGCATAGTCTTTATAAGACATAGCCAAAATTTGTTGACAGAGGGATTAAAAGTAAAAGTTGTAGAAAGACATATAAACTCAATGCAATAAAAAATGCAGTGGTTGGGACTTCCCTGGTGGTGCAGTGGTTAAGAATCTGCCTGCCAATGCAGGAGACATGGGTTCGAGCCCTTGTCTGGGAAGATCCCACATGCCGTGGAACAACTAAGCCCATGCACCACAACTACTGAGCCTGTGCTCTAGAGCCTGAGAGCCACAACTACTGAGCCCACACGCCGCAACTACTGAAGCCTGCACACCTAGAGCCTGTGTTCCGCAACAAGAGAAGCCACTTCAATGAGAAGCCTGTGCACTGCAACGAAGAGTAGCCCCCGCTCGCCGCAACTAGAGAAAGCCCGTGTGAAGCAACGAAGACCCAACACAGCCAAAAATAAACAAATAAAATTAAAAGAAATGCAGTGGTTGCCATATCAATATCATAATTTTCAAAGAAAGGGACACAGAATCTTTTTTATGTATTTTTTATATGATCCAAAAATATGTCAAAATAGTCTTGAAGCTTTGTATTTCAGATAACATATCATCAGACTACATATAAATTAAATCTTTTCTATACAGAAATATGTGAAGGAATCAAACGTCACATAAGAGTAGCTGGAGATTTTAACACACCTGTCTCAGCCTTTGACAGAATGATCATGCAAAATATAATCCAAAGGAGGTGCTGGTCTTGGATTTAGAAATCTAGGCATAGAATTTTGACCCAACGACAACTCTGCAACTTTCAGGTGGGTAGTTAACTTTTTTTAAGCCTCAGTTGCCCTGCCTGTCAAAGGAGATGAATATATGTCCCTATATTGCAAAGCTGTTTGTTACAAGGGTACATGAGGGAACGCTGGGTGAGTGGATGGTGGTAAATTGAAGAAAAGGCCATCAGAGGACTTGAGGCTTGAATAATACTTAGGATTATTCCAGGAACATAACAAGGAAGAAAGAATTTCCCCTAGAGTAAGGAAAGATAGCATATGAAAGCACAGAGGTATGGAAAAGCAGGACGATATTTGTTGCTATTGTTTTTTCTTTAGTCTTAGTTTTTAGGAGAAGAAAAAAGAGCAGTGTTACAGTGTTGGTGCAGTTGGGACACACCTAGTAGAATGGTGGAGAAAAGCCTGGCGAGATGGAGCTTGTGATGGGAATATCTATAGTGGTTACGAGCCCTAGATTTTAAGCCACAGCCAGGCTTCAAATCCCGTCTTTACCACCTATGACTTGTCTGCCTTTGAAAATATTACTAAACTCCTGCAAACCTCAGTTTTCTTGCCTGTAAGATGGGGCTACTAATGATTCCCAAAATGCAGTTACTAATAAACCCTATATCAAAGGTCCTTTAAAATGTTTAAGGTGGTATATAGTGTATTTAACAAGCTTGAAACAATCCTCGGCGTGTGTCATTTACTATTGTTATTGTTACTGTTGTTATTACCCCAATGAGGAGCTATGACTTTATCCTGTAAGTTAAAGGAGCCATTAAAGGATGTTAAGCAAAGCAAACCCAGATGGACTTTGAGTTTCATAAAAACAACTCTGGTAACATTGTGATGAATGGGTCACAGAGATATAAGACTGGAGGGTCACTTATGAATCAGTTTCCTTTGTATTTCCTCATGATAGATAATGAGCACGGGGCCAGTCTGAGCTTTAATTTTGTTTTATTAATTTTCCATCACAGATATGCTGCTACAAAGAGTGGCATGAGGCCCTGATGACTCAGGAGAACTTTAAAGGTTTTGTAAATACCTCTCATCTATGTCGCGGTGTTGATACCCCTGTTTTTCTTGTCAATACATTCTCTAGAGAGTGACCCTGATGAATGCAAACCATCAGCATTATTTCTGGAAGCTTGGTAAACATTTTAATCTTTTGTGACCTGATCCTGATGGAGAGCAGATAAACCAAGTCTCCCGGTCTGCCTGCAAAACAATTAATACCACAGAAGAAAATGAAAAGCACTTAAGCTATGCTTCCTGAATGGATACTCCCAAGAAACACAGGAATGTGATCACCCCAGAAAGGTGATCTTGGGGGTTTGAATCCTTTATTTAGCAATGATGAATGGTTCAGAAAGGGGAATTAACAGAGTCTCTGAAATGAGGGTGATAAGGTCACAGCTGAGGATGACAAAAATAAAAATGTTTCCTTAGAAAATGTCAGTTAGTAGAAACATCGCTATTTATGGAGTGTCCAGGCCTGTAGGACTAGGGCAATTCTCCTCATAATGTAGCAGCACTGGCCCTTTATTTGATACATGTTTTTGAATGCCTGACAGTGACTCCTCACCTCCTTTAAAATCAGGTATTAAGCAGGTATCTGAAATCCCACAACAAGGCATTTCATTCATTCATTCATTCCTTCCTTCATTCAAAATGCTGTGTGTGAGTCACTGATACCTCCGTGTTACTAAACCTATGTACACTTTTCCATCCTTACCTCCATTGATATCTCCTTTAGCTTAGATATTACTACCTCCTGATAAGCATTCTTGATCCCGCCCTCCAAGGTTGGATTATGGGTCCTTATTATGTGCTCGTGTAGAACTCTCTACTTCTTGAGGCACTTATAACACTATTGTAATTGCCTATTAATATTTTTCTTTCCAAAGACTTGAACTCTTTGAAAACAGATACTGCTGCCACTCTCTTTGTAGCCCCTAGAACAATGCCAGGCATGTAGTAGGTGCTCAGAAAATTTTCTGGAAGAGAGGGAAAGAGGAAAAGAGAGAGAGTTTGTGACATTAAAAGGTTAAGTCCTGAGTAATTAAATTTTCAGAGAAGATAGCATTAACTATCCTAACGCTCCCTCCTTTTCAACCGTCTTTTTCTTTGACATTCATGACTCAACCCTTTCCTGGAGTTCCTCTTACCTCTCCGCTTTTTCTTAATATCCTTTCCAGGCATCACTCCTTGGCTATCTCTTAGTTGTCTCTGTTTTTCAGGATTTCAACTTAGCCTGCTGTCCTTCTCAACCTGCACATTTTCCCCACACTCTCCCGATCCATCTCATTCCCTTCCCCTTCCAATTATCATATTTAACTAATGGTGGTCAAATTTATATCTCTTGCCCTATAGTCTCCTCTTGAGCTTCAGACCCATGCATTCCAACTATTTACTAAGCCTCTCTATGTGGATGTTCCTCAGACATCCAAAACTCAACGTGTCCCAAATCATAAACTTTTCCCAAGAAACTGATCCAACTACTCATTCAGTCCCGAAGCCAGAGTCCCTGTTTTTATCTTGAAAACCTTTTTCTCTCATCTCTCCATCCATCTAATGAATCAACAAGTGCAGTTGATTCTATTTTCCAAATTCTTCTTAAGTCATCTGCTTCTCTTTATTTTTGCACACCAACTTTCTCTCTTACCTGGATCATTGCAACAGCAACTCATGTGGTCTCTGCTTCCAATCTTGCTTTCCTCTAATACACAAACCAGAATGATCTTTCTAAAATGCAAACCTAATCATATTGTCAGCAAACACAACATTCAAAACTTTCATTATTTCCAAGTGTTCCCAGGAAAAAATTCAAACTCCTTAGTGGCCTTATCTCTTGCTATTACTATTATCCAAGCCTACTCTTTAGTCTTATTAAACTAATTACAAGTCACTGAATATTTCATGGTCTCTCTCTCTCTCGTTTCTCTTTGCCTCTTTCTCTTTCAGTCTCTTCCCGCACCATCCATCTCTCTCTCTCCCCTTAGTTTCTTCTGTTTGCATCTCTCTTCCTTTCCATGCCTCTCATTTGATGGGCTAATTCTTCCTTATCCTCCTGGTTTTACCTTGGATATTACCGCCTCCTGAGAATCATCCTTGATCCCGCCCTCCAAGGCTGGATTATGGATCCTTGTTATGTGCTCCCATAGAATTCTCTCCTTTCCCTTTTGAAGCATTTATAACACTACATTGTAATTGTCTATTTAAAAAAATTTCTTTTTAAAACTATGAACTCTTTGAAGACAGATGCTGGTGCCGCTGTATTTGTACCTCCTAGAACCTAGAACAATACCAGGTGTGTAGTAGGTACTCAAAAAATATTTCTCGGTGAGAGAGATAAAAGAAGAAGAGGAAGAAGAAGGAGAAGGAGGAGGAGGAAAAGGAGAAGGAGGAGAAGAATGAATTAGTGACATTAAAAGGTTATTAAGTCCTGAGTAATTGAATTTTCAGAGAAGATGGCATTAAGCACATTTTATTTGAGTTTCCAGCTGTGCTTTGTTTCATTCATGCTATGTTTAGCATAGAATTAAACACATTAATTATATAAATAAAATTGTTTAAAAATATAATGAATGGATTTGCAACTATTTTACAATCTGAAAGGCAAAAAAAGCTTTGTAAACTTCAATAAGCAAAACTCATGATTTTTCTCCCCAAATTGTTTTACACTTCAGTGCCCTCTGGTGCAGAGAAAGCATTATCTCTATGCAGGTACTAAAGAGAGATACTCTGTCTTCACACACTCTGTCTTCCTCTCCTTCTATATTTAAGTTATCTTCAACTCCTATTGATTTCATCTACTAAATATCTTACTTGACCCTCCCTCCACCACAGGATCTTTGCGCATATTGTTCTTTTTGTTTAGAAAGTGGTTTTTTTTTCCTAGTTGGTTTTTTTTTTTTTTTTTTTTAGTTTCTCTTTTACTAGTTGTCCTTGCTTTTCTGTCTAACATTATCTGATTGTCCTACCTTCAGAAGAGCTAGTATTCAAATGCTGGCTTTCTCGTGAGGCATATGTGAGGGTTCTTCAGAGAATCTATTGGGATCTCTTCATTACACAAATCTGTGATGTGAGAGATTCAGTTCTTGTTTAACCTCTTATATAAGCCCCTAACCCCTCCCATCACTACCAAGAATAGGCACTTGCTGGTGGAGCCTCCTTACCCAGTGAAATACCAGCAAAAGGGGTCAAGCCCAGCTACTTTCCTGGGTGTCCACTCAACCCCAGGGAAACTCTAGTACCTTTTCCACATGAAACAGTGGGATTGTAGACTGCTTCACTGCACCCCTCTCTCATACACACCAGTTCCCTTTTCACCTAAGTAGCACAGGACTATTTTGAAAAGGTTGCTGGATATTTCAATATTTAAAGAAGAAACAAAATTCAAGTTACCATTCTTTCAGCAACTCAATCTTCTCAAATAATTTTCTAGGATTTCCCTTCCTTGGCTTTTCATGGACAAAGAAGGAAATAGTATCTCTTGAGGGACAATGTTCTCCCCCAAAAGGCTGATAACCTACTCCCTCCACCCCCAATCCTCTTATTATAATGGCTAGTGTTGGGAAGCTCTTTTTGTACTGGTGCCTCTCAGCAAACCTTGTTAAGAAGTGGCTAGGTTCAGCTGTTGGTAGGTCTTGACCTTACAATGTGAAGTCCTCAGCATACTTTTTTTCCCTTGGCTCTGTGCCTGAGTCATAATTTCAGGACAATAGAAATCATTCTTCTCAACAACTTGTATGCTCAACATAAATCTCCTTTGGATGATTAAGGACAAGTCGTCAACACTGAACTTTATATTAATTAAGCCATGTTATGGCTAGAGACATGAATTGGAAAATTAAAAGAGGTGTATATCATATTTGTCTCCTAAGCTAATTAAGTTAATTATATCAGTTATAAATGATTTTCCAGAAGATAATGAGATAAAGGATGACCGAATTCAAAGAGTAACAAAAAAACATGATTCGACTTCTAAGATATGGCTTATATTTACTTCTTATGGGACCCAAAGGAAAGAGGTTGCACAGGGATTTAGTTCTCTATGGCCAATGCTGTCCCACTCTTTATGTTCCTCCCCTCCTGGGGAGCACTTTATTTGCCCAAAATTCCATCATCTTTCTTAATGTTTGACTCAAAATGTCCCAAAAGTGTCATTGCCTATCACATTTTTAAATATGCTGAGACATTTTATCAGGAAATAGAACTGTCGTGGATTCAGTGCTGAATGCTGAAATTTGAGATGAAAATTCCTCATGGTTCCTAACTACTTCAAAACCTGATGTGCTTAGAGCAAAGACTTGATCTTCCCCAAGGTACAAGGGATGCCAAGCACTCCTTCTGTACTGATGTGAGCTCATATAAAGACTTTCTGTTCTGAGAAGGTAACAGAGCACTTCTGATTCTCTTGCCATGGTTCTGATAGCTCCTTTTCTGTATCTTATATATCTGTCATCAGTCATATAAATCATTTGCCCATAATCTGGGACAATCCAAATGTGTGATGTACTTATTTGATTTCTTCTTTTCCAGGAGGTCAATCCAAAGGGAAGGCAGGGTCTCAAGCTAAAGAATAAATGTTCATTAGTACTAGACCAACTTCAAGTGACCTGTAACTTCAGATTACATTTGGAGAACTGTTCAGGTCTTGACAAATTCCACCTTGTTTTAACGGAACTATTTTATTCCATGTGTCCTAATGATATTACCTCTTATAATTCCTAATTACTGCTCATTGCTTGGATCAGTCCTGGAACAGTTTGTAGATATTCTAAGTAGGATTCCATATTCTGGGCTGAATGTCAACAATGTAAGCAGGTTAAATACTCCAACTGCACTTGATTGTTGACTTAATATTGGAAAGAGGTTGAGGTATTCCTCAGGCCCAAAGGGAAAACTTTAAGCTCTAACAGTAGCAAACGTATATCGATTTTGTACTGAATTCCAGGAACTAAACATTTTATAAGTATTATATCGATTAATCTTCAGAGTCATCCCTATGAGGTAGATTCTATTATTTTCTCCATTTCATAGATGGGAAGATTGAGAGCAAGAGACACGATTTCACAAAGTCACACGGTGAGCAGATGTCAGAACTAAGACGGCATTTAAGTCTGTCTGATGCTGAAATTTATGTTCTTAACCACTGTACGCATTTCCTTCCAGAATGCTGATAAAACTGTCTTTGGCTTGGCCTCTTTCTTGGGGCCACTTTTATAGATCAGTATGTCTAACAGGTCTGGGTATAAAATAATTCTTGCAGAACATAATCATACCAGGAAGTTATCTGATTGGGATGTTGGATTAGCACCTGGAGACTCAGACTTCCCCAATATCCCTCTTAACCTTTTGAGGCATAATCCCTTCATCTAGGATGAAGAGGAGATTCGTGTTCAGAAGATGCTCCTTCTATCAACTTTGTCATTGACTATCTTTTTTATCCTGATTCCCAAGAAAGTCCAGTCTTGAATTTTGTAAACACTGAGAGGATTTTTAGCTTTATCATGTGGAACTTCTGTGATCATGGCACTTGGACCATGAGAGAACTTCATTTTATGTGGAGTCAGAATCTCTATTTCCCGTTCTAACTCTCTTGTTCCAAAGCTTTCTACAATTAGCATGGTGACTTCTTCCTACCTTTCTTAAGGCAGTAAGGGTTCCGGTATTTTCATATGGCCCCTGTGTGGGATTGGCTACTGCATGAGTTACTTGGTACAGCGTATTATCTAATTTTCTTATAACAATTTATTTGATTTTTCTTGCGTCATATATAAATCAGGCACACATAAAACTGGAACACCACTTTTCTTTATTTTTAATTTCCTTTACTGACCCCCATTCCCAATCAGAAAAAGAAAATTTATCTTTTCATGACTTCCTTTCAATTTGAAAGTCTCTTTTGGATAATACCCACGTTCAAGTATAATCATTTCAATTACTCTTCACAGCTCTTTCTACGAGTGTCCTTTTTTCCTTATAGGTCTTTCTTGTCCTATTTTTAATTTAATAGTAGCATGAAGGACATGCTAATACTTTGTATTATTTTATTAGGCTGTTACTTATTCTATACTCCAAAAATGCTTATTGCCTTAGAGAAGTAAATATGATATGATTAAGCTGCTTTCCAGTATAGATCTTCCGGTTTCATAATAGGTTTCATAAAAGGTCTTCCAGTTTACTATTCCCTGACATCAGCAAAGCTTTGCCTCAGACCTAGCATATAGTATATAACCTGTGAGAATTTGCCTCTGTCTGCCAAAGCTCCCTCTCTTTCTTTTTATTCCCCTCCCTTCTCTTTTTTCCCTTAAACAGGCATTCTCCACATATTAGCTCAAAACTAAAAAACCTGGGGGAATTTTCTAGTAAGCAGTCTATAAATAGGGATACATTTTTCATCTTAGTCATTTTGGTTATTGCTCATAGAAGCCTTCAGTGTTCGAAACACTGCCCAACAGCCTGTTTTTCATAGGGCGATGCCTAGAGCGTTCTAAGTTTCCGACAAAAAATTCAAGTTCAGGATCACACCTCTTATGGAGATTCTGCCACTGCATGGACTTAGAGGCCAGAGGCGGTAGCGTCTGTAGCTGTCAGGACAAGCTAGGCTTTGTGGTAAAAATAAACAAGAAAAAAGAAAGTTCAGTGGCATAAACCAATGAAGGCTTATCTCTCGTTAATGCTGCATGCCCATTCTAGCCCAGCAGGGCTCTGTTCATTGTTGCCACCCAGGGACCCAGGACGACAGAGCAGCCACCTTCTCGGATAATGCCAGACATGTCCCAGCGGGAAAGAGCATGGCACGTCATGCACTGGCTCTCACAGCTTCTAACAGAAGTGACTCTCACATTTCAAATTCAGCTGCATAACCACTCCCAACCTGCTAGGGTAAAGGAATGCTATTCTACTTTGTGCCTGGGAGAAGAACCAGGAACACTTGGAAAACAGCAACACTACATCCATGATAGGATGTGTCTTTTGTCTTAAGATTGTTGATTCAGCTTCAACTACAATGTCAGTTTCACGAGAAGGCTAGACAGGGGGAAATAGGCACTGCTAAATTTTGGATTCAGACTTCCTTATGGCTGATAAGCAGGACTGAATCACTTGTGAACTACAAAAACTTCTTTTGGGACTCTGGCCTAAGACTCTCACCAGAGGGAGGCTGGGGAGACCCTAGATCCACAGCTTGTTTTGTCTCACTTATTGGGACAACAAAGAAAGAAATCTAAGCCCAAGTAAAATGGTACCAAAGGAATTTCTTCTTCCTACAGTCTAGGCTAGAGCCAATAGAAGCATCCCACTGTTAAGATTCTGCTTGGCAGGAAATGCCACCCAACCAGGGACAGCCCCTGGTTCATCTGAACATTCCAACTAGATAGGTGCATGGAGAGAGAAGACAATCCAAAGAGTTAAGAATACAAAACAATTATGGCACAAATCATGACTTAAAGTCTCTTTACTGTAACTCTAAAAATGTCCAAATACAGCCTAAATGAAAAGGTCTTTGCATCTTTCCTTCTCAAAGTTGGAGTGAAAGGTGAGTGCTTGAATTCCTCCTAAAGGACAGCAGTGACCTTAGGTAGGACTCCAGTTTTACCCATTTTCTTTATGTGGAGAGATTCTATAATAAAGGGAAGAAGTTTCTGGATAACACTGGCTTTCTATCTCCGTAACTATTGATTTAAAAAAGAAAACCCTTTAGTTGCAAGGTTGATAGATTTAGAGGATTATTTTAGCTACATGTTTCAAACTATAAGACTAAAAGTGGCTTAATAACAAGGGGTTAATTATTTTACCTTTCCAGGTAACATCAGTAGCATAGCCGTGTGCTCAAATACTAAGGTGCTTTCCATTTTCCTGCTGTGCCATCCTTGATATATGGATGGCACTTCTCCTCATGGACTCAGTTTGGCTGCCACAGCTCCAAACACTAATCAGGTCCTCATAGAGAAGATCCAAATGCAGAAAGGGGCAAATCCCCATCTATGTCCCTTGTAACAGTGAGAAAAATGTTTCCTGAGACCTGCTGCTGTCTTAGATCTCATCTGCCGGATTTCTTTACATATCCATGTTTATACTAATCACAGTGAGGGTAATGGAATTACTATAATCAATATGCATCTCCTGGGGCTGAGAAGTAGTCATCTTCCTTGAACTCAGAGGAGGCTGACGATCCAATCAAAATTGGGGTTCTGCCAGCAAGAAGTATGTGGAGAGAAAGACATGGCTCTTGGCAACCTCAGAGTTAAAGACACAGAGAGGTGATGTGGTTCCCTTTGATTCTGTGGAAAGGTGGGGGCAGAGCTAGATCTAGAACACTGGCCTCCTGTTTCCTCAGCACCATGACTTTTCTTCTGTGTCTTTGTCTCTTCCTTTATAAAAGGGATTGGGATATTGCTTGCTTGAGTTCTATGGTGATAAGCATCATCATAATAATTAAAAAAAGAAAACTTGCCTAAGGGATTACTTCCATGTGGAACAATGAAACAATAACCTAAATAGCCACAGCTCAGTTTCACAGACGCTGCTGTGTGGATACAGGAAAACTGCTGACTTATTGCACAGTTCTGCTGGGGCTGTTTCCTCACTCCACCTCTGACCAGATGGTACACCTCATCTCATGATTTTCCTCGTGTTTGCTGGCTCTGATGTATGTCCCCTGCAAGAAGGAAGAAAAAAAAAAAATCTCTCCTGGGGGCTTGTACTGCAGACCAGCCATTCAGCCCTTTTGCCCCAATACTTCTGCAGAGCTGACACACACAGTTCTTTCCTTTGCACGGAGATGCTGAAACCAAGCGCTTCCTTATTGCACTGACTCAGAGAAAGGGCTGGGGCTGCTCTGGGCTCAAGAGTCATCCATCAGGGCAGATTGATACTCCCTCTGCCTTTTGCCTTCTAGAAGCTTGTGTGCATATTTTTAACTCTTTGGGTTTGCAAAAGAGAGAAGATGAGTAGGCAGCCACCCTTAGGTTGGCAATGGGTAAGCTGACATTACCTCATTGAACCAATGGGGGAGGAGGATTCACAAGGGAAGAGAGAGCCTGCAGTTAAGGCAAGGACTGCAGAGTTCTGTCTGAGTCAGCATTACCTCCTCCTGGAGCGCTCTCAGGTGATCCCCTGGCCAAGGACACTGCAGGAAGGACAACGTCATGTGGTTGGACACAGAAAATGGATGCTTTGGAAGCAGACTGACATTTGCTTTTTAATTACCTCCTCTTGGCTTCTGAAGATGAATTCTTTTTTCATAGCAAAAAGCCAGGAAGAGAAGGAAATGTTCTTTCTACAGAGCTAACCGTGTCTGCACATTAACCTTTAGCACTGATTAAGATAAATGCCATTTCAACCCCTGATGCTTTTAGAGAAGATTTGAATTCAGCTGCTCAGCTCTTGGCAAGCTTGTATTCAGCTTTTGTTATGTCCCTCAGCCACCTCAGGTTGTCAGTGATGGGGTGAACAGATCCAGTCACCTAGCATTTGTGTGACCAAGACAAATGTGAGCTCTGGTGCTCGGGTTCTTTTTCCTGTCTCCTG
The DNA here is from genome assembly GCF_028021215.1 of Eschrichtius robustus. Lineage (NCBI taxonomy): Eukaryota > Metazoa > Chordata > Mammalia > Artiodactyla > Eschrichtiidae > Eschrichtius > Eschrichtius robustus. The sequence goes on along the minus strand of NC_090833.1, from coordinate 105,868,538 downwards.
GGGGGTTACTCAGGCACCACCAGAAAGGTCTTGTGCCCATAAATAGCTGTAAAGCAATCCATGAAACACCACGTGAGCGGGACTGATCATAAATGCAATAGCAATTCAGAGTAGACATTTCCTTCTGCTGAGGTTATCCTGGAGAGCTTTCTGGAGGAAATTGATATTCAACTGGGGAAATAACGATGTTTAAAATGTAATCATACCCATACTGTTTTTTAAGGGGGGGAGTGAAAAATGAATAATTCATGTAGCTTATTTAATTTAAAAAAATGTATTGGAAGTTCATCTTTTTCCCATTAAAAGCATCACCTGCTTCCAGTCACTTCGCTGAGTTCTTTGGGGTGGTGGTGGTGAGGGTCCCAGCGTTACGGGTACATGCAAGGGGGTACCCAGTGGTGTTACTTTTGTCAAAAGAAAGCATGTCCTCCTCAAGAAGACTGACAACTAAAATTCTGAGAACTGCAGCTGGCAGGAAACAAGGAGGCTGAGTTAGATCTTTTCTTAAGCATCCAATCATCTGCCCCCCACCTCCACCTGGGAGAAACTCCTGTGGGTCCTGCCTGAAACAAATCCCAAGATGATTTTCTACAAGTGTTTAGATTTACAGTACTGAGATTTTTTTCCCCTTTTTCTTTTTCCTGAAAGCAGAGATGTGATGCAGCAACGAAGTAGCCCACAACTAGAGCAGCCTGGACCACAGAGATAAAGGTTTTGCAAAAAACTGCCTCATTCTCCCTGCAGGGATTTTCTGCTCTCAGAGAGAAGGTGAGTTTGTTATCCCCACATGGGTGGTCCAGGCCAACTACCCTACAGAGGGGCAGGTGAATGGACAGACCCACTGGAAAAGAGTCCGTTCCTGTGAACTCTGACTTTATTTGTTATTCGTGGAAGGAGTTCTCTGCAGCTGTTTGCAGCTTGAGTTTTTCATGAAGGAATAGGAAGGTGATTAAACATGACCTTGCTCCTGTATCTTCTTCCTTTTAAGAATTCGATGGTTCGGGGGCATTATGTATTGGTTACCAATGGTTTAGCTCATCCCACACACAGCTTACTGTCCTGCATAAAAGAAACCAAACTGAAAAGGAACAGCACAGAGTAAAGGAGACAGGCAAAGGTCAATGCAGCTGGTTGCTCTGGAGCTGAAATCCCAGGAAGGCTCCCTCCCCCTCTTGCCTCCAAATCCAATTTGTACTGTGTTTCCTTTGCTCCCCAACTTCCTGCTCCTCCACTACCTCCCAGGGGAAGATTAGGGTTGCAGACAGTTTCATTAAAGGTCAGCAGGCTGCCAGGAGCAATTCGTTCGCGGGGAGGAAATGAGCAGGATGTATTTTCATAGGAGCCTAGGGCTGGGAGGGACCTGGTGAGACCGTGGATCTCCAATCCCCTTCAGGGAAGATCGCCTGTAAATCAGGCCATGTGGCTGACCTCTCTTGTGTTCTTAGAGGACTTTCATCAGGGATGAAGGGCATCTTTGATGACATTTGCCGAGATACTATTTCACATTCTGAGGGCAGATGTATTACACAGGGATTCTATTGTTCTTAATGTTCTGAAGCCAGGCCAAACCTGTTTCTCACAGAGCACAGCCCTAGTCTGACCAGAATTCTCCTCTCCAGAGGCTCCAAAGTCATCACAGGAAAAACAGGAGAGTGAATCTTCGGAGGACCAGCCTTGCATAAACGCTGACTCCTCTTGAGAACAGGGCCTAAATGTCCCACCCCTTCTCTATTCCTTACCACTGCCTTGTTTCTTTCACATAGCTTAACTCTCCCTTCTTATCTCCTCCTGCTTCCAAGGATTCCTGTCACCGCCCCTCACAGGGACTGAGTTAACTTTGCTTTCTGGAGAATGTGTCTTATTTTCCACCAGAAACAGAAGGATACCCATCTTTACTTCCTGCACTGGAATTACTTCTAAAATGATTTGGCTCCGAGAGAGCCATTTCCAGCCCTTCATAAACTGAACCTTAGAGAACTCTGCTTAAGAAAAACAAAATCCACAAGAACTACCACATTAAAACCTTCTATAATTAAGACAGTAATGCCCCCAATACCATCCAAGGTGCCTTCAGAGGAAAATCCATCTGTACATCAAAGATAATATTCCTTTAAATTATTTATACCAATTCAGTTACATAAACATTTACAAACATAGCAGTGGTGATGGTTTAGTGATGTCAAATGAAAGAGGAATTATCACTAGCCAGAAACCTTTTTATTGTAAATCTCTTCTTGTACTTGTACATTAAACATTCTCTTGATGTTTGTCTCCTTGTCACTCTTACATCTCGAATCCATATTGTCTCTTTACTCAGAGCAAGATGACTTGACTATCCTGAAGAGCATTAGTAAAATATTGCCTGTTGAATAAATTTAATTTTGTATATTGTATCAAGCCCTAAGTTTGAGGGTATGTTCCTAGGGTATCAGTCTATAAAGGAAAGATCTTGTTGTTTTGTAAGACTAATGTAAAGGGTGGTATTTCAGAGAGTTTGGTATTTTAGATGTTACTATTTGTGTGTGTCTGCAAACAACAACAACAAGAACAACAACAAAAAAATAAAATAAGGACTAGAAGACCCCCAGGAGCCTGGAGAAAGTTAAAAGAAAGCCCCACATATTTATGGTTACCAGAGGGTAAGTGGGGGGAGGGATAAATTGGGAGATTGGGATTGACATATACATACTACTATATATAAAATAGATAACTAATAAGGACCTACTGTATAGCACAGGGAACTCTACTCAATAGTCTATAATGGCCTATATGGGAAAAGAATTGAGAAAAGAGTGGAGATATATATAGATATATATATATATATATATACATACACACATATATATATCACTTACAATATACAATATTGTAAATCAACTATACTCCAATAAAAGTAAAAAAAAGAAAAGAAGGCTGCACAATCTCAGCCCTCAACCTCCTTCTTCAGCTGCCCTGCCCTTCCCCACTCTGGTTGCAGGGAAACCCAGTGCCTTCATGTGGTATGCCATTGTCCCGAGGCCTGGACTAAGGTGTTTTTTCTATGGCTGTACACTCTGACATTCCTCTCTCCTTTATCTCATCAGGATATTTTGATGTGCATTCCAGTTGAGCCAAGCACTCAGTTAATTAGTTTCATAGATGGACACCTTCAGGGTATTTGCCAGATGTGCCTGGAGCCACAGTAGGGCTTTACCTTCGACAGACCTTGAGGTGTGTGTGGGGGAGGGAATGACAGGATGTGGACTCATTGTTTGGGAAGAAAAAACAAAAGCAGGATGTGGAAAGTTAATGAGCTCTTGCTCATCAGAGTCTGTATCTGCCTCCCAATGCCTAGAGCTTTGCACACGAGTGGGAACTTATTCTGTGTTAGATGATGTCAAATTGCAAGAAGAAAGGAGAGAGAAGGTGATCTGAAGGACCACGATGTCTAGACAATATGTTAACTTTGCCACTAGGCATCAGATCTTGTGATACTTAACTAGCCAGGTGTTAGAAATGGAAGTATAAATAGATTTCATAGTCAATCATAATTAGAAAATAGGCTGATGGCAGAATTTCAATGCATAAGAAAGGCATTACTCCATAAGTAAAGGTATAGGCAAATGACACACTCTGAATTAATAAGAAGAAACAAAGAAACGTTATGAAGGATAGACAATTATTAAGAGGATAAAGAAGATTAAAAAACCTAGTAGGAAATATTGACAATAAGCATGAAATGGCAATTCACAGCAGAAAGAACAAAGGCCCAATTTTGTGAAATGTAATCAAAGATATAGAACAAACAAATGTACTTTATTTCTGTTAATTTGGCAAAGTATTTTTTAAACACTACTGCCCAATATTGATGAGGATATGAAAAAAAGATAAGTCAATTTTGTAGTCATGAGAATATACATTTGTACAACTTTCTTGAAGCCTAATTTGGTGTTTTAATTAAAAATGTATATAAAGTTCAGTTCATATTCTTTAACAATACAATTCAACTTTTAAGAATCAATTCCCATAAAATAAATTGCACACAAAGATTTAATATAGGGACTTCCCTAGTGGGCCAGTGGTAAAGAACCCACCTTCCAATGTAGGGGACGTGGGTTCGGTCCCTGGTAGGGGAACTAAGATCCCACACGCCACAGAACACCTAAGCCTGCATGCCACAGCTACAGAGCTCACGTGCCCTGGAGCCCATGCTTCACAACTAGAAAGAAGCCCGAGCGCTGCAATGAAAGATCCTGCATGCCTCAAAGAAGATCCTGCATGCCGCAACTAAGACACGACACAGCCAAATAAATAAATAAATAAATAAATAAATAAATAAAATATTTTTTTAAAAAAACAAGAAAAGGTCATTGAAAGAGGACAAATCCCAGAGAATGATCACAACTTTAAAAAAAGATTTAATATAAATATATTAATCGCAGTTTTGAATGGTAGATTATTGGAAACAAATATCTGTAAGAAGTTAGGTTCAGACTGTTGGGCCATTACTTTGATATTAAAATAAGGGACCCAGAAATGAGTCAATATGACTTGATTCCATCACATCTTCTTCTCAAGAAGACTGGAGGGAAATATAGTATGTACTTTCTTTTCCTATATATCCACATATAGGAAAAGAAGTGTCAATGGAAGGCAAAGTTACACTTTAGCTGGACTCTGACTCTGAACTTCAGATAATCTGGGCTGTGTAGAGAAACTTTTATTTTACCAGGTCAGCTTGAATGATCCTGTGGGGCAAAGTAATATTCTTTGCCTTTTTCACTGGGTGTTCTCAGAATTTGCCTCTTCAGTGAGTCAAAAACCCATACTCACTACATCAGATGAAATGAGCCTGCAAAATAGCAAAAAAAAAAAAAAAAAAAAAGGAAATAAAAAGAGAAGAGTAAATGTTTCCTTCTCAATAACTACCTCTGGACTTTCTACCTGAATTTACTCAAATACTCAGTCTTGTGTAACTTTTTCTGGCGTGGCCTATACTTGGTAGAAACAGACTTAGTTAACTTGAGAGAAACGTAGACTTGGATTTTCTAACATTTCACAAGAAGCTCTGCATGGACCAATGTTTTGCAAAGACAGAAGAGAGTGAAAATAGCAATGGCTATGAACACTGAAATTTATCCCTTCAAAACATCATTGCTTGAAAAATACAGCCTTAAAGTATATTCTTCAACTTGAGCAATATACCCTCCTCCAGGAGACATTAGCTCTTTTGACCTGTTTTCTGAATCTTCCTTGAGAAGAATAAGGGTGAGGGAAGAGGAGGAACCTTGAGATTACAGTGGAGGCCCAAAATGTCCACACATTACATATGTCTTGGCACATATAATTTGCAAAATGTCATAAGATCAAGACATTAAAAACCATGGACATGAAGAGTAACATCACAAAAAATGTGGAGTTTAGTGAAAAAAAAAGCTAGCTATAGTATGCACAGTCTGAATTTAATAGTGTAAGGATTATATATATTTATAGAAAAAAGACTATATGATAATGATGGTAGATAACTCAAAGTAGTGAGAATACAGATGGCTCACATTTCCCTCTTCCTATGCAAAAAAAAAATTTTTTTAACATCTTTATTGGAGTATAATTGCTTTACAATGGTGTGTTAGTTTCTGCTTTATAACAAAGTGAATCAGTTATACATATACATATGTTCCAATATCTCTTCCCTCTTGCATCTCCCTCCCTCCCACCCTCCCTATCCCACCCCCCTAGGTGGTCACAAACCACCGAGCTGATCTCCCTGTGCTATGCGGCTGCTTCCCACTAGCTATCTATTTTACGTTTGGTAGTGTATATATGTCCATGCCACTCTCTCACTTCGTCCCAGCTTACCCTTCCCCCTCCCCGTGTCCTCAAGTCCATTCTCTACTTCTGTGTCTTTATTCCTGTCCTGCCCCTAGGTTCTTCAGAACCACTTTTTTTTTTTTAGATTCCATATATATGTGTTAGCATACAGTATTTGTTTTTCTCTTTCTGACTTACTTCACTCTGTCTGGCAGACTCTAAGTCCATCCACCTCACCACAAATAACTCAATTTCATTTCTTTATATGGCTGAGTAATATACCATTGTATATATGTGCCACATCTTCTTTACCCATTCATCTGTTGATGGACACTTAGGTTGCTTCCATGACCTGGCTATTGTAAACAGAGCTGCAATGAACATTTTGGTACATGACTCTTTTTGAATTATGGTTTTCTCAGGGTATATGCCCAGTAGTGGGATTACTGGGTCGTATGGTAGTTCTATTTTTACTTTTTTAAGGGACCTCCATACTGTTCTCCATAGCGGCTGTATCAATTTCCATTCCCACCAACAGTGCAAGAGGGTTCCCTTTTCTCCACACCCTCTCCAGCATTTATTGTTTGTAGATTTTTTGATGATGGCCATTCTGACCGGTGTGAGATGATATCTCATTGTACTTTTGATTTGCATTTCTCTAATAATTAGTGATGTTGAGCATTCTTTCATGTGTTTGTTGGCAATCTGTATATCTTCTTTGGAGAAATGTCTATTTAGGTCTTCGGCCGATTTTTGGATTGGGTTGTTGGTTTTTTTGATATTGAGCTGCATGAGCTGCTTGTAAATTTTGGAGATTAATCCTTTGTCAGTCGCTTCATTTGCAAATCTTTTCTCCCATTCTAAGGGTTGTCTTTTCGTCTTGTTTATGGTTCCCTTTGCTGTGCAAAAGCTTTTAAGTTCCATTAGGTCCCATTTGTTTATTTTTGTTTTTACTTCCATTTCTTTAGGAGGTGGGTCAAAAAGGATCTTGCTGTGATTTATGTCATAGAGTGTTCTGCCTATGTTTTCCTCTAAGAGTTTTATAGTCTCTGGCCTTACATTTAGGTCTTTAATCCATTTTGAGTTTATTTTTGTGTATGGTGTTGGGAGTGTTCTAATTTCATTCTTTTACATGTAGTTGTCCAGTTTTCCCAGCATTGAAGACGCTGTCTTTTCTCCACTGTATTTTCTTGCCTCCTTTATCAAAGATAAGGTGACCATATGTGCATGGGTTTATCTCTGGGCTTTCTATCCCGTTCCATTGATCTATATTTCTGTTTTTGTGCCAGTACCATACTGTCTTGATTACTGTAGCTTTGTAGTATAGTCTGATGTCAGGGAGCCTGATTCCTCCAGCTCCGTTTTTCTATCTCAAGATTGCTGTGGCTATTTGGGGTCTTTTGTGTTTCCATACAAATTGTGAAATTTTTTGTTCTAATTCTGTGAAAAATGCCAGTGGTAGTTTGATAGGGATTGCGTTGAATCTGTAGATTGCTTTGGGTAGTAGAGTCATTTTCACAATGTTGATTCTTCCAATCCAAGAACATGATATATCTCTCAATCTATTTGTATCATCTTTAATTTCTTTCATCAGTGTCTTATAATTTTCTGCATACAGGTCTTTTGTCTCCTTAGGTAGGTTTATTCCTAGGTATTTTTTTCTTTCTGTTGCAATGGTAGATGGAAGTGTTTTCTTAATTTCACTTTCAGATTTTCCATCACTAGTGTTTAGGAATGCAAGAGATTTCTGTGCATTAATTTTGTATCCTGCTACTTTTCCAAATTCATTGATTAGCTCTAGTAGTTTTCTGGTAGCATCTTTAGGATTCCCTATGCATAGTATCATGTCATCTGCAATCAGTGACAGCTTTACTTCTTCTTTTCCGATTTGGATTCCTTTTATTTCTTTTTCTTCTCTGATTGCTATGGCGAAAGCTTCCAAAACTATGTTGAATAATAGTGGTGAGAGTGGGCAACCTTGTCTTGTTCCTGATCTTAGTGGAAATGGTTTCAGTTTTTCACCATTGAGGACGATGTTGGCTGTGGGTTTGTCATATATGGCCTTTATTATGTTGAGGAAAGTTCCCTCTATGCCTACTTTCTGGAGGGTTTTTATCATAAGTTGGTGTTGAATTTTGTCAAAAGCTTTCTCTGCATCTATTGAGATGATCATATGGTTTTTCTCCTTCAATTTGTTAATATGGTGTATCACATTGATTGATTTGCATATATTGAAGAATCCTTGCATTCCTGGGATAAACCCCACTTGATCATGGTGTATGATCCTTTTAAAGTGCTGTTGGATTCTGTTTGCTAGTATTTTGTTGAGGATTTTTGCATCTATGTTCATCAGTGATATTGACCTGTAGTTTTCTTTTTTTGTGACATCTTTGTCTGGCTTTTGTATCAGGGTGATGCTGGCCTCATAGAATGAGTTTGGGAGTGTTCCTCCCTCTGCTATATTTTGGAAGGTTTGAGAAAGAAAGGTGTTAGCTCTTCTCTAGATGTTTGATAGAATTCACCTGTGAAGCCATCTGGTCCTGGGCTTTTGTTTGTTGGAAGATTTTTAATCACAGTTTCAATTAAAGTGCTTGTGATTGGTCTGTTCATATTTTCTCTTTCTTCCTCGTTCAGTCTTGCAAGGTTGTGCTTTTCTAAGAATTTGTCCATTTCTTCCAGGTTATCCATTTTATTGGCATATAGTTGCTTGTAGTAATCTGTCATGATCCTTTGTATTTCTGCAGTGTCAGTAGTTACTTCTCCTTTTTTATTTCTAATTCTATTGATTTGAGTCTTCTCCCTTTTTTTCTTGATGAGTCTGGAGAATGGTTTATCAATTTTGTTTATCTTCTCAAAGAACCAGCTTTCATTTTATTGATCTTTGCTATTGTTTTCTTCATTTCTTTTTCATTTATTTCTGCTCTGATCTTTATGATTTCTTTCCTTCAGCTAACTTTAGGTTTCTTTTGTTCTTCTTTCTCTAATTGCTTTAGGTGTAAGGTTAGGTTGTTTATTTGAGTTGTTTCTTGTTTCTTGAGGTAGGATTGTATTGCTATAAATTTCCCTCTTAGAACTGCTTTTGCTGCATCCCATAGGTTTTGGGTCCTCGTGTTTTCATTGTCATTTGTTTCTAGGTATTTTTAATTTCCTTTTTGATTTCTTCAGTGATCTCTTGGTTATTAAGTAGTGTATTGTTTAGCCTCCATGTGCTTGTATTTTTTACAGATTTTTTTTCCTTTAATTTATATCTAGTCTCATAGTGTTGTGGTCGGAAAAGACACTTTATACAATTTCAATTTTCTTAAATTTACCAAGACTTGGTGTGACCCAATATATGATCTCTCCTGGAGAATGTTCCATGAGCACTTGAGAAGAATGTGTATTCTGTTTTTTTTTTGGATGGAATGTCCTATAAATATCAATTAAGCCCATCTTGTTTAATGTATCATTTAAAGCTTGGGTTTCCTTATTTATTTTCATTTTGGATGATCTGTCCATTGGTGAAAGTGGGGTGTTAAAGTCCCCTACTATGATTGTGTTACTGTCGATTTCCCCTTTTATGGTTGTTAGTATTTGCCTTATGTATTGAGGTGCTCCTTTGTTGGATGCATAAATATTTACAATTGTTATATCTTCTTCTTTCATTGATCCCTTGATCATTATGTAGTGTCCTTCTTTGTCTCTTGTAATAGTCTTTGTTTTAAAGTCTATTTTGTCTGATATGAGAATTGCTACTCCAGCTTTCTGTTGATTTCCATTTGCATGGAATATCCTTTTCCATCCCCTCACTTTCAGTCTGTATGTGTCCCTAGGTCTGAAGTGGGTCTCTTGTAGACAGCATATATACAGGTCTTGTTTTTGTATCTATTCAGCCAATCTATGTCTTTTGGTTGGAGCTTTTAATCCATTTACATTTAAGGTAATTATCGATATGTATGTTCCTATTACCATTTTCTTAATTGTTTTAGGTTTGTTATTGTAGGTCTTTTCCTTGTCTTGTGTTTCCTGCGTAGAGAAGTTCCTTTAGCATTTGTTGTAAAGCTGGTTTGGTGGTGCTGAATTCTCTTAGGTTTTGCTTGTCTGTAAAGGTTTTAATTTCTCTGTCAAATCTGAATGAGATCCTTGCTGGGTAGAGTAACCTTGGTTGTAGGTTTTTCTCCTTCATCACTTTAAATATGTCCTGCCACTCCCTTCTGGCTTGCAGTTTCTGCTGAAAAATCAGCTGTTAACCTTATGGAGACTCCCTTGTATGTTATTTGTTGTTTTTCCCTTGTTGCTTTTAATATTTTTTCTCTGTATTTAATTTTTGATGGTTTGATTAATATGTGTCTTGGCGTGTTTCTCCTTGGATTTATCCTGTATGGCACTCTCTGTGCTTCCTGGACTTGATTAACTATTTCCTTTTCCATATTAGGGACGTTTTCAACTATAATCTCTTCAAATATTTTCGCAGTCCCTTTCTTTTTCTCTCCTTCTTCTGGGACCCGTATAATTCTAATGTTGTTGCATTTAATGTTGTCCCAGAGGTCTCTGAGACTGTCCTCATTTCTTTTCATTCTTTTTTCTTTATTCTGCTCTGCAGTAGTTATTTCCACTATTTTATCTTCCAGGTCACTTATCCATTCTTCTGCCTCAGTTATTCTGCTATTGATTCCTTCTAGAGAATATTTAATTTCATTTATTGTGTTGTTCATCATTGTTTGTTTGCTGTTTAGTTCTTTTAGGTCCTTTTTAAACGTTTCTTGTATTTTCTCCAGTCTAATTCCAAGATTTTGGATCATCTTTACTAACATTATTCTGAATTCTTCTTCAGGTAGACTCTTTATTTCCCCTTCATTTGTTTGGTCTGTTGGGTTTTTACCCTGGTCCTTTATCTGCCGCGTATTTCTCAGTCTTCTGATTTTCCTTTATTTACTGTGTTTGGGGGTCTCCTTTTCACAGGCTGCAGGTTCGTAATTCCCATTGTTTTTAGTCTCTGCCCCCAGTGGGTAAGGTTGTTTCAGTGGGTTGTATAGGCTTCCTGGTGGAGGGGACTGGTGCCTGTGTTCTGGTGGATGAGGCTGGATCTTGTCTTTCTGGTGGGCAGGTCCACATCTGGTGGTGTGTTTTGGGGTGTCTGTGATGTTATTATGATTTTAGGTGGCCTCTCTGCTAGTGGATGGGGTTGTGTTCCTGTCTTGCTAGTTGTTTGGCATAATGTGTCCAGCACTGTAGCTTGCTGGTCATTGAGTGGAGCTGGGTCTTGGCGTTGAGATAGAGATCTCTGGGAGATTTTTGCCATTTAATATTATGTGGAGCTGGGAGGTCTCTTGTTTACCAGTGTCCTGAACCTTGGTCTCTCACTTCAGAGGCACAGCCCTGACACCTGGCTGGAGCAGCAAGAACCTGTCATCCATACCACTTTTGGGAGGTCTGAGCTCTTCTGCCAGTGTTCAGTAGATTTTCTGTAGGAGTTGTTCCATATATAGATGTATTTCTGATGTATTTGTGGGGAGGAAGGTGATCTCCACGTCTTACTCTTCTGCCATCTTGAAGCTCCTCTCCCAGTACTTTTTTTTTTTTTATTTTTATTTATTTATTTATTTATTTATGGCTGCATTGGGTCTTCGTTTCTATGCGAGGGCTTTCTCTTGTTGCGGCAAGCGGGGGCCACTCTTCATCGCAGTGCGTGGGCCTCTCACTATCGTGGCCTCTCTTGTTGTGGAGCACAGGCTCCAGGCACGCAGGCTCAGTAATTGTGGCCCACGGGCCCAGCTGCTCCACGGCATGTGGGATCCTCCCAGACCAGGGCTCGAACCCGTGTCCCCTGCATCGGCAGGCAGACTCTCAACCACTGCGCCACCAGGGAAGCCCTCCCAGTACTTTTAAAATCAAAGTAAATGAATTTGTCTAAGCCACTGCAATAAGGTAAGAATGAGAAATATAATAATTATTTATAATAGATAGGAAAAAGAGCAAGTCAAACAGTCTCTATAGTTGATATGATTTTTTTAATATTGAAAAACCTAAGGTGTCTAAAAAATTACTAGATCTAATAAGCAAATTTAGCAAGGTTGCAGAATGCAATATCAGTATTCAAATATCAATCATTTTTCCATATATCAGCAGTAAACAGATGGAAATCTATTTCTAATAGTATAAAATATACAATAATTAGGAAAAAATGAACATAAAATGTTCAAGACTTTTATGCTGAACTACATAGTATTACTGAGTGAAATTAAATATTGCTGGCCTCAATAAATGGAATGATATATGTTCATGAATTGGAAGACTCAATAGTGTTGAGATGTCCATTCTTTCCAAATTGATCTATAGATTTCAATGCATTTCCAATCAGAATCTAAGCAGCCTTATTTGTGGAAAATGACAAGCTGATTCTAAAATTTATATTGAAATGTAAAAGTCTAAAAGAGCTTCAAAATTTTGAAAAAAGAGGAATTTTAGTATCTTATATTTATGTATACTATAAAATTACAATAATTTACAGTATGCCATTAGCAAAAGCATAAATGTATACATCAATGGAATAGAATATTCTGTAAGTAGATCTTCACATATACATGGTCAATTGGTTTTCATCAATAGTGCCAAGTTAATTTATTGGGGGTGGGTAGGAAAGAATGGATAGGTTTTTCAAAAATGATAATGGAACAACTTGTTATCTATATGAAAAAGAATGATCCTCAGCCCTTACCTCACACCATTTATAAAAAACTAACTTGAAATGGATCAGAGAACCAAATTTAAGGGTGAAAGCTCTTTAACTTCTAGGCAAACAAGCAAAAAAAATTTGAACTTTCAGGTAGTTTTCTAGTTATCAACTGCTACGTAACCCACTGCTATCAACCCACATACAGTGGCTTAAAACAACAATTTTTAATTTTGCCCACAAATCTGCAACTTGGACAGGATAGCTAATGTCTCCTTCACACGTCAGGCTGGGATTACTCAACTGGAGCTGGCATATCACCTCCCCAATGGCTGGCCAGTTGATTCTAACTATCAGTGGGGAGCCCAGCCACAGTTACCATTTAGTGACCTCTGTCCCACCCCAGGGGCCATTCCACAGGACTACTTCAGTAGAACATGGTAGATGGGTTTCAAAAGCCAGGATTCAAAAAGACAGGAAGAGGTTGCTGGTAGTCTCTTAAGGCCTGAGCCTCCAAACTGGCATGTCAATAACTTCTACCATATTCTCTTGGTCAAGCAGTCATAGAGCCATTGCAGATGGCTTGTGGAGGGAGCATAGGCTCTGTCTGTTGATCAGAGGAATGTCAAAGAATTTGCTCACATCTTTAATCTACCACAAATGAGCAAAAAATTTTTAAGTAAGACACAAAAGGCACTAAAGATATTTTAAAAATTTGACAAATTATATTTTATTAAAGTTAAAAATTCTTTCTCTTCCCAAGATATCATTAAGAAAATAAAGAGATAAACCAAAATCTGAGAGGAAATATTCAAAATGCATACATCCAACGAAGACCTTGTATCTGGAATAAAGAACTCTTGTGATTCAGTAATATAATGATAAATAATAAGAGAGTCTTCACAAAAGGCTATGTATGAATGGGCAATAAGTACCTGAAAAGAAATTCTAAATCATTAGTCATCAGGGAAATGCAAGTTAAAACCACAATGAGATATCATTGCACATTCACTAGAATGGATAAAATTAAAAATACTGAAAAAAATAAATGTTGATGAAGATGGGGAGCAAGTGAACCACTCATATATTACTTGTGGGAGTGTATAATGACACAACTGATTATAAAAATTGTAAAAATTGCATGTGTATAAAAGTTAAAATCCATGAAATATCCTATTAAAATTTTTTTTATGTTAGTATATATGACAGAAGAACTGGAAGATGAGAAAATGAGTATGTATGTGTCTTTAAAGAACATTGTAGGAAGTTGAGGAGGAGGTAATACTAGCACCCATTCTAAGCATCTATTGTCAGGCAAGTCTCATTCCAAGAAATATCATCACCACTGCTGTGTGCACAGAGATTCCTCTTCCCCCTCGCTCTCTTCTCTTCTCTCTGGGCCAAGACTCAGTGCTTAGTGTTTCCAAAATCCAGCTCCTTCTGTGTCATTGATGGCCCTCTATTGGAGGGAGGGAACCTCTAAGAGTGTAAATGGTTGGCTACAGCTAAATGCATTCCTGGTCCCAGAACTCTTTGCATTTTAACAAGTATGCAAATATCTACGTTTTGTATTTTTAAAAATCCATGGACTATATTTTTCAGGGTATATTTTCAGTCAGTTTTACAAATCTACAGGGGAAGATGTTTTGGCCTTGATTGTGGTGGCAGTTCTAAACTCTTCCTGTTATTTCTTTTTTATCAGAGTTATCAGATATTCTAACTATGAGTATGACTTCATTTACTTCAGAGAGTTATTATATTATAAATCTCACAATGAGAAGGGACCACTAGAGGTGGGTCTAGAGTTAAGGTTCTAGGACCTTGGGCCAAATAGAGTGAAGGGATACATTCCAGGTGAATTTTAACCCATTCAAGAGAACTAGAATAAAATCAAGTCCTCAGGAAAAAATAAACAACTTGGAACACTATTTCTTCTTAATCTATCCTACGTTATTCATTCCTTGTTCAAAAGTCACCTAGTTCTGCAAATTCTTACTATATTAAACCTTTTTTTTTTTTAACAGTATTTTTTTTTAATCCTCTTGGGCTTTGCTTTTTTTTTTTTAATATAAATTTATTTATTTATTTATTTATTTTTGGCTGTGTTGGGTCTTCGTTTCTGTGCGAGGGCTTTCTCCAGTTGCGGCAAGTGGGGGCCACTCTTCATTGCAGTGCGCGGGCCTCTCACTGTCGCGGCCTCTCCCGTTTTGGAGCACAAGCTCCAGACGCGCAGGCTCAGTAGTTGTGGCTCACGGGCTTAGTTGCTCCGCGGCATGTGGGATCTTCCAAGACCAGGGCTTGAACCCGTGTCCTCTGCATTGGCAGGCAGATTCTCAACCACTGCGCCACCAGGGAAGCCCACTATATTAAACCTTTTAAATAGCTATTCATATTATCTACATTCTTCTCAGAGAACCTCTGCTTTTGTTTTAGGGAAAATAAGGAATCAACCTACATTCTTCATTGGCACAGAAATGTGAGTATGAATATAAGATATTGAACATATTATTTTGAAAGGTATTAATCTACCCAATTTTTCTGCCATCATATAGATGTTCTTTTCAGGCATTTATTCATTCATTATTTCTTCTTTATGGCTCTACAATATGGGCATACCTAATTTTACTGCACTTTGCTTTATTGCTATTCATAAATGTTGTATTTTTACAAATTGAAAGTTTGTGGCAACCCTGGGTCAAACGAGTCTATCGATGCCGTTTTTCCAACAGCATTTGCTCATTTCATGTCTCTGTGTCACATTTTGGTACTTCTCGCAATATTTCAAACCCTCCACCAGCAAAAAGTCTATGACTTGCTGAAGGCTCAGATGGTGGTTAGCATTTTTTTAGCAACAAAATATTTTAAAATAAGGTATGTGCATGGTTTTTTTAAGACATAATGCTATTGTCCACTTAATAGACTATAGTATAGTGTAAACATAACTTTTATATGCACTGGGAAACCAAGAAAATTCACATGACTTGCTTCATTGCAAATCCACTTTATTGTGCTGTTCTGGAACTGAACCAGAAATATCTCCAAAGTCTGCCTGTATGCCCAAGGCTATGCTAGGCACTGTAATAAACAGTGGAGATATAAAAGCAAATGAAATAAAACCTCTGTCTTCAGTGAGTTCACATTTAATGCACGGTAACATAAATGTTGTCATTGGAAAAGGCACAAATAGCCCAGCGGGCGTGAGATACTCAGTGGAAACTTTACAGAGGAGAAGATATTTGAAGTATAATCGAGACAGCTTCAGGCAGGAAAGGAAAGGGATGGATTTTCAATGCAGGGATAAAGCAGGTAAAATTTAGATTCTGACCATTTCCTTGTCAACCATTCTTAAGGGCTTATGTGTTCAAACACTAAACAGATAGAGGCTTACTGGATTTGAAAAAAGGAGTAAAAGTTATAGTTTTTATATTTCCATCTGTGAGAATACATTATGTACAACAAATCACTTAGCAGTCATGGGTCTGTTTCTTCATTTTTCAATCATCAGATCAGATATATTTTTAGTACACCGTGACTGGTCCTCAGCAGGTGGTAAAGATGAAACTTGTACTTACCCTTTTTACTAAGCTAAAACAACAATAACCACCTCCTAGCTATTTAAAACATTATAAGCAATTTCCTCCCTCTAAGATAGAAATTTTGGAGAAGAGTGACTCACTGATCTGGGGAAAAAAAAACCTAATCCTTGAAAGAATCCTTTTACTTAGGCAAATAAAGACGATGTTCCCACCCCTTATTCTTGTAGAAGACCTGAATCCAATGAAACACTCCAAATGTTAACACTTCAGCATGAAAAACATTATTCTGTAGAGTAACGCAAATATGGATATTTCTTCTAACTCGTCTTTATTTCTGTAGGTTATACTTATAACTGGGATATTTTCCCCTAACTTTAGTTTTGTATCTCCAAGCAAAACTAGTGTCATTATTTTTACGTGATGTAGAGCTGGGATGCAGATTGTGGGAAGTACTTGAAAAGTTTGATGAGAAACTAGGAGGAAAAAGACTTCAGGAAAGGAACTGGTCTAGAATTGTTTCAGCATAATGTTGACTGGATTGTGAAATTACAGACCTGGTTTTGTTTACAATTCAATAACTACATCCTTGGGAAATGTAGTGATGCCAGAAAGAGGTTCTGACCAGAGGAGCCTGATGATGGGCAGAAGAACAGCTCAGTGCCAGATGCTGGCCAAGGGGCCAAGCTGTAACAAAATTGTTTTGAAGAACATTTAAATGATCCCCAGTGATAAACTCTCTAGTTGTTCCAAAATGTTAGTGACCTTCAATGTTTCATTTTCATTTTCAATGAGAGAAAGGATTTCCACTTATGAACTTAACAACAATATTTGAAAAGATGAAGTTGGTCAAACACTGGGTCTAACAGTCTATTGGCTTGGACCACTGTGTCTTGGTCATTAAAGTGAAGTTAAGACTCTATAGACTGGTTAAATTCATGATACTTCTATTGTAGCTGAAAATAGTTACGCATTATGTGTATTATAAGTAATATACAAATAATGGATTATTATTTCATACATAAATATAATGACAAAATGTCAGTTTAATAATGAAGATAAGGTAAAATGTGGATAAAGTTGGTAGGTGGAGAAATCTAGGGTTATTAGCAAAGAAACTACATGGTACTTTATGTGTAAAATGTTTAAATTTTTATATTTGCTAAAATTATATCACTTTTCTGAGGATGATATTTTATCTTAATCATCTAAAAGACAAAGTATTTTCTCCTGACTTTACCTCATTATCCATGAGATAGGTTAACCTCAATTGTAAAACAGTGAAGAAAGGGCAAAAGTACATGGAACCCTATTGAAATTCATGCTTAATCTATTTACAAATTCAGTGCAAAATTCAGTATAGACACCTACTTAGACTTCAGATGCATTTACTTCATCCAGTTTAGGGGTGGTTAGGGAGATAAAAATAAAAAGTGATATAATAATGTTAGCAACGGCTGTGGGTTCTGAGTTTTACATCCAGTTGACTTTGTATTAGCTACCAGGAAGCATACATAGTACTGAGCTCATATAGAAATATACAGGATTAAGATCCAGAACAAGTGAGTCCAATTCCAGGTTACTCTAGTAATGTGCTTTGTTGTCAGCTTTCTTCTTCTCCTCCTTTGCCTTCTCCTTCCCCTTGCCCTTCTCTTCTTTTCCTCCTCCTTCATCATCATCATCCTACAGTGAAGGACACTGTTTGCAGCAGCCTCAGGCTTACAAATTAACATAATAACAGTACTTTGTAGCTGTAAAGTAGAACTGATTTCTCAGCTTATATACTCGGGAAGAGGGAACAAATGGAACATTTAACACTTACTAGGTGTTAAAGTAAGTGTTAAATGGAACATTTA
This sequence comes from Eschrichtius robustus, assembly GCF_028021215.1. Classification (NCBI taxonomy): domain Eukaryota; kingdom Metazoa; phylum Chordata; class Mammalia; order Artiodactyla; family Eschrichtiidae; genus Eschrichtius; species Eschrichtius robustus. The sequence goes on along the minus strand of NC_090833.1, from coordinate 105,850,707 downwards.
ACACTTACTAGGTCTTACAGTTTGTAAGAAACATGTTTTCCCATTTTACACAGAAGTGTTTAGAGAGGTTAAATTGCTCAATGACAGATAGCTGGTAAGTGCCAGTGAATCAGAGACCAAAAATAATTCTGCCTAATTCTAAAGCCTGTACATTGCCCATGATATCACCCAGCTTTCCATCTGATCTCATGGCTGGATAAACCCGCAAATGCTCTCCTACGATCTATTGATAGTGGTGAACAACCTTAATCAGAAAGTAGAAAAAAAACCAGGGGGGAAATGTTGGGAGAGGGATAAATTGGGAGATTGGGAATGACATATACACACTACTATATATAAAATAGATAACTAATAAGGACCTACTGTATAGCACAGGGAACTCTTCTCAATACTCTGTAATGACCCATATGAGAAAAGAATTTTAAAAAGAGTGGATATATGTATATGTATAACTGATTCACTTTGCTGTATGTATAGCAGAAACTAACACAGCATTTTAAATCAACTATACTCCAATAAAAATTAAAAAAAAAAAGAAACTATGTGAAAGAGATCTAGTGCCTATTGCAAAGACATATGCCTGGAGCTACTGTGAAGTGCAAGAAAGCATTATGAACCTTGTGTCAACATGAATTGTTGGTAGTAGAGTGTGAAGAGGGCTATGTCTAACACTGGCAGTATAGAATGGCTCTGAGTGAATGTTCAATATCACAGATTATTACTCAATGAACCCAGTGAGTTTTCAATGTACTCTGTAAATTTTCAAGACATTTTCACCTACGTTATCATATGTTAGTTTTCATAACAATCATGACACCTAGTTAGGGCAAATTTATTCATTTTATTTTATCTCTGAAAACAGTAAAATCCAGAAAGTTACGTGGCTAATTAGTTAGCAGCCTTTTAAATGTTTCTGTATAACTTATTTCCATTATATCATATAATTCTTATCCCTTAAGGTTTGGGTATTAAATGGGATTAAAGATACAACCACTATAGAAAACAGTATGCAGGATCCTCAAAAAATTAAAAATAGAATTACCATATGATCCAGTAATTCCACTTCTGGGAATACATCCAAAGGAAGCAAACACACTAACTTGAAAAGATACCTGAACACCCATGTTTATAGCAACATTATGTACAATAGCCAAGGCATGGAAACAACCTAAGTGTCCATTAATGGATGAATGGATAAAGAAGTTGTGGTATATAGATAATATTCCATTGTTTGTATATACATTAACATTATATAGCATTGTATATAACCATTAAAATGAGGAAATCTTACCATTTTCTACAACGTGGATGAACCTCAAAGGCATTATATTAAGTGAAATAAGTCAGACAGAGAAAGACAAATACTGAATGATCTCACTAATATGTGGAATCTTAAAAAAAACAAAACAAAAAAGACCAAACCTACAAAAACGGAGATCAGACTTGTGGTTACCAGAGGTGGGGGGTGGGGGAAGGGGAAATTAGAGAAAGGTAGTCTTAAGGTGCAAACTTCCAGTTATAAGATAAGTAAGTACTAGGGATGTAACGTACAGCAGGATGACTATAGCTAACCCTGCTGTAATGATATATAGGAAAGTGTTGAGAGTAAATCCTATGTGTTCTCATCACAAGGAGGAATTCTTTTTCCTTCTTTTTATTGTATCTATTATGAGAAGATGGATGTTAACTGAACTTACTGTGGTCATCATTTCACAGTATATGTGAATCGAACCATCATGCTCTATACGTTAAACTTATACAGTGATGTATGTCAATTATTTCTCAATAAAACTGGAAAAAAAATAAATGGGAATAGAATTTCTTGCTCTTTGACCACTGCTTTTGAGAGAGAAAGATGAGAAGTTGACTAAGATATGCCTTGAGCTGAATAATCCTTTTTAGTTAATACAGAATTTCTTAGTTATTTTTTTTAATCCCCAACTCCCAAAAGAAGCTGACTGGTTGGCCCTTGGTATTTCTTTTAGTTAGTAATACCAGATTGCAACTTTGATCGGAAAGCAGATATACCAATCCATTACTTATTAAAATGAATACCTAGTGGATGTATTACAGGAAGGAAGTACTAACATGTTGAAGCTTTACTTTGTTAGGGGTTTTACATATATTACTTTATTTCACCTTCACAGTCAGTGATTCACAAATGAGTGATATAGGTCTATAATTCCTAGTTTACAAATATAGAAGGGAGGCTCGGAGGGATTAAGTAACTGCCCAAGGTCATGTAGCTTGATTTTGTAGGATAGAAACCAGACGGAAGTCTTCTGTCATCAAAGCTCATGATCTTTCCAGATCGGCTTGGAATTTAGAGTATTCTGTGCTACTATTCTATTCTTCCCTATTCTACTACTTGGTATATGTTGAACTTTCAATGGCTTGTAAATTGCTATGGGCTTTCTCATCTTTCTAAGGACATATTTTGTTGCCCTAAAATATGCGAACTGCTTCTTGTTGCCTGTTGAAATTCTCTCTGTCTTTGAAGTCCAGCTGATATTTTGTCTCTTTGAGAAAAATCTTGAGAAAACTGAAACTGAAAGTGATCTTTGCCTCCTCTGGACTGTAGTAAAACTTACTTGTATTACTTGAGTGTCATTTGTTGCTTATAGCTGCTAATTAGTTTTTTGTGTCATTTTAAATTTTCTCCATTTCATTCAAGGTTTTTGAGGGCAGGGACCACTCCTGTTAAATCTTATCTCAATCAGTGGCACAAGGTAGATGTTCAATAAATATTGTTTAAACTTTATTAGAGAGTGATTAGTGAAAACTAATTTGGTCCAGATATACAGAAGGTCAGAATTTACTAATAAGCAATGTTAAGCCATTTAAATTTTTGACAGCAACATCAATGGAGCTAAAAAGATTGTCAAATGGAAATTCTTCTAGTCTTGCTTGAGTGCCTTAATACTGATGATTTGTACTAGTCCACTAATTTTATTCTATATGTGGATATTAATAAATCCCTTACAATATTTATTTTTTTAAAAAGTAAGGTAAGTTTTTTTCCTTCTATTTTTGTTAACAGTACTTTTTTGCTTACCACATTTTAATCTTTTTTCCGTTGAGCACTAAAGTAAGTGCCAGTCCAGCTTCTGTCAAAATAATCACAGGTGGACCCAGTTTAAACTGATGAGCCTTTACGGGGTCTTTGCAAATCCTCCTGGTGCAGACTTAAGGCATGAACATTTTAAGCTTTGTTGCAGGGTAGATAGAAAACTTGTCTCATAAACTTAAAGCTGAGAGTTGAATTTTCTATAAGCAAATACAGATTAGCTCCTTACCCTCACCTTATGGCCACCTCTTGGAATATGATATATAATACATGTTTTATACATATTTTTTAGGTTAAATGTAAAAATTTGAGATTTTATAAATGGCCTATTGAATGTCACATGTACAGAGGACTGACGTGCCCTCAAGACTCTTTTTCTCTTTTCCTATCTCTTTGTAGGCAGATCTTAATATTGAAACTTAGGGCTGGAGGATAACTCACTTTCAAGAGGCCAGTCTAGGCATGTGGCATGAAGCCAGTGGTTCAATTACCAAAGTGGAAATTTGCCTGATTAGTCTCATTTGGCCTTCAGGGTCCTCAGTCATCTTAGATGACTTATGACATACTGCAGTTGGAACCTCAGAGTTTCCAAAAGTTAGAAGCACTGATGATGTTTAATTAAAACTTCTCATGTTTTAAAAATTGAATAATACAAAAATTAAACTTCTTACAATAATGCAGTGGCACTAACTTAGGAATTGAGCTGATAAAACTAATTTAAGATCTCCAATAACCTTGAATCCACTGACTTTTGGGGAAGAATCTGAAATTTACAAGTTCAGTGAACAAAGTAATACAAGGAGAAATTTAGAATCATCTCTAAGTCACCCTTGCTCCTAAGAAAAGTTAATTATTATGTAACACTTGGATAATATTTGTAATTTTGGAAAGTACTTTTTGTCTATTATCTCATTCAATGCATCATCATTGCAAATACTAGATCTTATTTACTAAAGTGGAGATGAAACAAGAACATTTTCTTTAGATTTATAAGACCAAATTTTAAGTAATAAGGCAACTAAAAATGATTTAATATAGTTCTGTGGTGAAATTCTATGTGCATCTGTAGCTTTCATAAAACAGAAGTTCATACAGAAAATAGTCTAATGCAAAGTTAATTTATCCTAAACACATTTATATACTCAAAAGGGACCTTATGTCATCATTATTTATTAATTAGGGTAAAGTAGCTTGCTGTAAGATATACTCTAAGATTTCAGTGACTTAGCACATAGTAATCCAAGGAAGTTGTTTCTGATCAACTGCCCTTCCTTTGGGTTAGTCATTCAAAGATCCAGTTTCCTTCCACCTTGTGGCTCTGTTATCCTTTAGGGCCTCAGAGAGAGGCCCTCTGAGGAGCAAAGAGAAGGTAAAGAAGGTCCATTTACTTCTTAACCACATTAGCCTAGAGGTGACATGCATCACTTTCACTCATAGCACATAATAAAGAACTAATAACATGGAGACTTTCTGGGGGTTGCAGAAGAAGGGGAATTGGGCTTGGTAAACAGCTAGCCCACCTAAGCCACAATTTATTTTTGAGTTACTTAAAAATATCTTCTATTCCCCACATACCTTCCTTTATATACTTTCAGATATCTAAAATTTTTACAACTAGAATAAATTTTTAAAAATTTAACCAGGAATTATAGTTGATAACGAAACTTATGGACAAGGAGGAAGATCTAAAGACAAATATGTTGGTGTTAGGGAAATTCTGATGCATCAAAATATTACAGCATGACTTTAGCTCAATAAGGCAGGCTGGGAGAGACTTTCAAGATGGCGGAGGAGTAAGACGTGGATATCACCTTCCTCCCCACAAATACATCAGAAATACATCTACATGTGGAACAACTCTTACAGAACACCTCCTGAACACTGGCAGAAGACCTCAGACTTCCCAAAAGGCAAGAAACTCCCACGTACCTGGGTAGTGCAAAAGAAAAAAGAAAAAACAGCAACAAAAGAATAGGGACGGGACCTGCACCACTGGGAGGGAGCTGTGAAGGAGGAAGAGTTTCCACACACTAGGAAGCCCTTTCACTGGCAGAGACAGGGGGTGGGCGGGGGGGGGGAGCTTCGGAGCCACGGGGGAGAGCGCAGCCACAGGGGTGCAGAGGGCAAAGTGGAGAGATTCCCACACAGAGGATTGGTGCCGACCAGCACTCACCTGCCTGGGAGGCTTGTCTGCTCACCCGCTGGGTCGGGTGGTGGCTGGGAGCTGAGGCTCAGGCTTCAGAGGTCAGATCCCAGGGAAAGGAATAGGGTTGGCTGCGTGAACACAGCCTGAAGGGGGCTAGTGTGCCAGAGCTAGCTGGGAGGGAGTCCGGGCAAAAGTCTGGAACTGCCTAAGAGGCAAGAGACCATTGTTTCGGGGTGCGCGAGGAGAGGGGATTCAGAGCTCCAACTAAAAGAACTCCAAGGATGTGTGGGAGCCGTGGCTATTGGCGGCTGTGTGCAAGCATAGGTCACTATCCACACCTCTCCTCCTGGGAGTCTGTGCAGCCCACCACTGCCAGGGTCCCATGATCCAGGGAGAACTTCCCCGGGAGAACACACGGCATGCCTCAGGCTGTGGCAATGTCGTACTGGCCTCTGCCACTGCAGGCTCGCCCTGCATTCCATACCCCTCCGTCCCCCTGGCCTGAGTGAGCCAGAGCCCCCTAGTCAGCTGCTATTTTAACACTGTCCTGTCTGAGCGAAGAACAGACACCCTCAGGCGACCTACATGCAGAGGTGGGGCCAAATCCAAAGCTGAACCCCAGGAGTTGTGTGAAAAAGGAGAGAGAGGGAAATTTCTCCCAGCAGCCTCAGGAGCAACAGATGAAATCTCCACAATCAACTTGATGTACCCTGCCCTGCAACTCTGGAAGACCTGAATAGACAACGAATCATCCCAAAATTGAGGCGGTGGACTTTGGGAAAAACTGTAGACTTGGGATTTGCTTTCTGCATGTAATTTCTTTCTGGTTTTATGTTTATCTTAGTTTAGTATTTAGATTTTTTTATCATTGTTAGATTTGTTTAATGATTTGGTTGCTCTCTTCCTTTCCTTTTTTAATATATAGATATATATATTATTTTCATTTTTCTCTTTTTGTGAGTGTGTATGTGTATGATTCTTTGTGTGATTTTCTCTGTATAGCTTTGCTTTTACCATTTGTCCTAGGGTTCTGTCTTTTTTTTTTTTTTTAGCATAGTTTTTAGTGCTTGTTATCATTGGTGGATTTGTTTTTTGGTTTGGATGCTCTCTTCTTTCCTTTCTTTTTTTTATTACTTAAAATTTTTGTTATTTTTAATAATATTTTAATTTTAATAACTATTTTTTTCTTTCTTTCTTTCTTTCTTTCTTTCTTTCTTTCTTTCTTTCTTTCTTTCTACCTTTCTTTCTCTCTCTCCCTTTTCTTCTGAGCTGTGTGGCTGACAGGGTCTTGGTGTTCTGGCAGGGTGTCAGGCCTTTGCCTCTGAGGTGGGAGAGCCGAGTTCAGGACACTGGTTCACCACAGACCTCCAGGCTCCACGTAATATCAAATGGCGAAAGATCTCCCAGAGATCTCCATCTCAACACTAAAACCCAGCTCCATTCAATGACCAGCAAGCTACAGTGCTGGACACCCTATGCCAAACAACTAGCAGGACAGGAACACAACCCCATCCATTAGCAGATAGGCTGCCTAAAAACATAATAAGGTCACAGACACCCCAAAACACACCACAGACACAGTCCTGCCCACGAGAAAGACAAAATCCAGCCTCATCCACCAGAACACAGGCACCAGTCCTCTCCACAAGTAAGCCTCCACACCCACTGAAACAACCTTAGCCACTGGGAACAGACACCAAGAACAATGAGATCTATGAACCTGCAGCCTGCGAAAAGGAGACCCCAAACACAGTATGTTAAGCCAAATGAGAAGACAGAGGAACACACAGCAGATGAAGGAGGAAGGTAAAAACCCATTAGACCAAACAAATGAAGAGGAAATAGGCAGTCTACCTGAAAAAGAATTCAGAGTAATGATAGTAAAGATGATCCAAAATCTTGGAAATAGAATGGAGAAAATACAAGAAACGTTTAACAAGGACCTAGAAGAACTAAAGAGCAAACAAACAATGATGAACAACACAATAAATGAAATAAAAAATTCGCTAGAAGGAATCAATAGCAGAATAACTGAGGCAGAAGAACGGATAAGTGACCTGGAAGATAAAAAAGAGGAAATAACTACCACAGACCAGAATAAAGAAAAAAGAATGAAAAGAATTGAGGACAGGCTCAGAGACCTCTGAGATAACATTAAACGCACCAACATTCGAATTATAGGAGTCCCAGAAGAAGAAGAGAAAAAGAAAGGGACTGCGAAAATATTTGAAGAGATTATAGTTGAAAACTTCCCTAATATGGGAAAGGAAGTAGTCAATCAAGTCCAGGAAGAGCAGAGAGTCCCATACAAGATAAATCCAAGGAGAAACATGCCAAGACACATATTATTCAAACTATCAAAAATTAAATAAAGAGAAAAAATATTAAAGGCAACAAGGGAATCTCCATAAGGTTAACAGCTGATCTTTCAGCAGAAACTCTGCAAGCCAGAAGAGAGCGGCAGGACATATTTAAAGTGATGAAAGGGAAAAACCTACAGCCAGGGTTACTCTACCCAGCAAGGATCTCATTTAGATTTGACGGAGAAATTGAAACCTTTACAGACAAGCAAAAGCTAAGAGAATTTAGCACCACCAAACCAGCTTTGCAACAAACGCTAAAGGAACTTCTTTAGGCAGGAAACACAAGAGAAGGAAAACACCTACAATAACAAACGTAAAACAATTAAGAAAATGGTAATAGGAACATGCATATCGATAATTACCTTAAATGTAAATGGATTAAATGCTCCCATCAAAAGACATAGATGGGCGGAAATATACAAAAACAAGACCCGTATATATGCTGTATACAAGAGACCCACTTCAGACCAAGGGACACATACAAACTGAAAGTGAGGGGATGGAAAAAGACATTCCATGCAAACGGAAATCAAAAGAAAGCTGGAGTAGCAATTCTCATATCAGACAAAATAGACTTTAAAATAAAGATTATTACTGGAGGCAAAGAAGGACACTGCATAATGATCAAGGGATCAATCCAAGAAGATACAACAATTGTAAATATTTATGCACCCAACGTAGGAGCACCTCAATACATAAGGCAAATGCTAACAGCCATAAAAGGGGAAATCGACAGTAACACAATCATAGTAGGGGACTTTAACACCCCACTTTCACCATGGACAGATCATCCAAAATGAATATAAAGAAGGAAACACAAGCTTTAAATGACACATTAAACAAGATGTACTTAATTGATATTTATAGGACATTCCATTGAAAACAACAGAATACACTTTCTTCTCAAGTGCTCATGGAACAATCTCCAGGATAGATCATATCTTGGGTCACAAATTAAGCCCTGGTAAATTTAAGAAAACTGAAATCGTATGAAGTATCCTTTCACACCACAACACTATGAGACTAGATATCAACTACAGGAAAAATTCTGTAAAAAATATAAACACATGGAGGCTAAACAATACACAACTAAATAAGCAAGAGATCGCTGAAGAAATCAAAGAGGAAATAAAAAAAATACCTAGAAATAGGATGACTCAAAACCTTTGGGATGCAGCAAAAGCAGTTCTAAGAGGGAAGTTTATAGCAATACAATCCTACCTCATGAAACAAGAAACATCTCAAATAAGCAACCTAACCTTAAACCTAAAGCAATTAGGGAAAGAAGCACAAAAACCCCCCAAAGGTAGCACAAGGAAAGAAATCATAAAGATCAGATAAGAAATAAATGAAAAAGAAATGGAGGAAACAATAGCAAAGATCAGTAAAACTAAAAGCTGGTTCTTTGGGAAGATAAACAAAATTTATAAACCATTAGCCAGACTCATCAAGAAAAAAAGGGAGAATACTCAAATCAATAGATTCAGTAATGAAAAAGGAGAAGTAACAACTGACACTGCAGGAATACAAAGGATCATGAGAGATTACTACAAGAAACTATATGCCAATAAAATGGACAACCTGGAAGAAATGGACAAATTCTTAGAAAAGAACAACCTTCCAGACTGAACCAGGAAGAAATAGAAAATATAAACAGACCAATCCCAAGCACTGAAATTGAAACTGTGATGAAAACTCTTCCAACAAACAAAAGCCCAGGACCAGATGGCTTCACAGGTGAATTCTATCAAACATTTAGAGAAGCGCTAACACCTCTCCTTCTCAAAGTCTTCCAAAATACAGCAGAGGGAGGAACACTCCCAAGCTCATTCTACAAGGCCACCATCACCCTGATACCACAACCAGACAAAGATGTCACAAAGAAAGAAAACGACAGGCCAATATCACTGATGAACATAGATGCAAAAATCCTCAACAAAATACTAGCAAACAGAACTCAACAGCACTTTAAAAGGATCATACACTATGATCAAGTGGGGTTTATCCCAGGAATGCAAGGATTCTTCAATATATGCAAATCAATCAATGTGATACACCATATTAATAAATTGAGGGAGAAAAACCATATGATCATCTCCATAGATGCAGAAAAAGCTTTTGACAAAATTGAATGCCCGTTTATGATAAAAACCCACAAGAAAGTAGTCATAGAGGGAACTTTCCTCAACATAATAAAGGCCATGTATGACAAACCAACAGTAAACATCGTTCTCAAAGATGAAAAACTAAAACCATTTCCTCTAAGATTAGGAACAAGACAAGGTTGTCAACTCTTACCACTATTATTCAACATAGGTTTGGAAGTTTTAGCCACAGAAATCAGAGAAGAAAAAGAAATAAATGGACTCCAAATCGGAAAGAAGAAGTAAAGCTGTCACTGTTTGCAGATGACATGATACTCTACATAGAGAATCCTAAAGATGCTACCAGAAAACTACTAGAGCTAATCAATGAATTTGGTAAAGTAGCAGGATACAAAATTAATGCACAGAAATCTCTTGCATTCCTATACACTAATGATGAAAAATCTGAAAGAGAAATTAAGGAAACACTCCATTTGCTATTGCAACAAGAAGAATAAAATACTTAGGAATAAACCTCCCTAAGGAGACAAAAGACCTGTATGCAGAAAACTATAAGACACTGATGAAAGAAATTAAAGATGATACAAACAGATGGAGAGATATACCATGTTCTTGGATTAGAAGAATCAACATTGTGAAAATGACGATACTACCCAAAGCAATCTACAGATTCAATGCAATCCCTATCAAACTATCAATGGCATTTTTCACAGAACTAGAACAAAAAATTTCAGAATTTGTATGGAGACACAAAAGACCCCGAATAGCCAAAGCAATCTTAAGAAAGAAAAATGGAGCTGGAGGATTCAGGCTCCCTGACTTCAGACTCTACTACAAAACTACAGTAATCAAGACCATATGGTAGTGGTACGAAAACAGAAATATAGATCAACGGAACAGGATAGAAAGCCCAGAGATAAACCCATGCACATATGGTCACCTTATTTTTGATAAATGAGGCAAGAATATACAATGGAGAAAAGACAGCCTCTTCATTAAGTGGTGCTGGAAAAACTGGACAGCTACATGGAAAAGAATGAACTTAGGACACTGCCTAACACCATACACAAAAATAAACTCAAAATGGATTAAAGACCTAAATGTAAAGCCAGATACTATCAAACTCTGAGAGGAAAACATAGGCAGAACACTCTATGGCATAAATCACAGCAAGATCCTTTTTGACCCAGCTCCTAGAGAAATGGAAATAAAAACACAAATAAACAAATGGGACCTAATGAAACTTAAAAGCTTTTGCACAGCAAAGGAAACCATAAACAAGACCAAAAGACAACCCTCAGAATGGGAGAAAATATTTGCAAATGAAGCAACTGACAAAGGATTAATCTCCAAGATTTACAAGCAGCTCATGCAGCTCAATAACAAAAAAACAAACAACCCAATCCAAAAATGTGCAGAAGACCTAAATAGACATTTCTCCAGAGAAGATATACAGATTGCCAGCAAACTCATGAAAGGATGCTCAACATCACTAATCATTAGGGTAATGCAAATCAAAACTACAATGAGGTATCACCTCACACCAGTCAGAATGGCCATGATGAAAAAATCTACAAACAATAAATCTGGAGAGGATGTGGAGAAAAGGGAACACTCTTGCACTGATGGTTGACATGTAAATTGATACAGCCACTATTGAGAACAGTATGAAGGTTCCTCAAAAAACTAAAAATAGAACTACCATACGACCCAGCAATCCCACTACTGGGCATATACCCTGACAAAACCATAATTCAAAGAGTCATGTACCACAATGTTCATTGCAGCTCTATTTACAATAGCCAGTACATGGAAGCAACTTAAGTGTCCATCAGCAGATGAATGGATAAAGAAGATGTGGCACAAATGTACAATGGAATATTACTCAGCCAAAAAAGAAACAAAATTGAGTTATTTGTAGTGAGGTGGATTGACTTAGAGTGTGTCATACAGAGTGAAGTAAGTCAGAAAGAGAAAAACAAATACCGTATGCTAACACATGTATATGGAATCTAAAAAAAAAGAAAAAAAGGTTTTGAAGAACCTAGGGGCAGGACAGGAATAAAGAAGCACACATAGAGAATGGACTTGAGGACATGGGGAGTAGGAAGTGTAAGCTGCGACGATGTGAGAGAGTGGCATGGACGTATACACACTACCAAATGTAAAATAGATAGCTACTGGGAAGCAGCCGCATAGCACAGGGAGATCAGCTCAGTGCTTTGTGACCACCTAGAGGGGTGGGATAGGGAGGGTGGGAGGGAGGGAGATGCAAGAGGGAGGAGATATGGGAACATATGTATATGTATAGCTGATTCACTGTGTTATAAAGCAGAAACTAACACAACATTGTAAAGCAATTGTACTGCAATAAAGACGTTTAGAAAAAAAAAACAAGGCAGCCTGACAACATACGTTTATATTCTCTCTTTTCCCAAAAGTCATTAACGTGATAGTAAAGAAAACAAACTAATCAACAAAAGGAAAGCAAAAAAAGTATTTCCCCTAACATAAGGTTTGGAGGTGGACCATTAGTAGAAAAGAAATTTTAGCAACTTTGTGCAAGATGGAAACAAGGTAGAGAACAGATGGCCGATGAAACAGAATGAAGGTAATTGGGTTCTAAAATATCTGAGGCTGATGAGGTCAACTGAGGCATAAGCAGGACTCCCCTGCAGAGCATCATTTTCACCTGAACACTTGTTAGAAATGTTAGCTCCCAGGCCCTACTCAGATCAACTGAATCGGAAACTCTGGGGATGCCAGTATGAATTGTGGCATTACTTAATAAAGGCTTTTGCATTCTGGCCCCCCCAAAGCCATCTTCCTGGCCACTTCTAATGTGAAGCCTGGTTGGCGCAGTGGTTGAGAATCTGCCTGCCAATGCAGGGGACACAGGTTTGAGCCCTGGTCCAGGAAGATCCCACATGCCGCAGAGCAACTAAGCCCATGTGCCACAACTACTGAGCCTGCACTCTAGAGCCCACAAGCCAGAACTACTGAGCCTGTGTGCCACAACTATGGAAGCCCACACAGCTAGAGCCCATATTCCACAATAAGAGAACCCACCACAATGAGAAGCCCAAGCACCGCAATGTAGCATAGCCCCCACTCATTGCAAATAGATAAAGCCTGCACATAGCAATGAAGACCCAATGTAGACAAAAATTTAAAAAATAAAATAAATAAAATAAATACATTTATAAAAAATAAATAAATAAGGTGAAGCCTGATGATGGTTTCTCTGTTCACATAAACAGGTAATCCAATCAACATGTGGCAATTTTGCAACATTAAAGGAAAAAGGCAAAGAAAAATTAATAGGAAAAAAAATGACTCTAACAAAGTGTAAGATAACCCAGGCACTGTAAAATAACTCAGTACCTTCAGAGAAATTTAAGAAAATATCATCTCCATAAATAATATCAGAGGAGCCTTGAAAAATTAGTAAGAGAATAAAAAGTAGTTTTTTGGAAATTCAAAAGATGAGTAAAAAATACACAAATTCCAATTATGCAATTAGAATGTCAGTTTTAGGAAATTTTATTAGCTACTATAAAAAAAGACAAGTAGAGGGAAAAGATAAGTGAAAAGATGAGAGACATAGAGGACTGAAAATGGAGGTAAACATTTGACTAACAGGCAATACAGAGAAAATAGGTAGAAGGAAATTATAGAATAAAGGCTGAAAGATAAATTTCAAAAGCTGGAGTATAAGTGCCCTCAGACTGAAAGGGTATAGAACTCACAAATTATAAAAATGTACAAGGCAAATCACTGTGAAATGTTAGAATGACAGAGTAAATGTAAGATTCTGAAATCTTCCAGAGAGCAAAACCAGTTCAAGGATAAAGGAATGAGAATCAAACTAATACTAATTTCATATCTGCAATACTGGATACTGAAAGGAAATGAAGTGCTTGCAAAGTTCTGAGGGAAAATTATTTTCAAAGATATGTAAAATCCCAAGTTAAATCCTCAATCAGGATGAGTAAAGAATCAAGATGTTTACAAAACTAAGGGATATTACTTCCCAGACAAAATTTCTTAGGAACTTACTTAACGATTTTGTTTAGCAAAATGAGGAGAGTAAGAATGAAGAAGCCATGGAATCCAAGGCAACGCAGATTCAGGGTAGGGGACAAAGGCAGGGGTCCCAGGATGGCAGATTTGCAGCAGGTCTGGAGGATGGCAGTCCAGACAAAAGTGAGGGAACAGAGAGAGGATCCAAGACGGAGGCACCTAGCAAAAATTGGCATTTCATAAATTTGATATTATTGTTGAGAAGGTAGAACTACTTAAGTAATTAATAAGGGTAAGCAATATGAGAAAATAAAAAGGTAATTAGAAACTCCAGAAAAATGCAAAAGCTATACAAAACAGCAAAATCAACTACATGGCTCTGCAGTGCACAGTACCTACAGAGGAATAACAAACAAAACATGATTAATCGGCTTTCTGTTTTTATAGTCAAACTATAGATCAGTCATAGAAGACATTTATAGCCTTGGAAAAGGATGCAAATATTATTCACCTTGACAGTTTAAAGGCAAGAGATGTAGCTTATGGTTGCTACAAAAAGAAATATGATGGTGGACATTTATTTAAAGTTACAAAAATAATTAAAAGAAAGCAAAAAAGGAGGGTAAGAATCACATTGGCAGGAGACCTGAGATGATACAAGACTTAAATCTTGTGTCAGAATAGGAAGTCAACAGATCTTATCTCAAATTAATGAATCAAGAAATATAGTAGAAAAGTAGATTAGTTAAAGACTGAAAGTAATCATCAGAAATACAATTTTAGAAATAATTTTAAAGGTTAAATGGTGTTACTCCTGTAAGAAAAACTAGATATTGGGAAGTATGGAGCAAAAGAGTTTTGTTTTTAATTTAAATCGCTCCACTTGGTTTGCTTTTTTCAAATCATACGAATGAATGAATCCATTTGAGTGGATCATGAGTTAAAACTCAGAAAAAATAAAACACTTATTTTTTTTCTTAGTTTAGGGGTTACTGTTGGTTGCTTACTCATTTTTTAAAAAATAAATTTATTTATTGTTTTTTATTTTTGGCTGCGTTGGGTCTTCATTGCTGCATGCGAGCTTTCTCTAGTTGCCGCGAGCGGGGGCTGCTTTTCCTTGTGGTGCACTGGCTTCTCATTGCGCTGGCTTCTCTTGTTACGGAGCACGGGCTCTAGGCGTGCTGGCTTCAGTAGTTGTGGCACCTGGGGTCTGTAGTTGTGGCTCGCGGGCTCTAGAGCGCAGGCTCAGTAGTTGTGGCGCATGGGCTTAGTTGCTCCACAGCATGTGGGATCTTCCTGGACCAGGGCTCGAACCCGTGTCCCGTGCATTGGCAGGTGGATTCTTAGCCACTGCGCCACCAGGGAAGTCCTGCTTACTCATTTTTTATTCCCTTTCTTCTTTATTGACAGATCTCCAGAATTCTTTGTACAGTGTTTCCTCCATGCAGCTGAGTGTAGAGAAGGTGACTTTACCTTCAACAATGAGGTACATTCGCATTAATTAAATTATCAAGGTAATTCCATTTTTCTAATTGAGAGATAGAGTTAGAGTTATTCGTGCGATCAGTTCTGACCAAAGAGATAAGAGGTGTGTCTGCTAGCAGCTTTTGAAAAAAGGTTCCTTGTTTTTAAAAAAGTACAAAAAAAAAGGTGTCACCTTTCCTAGGTGTGACTTCTGGAACTCTGCAGGCCAACTGACAGCCCTGAGGGCAACTAGTCTGGGGACAGAGCAGAGATGCTGAGGATGTTTAAACAGAATGATGGTAAGAACCTGGGTCCTTGGCGAAGTTGCCACTCATTCCAAGGACTTACTGTATGTAATACTTTTCCTTGTGTTAATCTATTTTGAGTTTGATTATTTTGCTCCTTGCAGTTGAGGGCATAGGCTCCAAGACCAGGATGTTTTTACAGGATGTTTTCAGGCAGAAGTAGGTTGGAATTGGGCTCTGATGGCTCTCCCAACAGTGCGATTGCTTTCTTTTTAATCTTTATTGACTTTAAAAATTGATTTATTCATTGTTTTTATTGAAGACCATAAAGAACGAAAAAAATGGAAGACCAATCCAGTTCATCACAGATATTCAAAATATAGACGTGGATAAACAAAAACATCTATGATTCTGTACTAATACTGAAATTTAGATATTACTTGTACTCAAATTACTTCTTTTAAATCAACTTGGGAAATTACATAACCATATTTAATTCCTCTGAGAAGAATTGTTCAGTTCCAACCATCTGCTAAATTAAGCAACACTGATAATAATGAATATTTACAACAAACCTGATATAAAAGAAGGTAATAACTTTAGGTATAAAATAAAGCCTTGGGAGGCTATTGCAATCTCACAATTAGGAGTACAGATTTTTCAGTGTACTGGAACTCTAGGGGTGGTGATGGTCAAAGTGTTACATCACATATCCTTAAATTCTTTATTTCATTTTAGGAAAAATGACCACCAAATTCTATCAAACTATCAGTTTTCCAGATTCTTTCTCCATGTCTCACCAGACTACTATTTTTCTTTTTTCCCTTTCTTTTTGTCTTTGTTTCATTTTTTTTCTGGTGGTAATGTAGATTTTGTTTCTTAACTCTTAAAAAAACTTTTAAAATTCAATTTCTTTAAACTTAAAAAAAAGTTCACCATTTCTCCCACTGCACCACTCCCTGCCTCTTGCAACCACCAATCTGTTCTCTATACCCATGAGCTTGGTTTTTGTTGTTGATGTTATTTATTTATTTTTTTTGAGATTCCATATATAAGAGAGATCATACAGTATTTGTTGTTACCTGTCTGACACTTTTTACTAAACATAATACCTTCGTCCATTCATTTGTTTTAGATGGCAAGATTTCATTCTTTTTAAGGCTGAATAATATTCTCTCTCTCTCTCTCTATATATATATACATATATATATCACAATTTCTTTGTCCACTCATCCATCAATGGATACTTAGGCTGCTTTCAACTCTTGGCTATTGTAAAGGGACTGTCCCTTCCCTATTGTATATTCTTGGCTCTTTGGTCATAAATTAATTAATTGGTCATATATGTGTGGGTTTATTTCTGGACTCTCTATTCTGTTTTAT
The DNA here is from genome assembly GCF_028021215.1 of Eschrichtius robustus. Taxonomy (NCBI): domain Eukaryota; kingdom Metazoa; phylum Chordata; class Mammalia; order Artiodactyla; family Eschrichtiidae; genus Eschrichtius; species Eschrichtius robustus. The sequence goes on along the minus strand of NC_090833.1, from coordinate 105,833,911 downwards.
TGATCTATGTGTCTTTGTATGCCAGAACCATATTGTAAAGAATGCTGCAGTAAAAATAGGAGTGCATAATCTTTTTGAATTAATATTTTTGTTTTCTTCAGGTAGATACCCAGAGGTGGAATTGTTAAATCATATGGTAGTTCTATTGCTTTTCAGGAAACTCCATACCATTTTCCACAAGGTTGCACCAATTTACATTTCCACCAACAGAGCACAAGAGTTCCCTTTTCCACATCTTTGCCAACACTTGTTAGTTCTAGTCTTTTTGATAATAACCATTCTAACAGGTGTGAGGTAAAACCTCATTGCAGATTTGATTTGCACTTTCCTGATGATTATGATGTAGAGCATCTTTTCATATACCTGTTTGTCATCTGTATGTCTTCTTTAGAAAAATGTTTAATCAGATTTTTGGCCTATTTTTAAATGCTTTTTTGTTATTGAGTTTTATGAGTTTTATATATTTTCAGTTTTAGCCCTTTATCAGATACACAATTTGCAAATATATTCTCTGTTTGGTAGGTTGTCTTTTCATTTTGTTGATGGTTTCCTGTTTTATGCAGAAGCTTTTTAGTTTGATGTAGTCCCACTTGTTTATTTTTGTTGCTTTTGCTCTTGGTGTCAGAGTTTTAAAAATCATCATCAAGACCTATGTCAAGGAACTTCTTGCCTGTGTATTCTTCTAGGAATTTTATGATTTCAGGTCTTATTTTTAGGTCCTTAATCCATTTGGTGTTAATTTCTGTGTCTGGTATAAGATAGTAGTTCAGTTTCATTCTTTTGCACGTGGCTGTCCAGTTTTCCCAGCACCATTTTTGAAGAGACTGTCCCTTCCCTATTGTATATTCTTGGCTCTTTGGTCATAAATTAATTAATTGGCCATATATGTGTGGGTTTATTTCTGGACTCTCTATTCTGTTTTATTGATCTATGTGTCTTTTTATGCCAATACCATATTGTTTTAATTACAATGGCTTTGTAATATAATTTGAAATCAGGGACCATGATGTCTTCAGCTTTGTTCTTCTTTCTCAAGATTGCTTTGGATGTTTGGTGTCTTTTGTAGTTTCATACAAATTTTAGGATTGTTTGTTCTAACTCTATGAAAAATGCCATTGGAATTTTGATAGGGATTTCATTCAATCTGTAGATTGCTTTGGGTAGTATGGGCATTTAACAATATTAATTTTCCCAATCCATGAGCATAGAATATCTTTCCATTTATTTGTGTCTTCTTCAGTTTCTTTCATTAATGTCTTACAGTTTTCAATATACAGGTCTTTCACCTCCTTAAATTCATTCCTAGGTATTTTTTTCTTTTTGATGCAATTTAAATGAGATAGTTTTCTTAATTTCTCTTTCTGATAATTCATTATTAGTGTATGTAAAATCAACAGGATTTTGTGTATTGATTTTGTATCCTGCAACTTTACTTAATTCATTTATTAGCTCTAACAGTGTTTTTTCAAACGGAGTCTTTAGAGTTTTACACATATATAATATCAAGTCATCTGGAAATAGTGACAGTTTTACTTCTTCTTTTCCAATTTGGATGCATTTTATTTCTTTTTCTTGCCTGATTTCTCTGGCTAGGACTCCCAATACTATGTTAAATAAAAACTGAGAATGGACATCCTGTCTTGTTCTTGATCTTAGAGGAAAAATCACTCAATTTTCACTGTTGAGTATGATGTTAGCTGTGGGCTTGTAATATGGCCTTTCTTATGTTGAAGTATGTTTTCCTCTATAACCATTTTATTGAGAGTTTTTATCATAAATTGATGTTGACTTTTTTCAAATGCTTTTTTTTCACATCTTTTGAGATGATTATATGATTTTTATCCTTCATTTTCTTAATGCTGTGTATCAAATTGACTGTGATGTTGAACCATCCTTGCATCCCTGGAATAAATCCCATTTGATCATGGTGTATAATTCTTTTAATGTGTTGTTGAATTTGGTTTGCTATTACTTTGTTGAGGATTGTTTTTACATCTATGTTCATTAGGGATATTGACCTGTAATTTTCTCTTTTTCTGTGGCATCCTTGTCTGGTTTTGGCATCAGGGTAATGCTGACCTCATAAAATGTGTTTGGAAGAGTTCCTCTCCTTCTGTTTAAAAACATTTTGAGAAAGATTGGTATTAATTCTTCTTTGAAAGTTTGGTATAATTCACCAGTAAAGTCATCTGGTCCTGAACTTTTGTTTGCTGGAAAGTTTTTGACTATTGATTCAAACTCCTTGCTAGTAATTGATCTGTTCAGAGTTTCTATTTCATCATGATTCAGTCTTAGTAAGTTGTATGTTTCTAGGAATTTATTCCTTTCTAATAGGTTTTCCAATTTGTTTACATATAATTGTAGTAATCTTTGTCAATTTTGTTTATCTTTTCAAAGAACCAGCTCTTAGTTTCATTGATTTTTTAAATTGTCTTTTTAGTCTTTATTTTATTTCTGCTCTAATCTTTATTTCCTTCCTTCAACTAATTTAAGCTTCATTTTTTCTTCTTTTTATGTTCTTGTATGTTTTTTATGATATCTCAAGGCCATGTTCAAGGAAACATTCCTGGGATCATCTACCTAAGACATGAAGTGACAAGCTCAAATTCTAACTCCCTCTTGATGAAAAAACTCAACTTGAACCCAGGTTGTAAGTGTCAGCCTTGAGCCTTCATATTAGCTCATGCTGACTTCATCAGCAGATTAATTGCTCCCAAGTTTGTTAGTGCTGATGGTTCTGCCATTGTAGGAGCAGGGATACTTAACTTTTCAAATGAAAAACAGAGCTAGGAAAAAAGCTGTCGACTCAGGGACTTTAAGAAATGATTTCTCTTTTGACTTTTTATTGCCTAGGCTATCATAAAATAGTCTACTCTTTCCACACAGTTGATTGAAGCCTGAATAGAAGTCTTCACTCAGATGACAGCCAGAGGAGATATTTGTAATTTGGCACTAGCTTTGATGGAGATATTCTGTGATTTATGGCTTTGGCAAGTGGAAGCCAAGATAAAATTAAGATATTATAGCTTTGGGAACAAAGATTTTTTTGTAAGTTTTCTTGGGCAGTTAATTTGTGTTTGGCAGATTGTTCTCAAAGTAATGGAGATGAATAGAAATAACTTTACCCTGAATGGTCTTTTGGGGAGCATATTCCTTTTAATGTATCAGTTTATAGGGCCTGGAATCTTTAGAATTTGGTAACAGAGACCTAAGCAGAGATGTTCTGCTGAGTATTCAAGACTATTTTTACATAAGGCTTCATTTTTCTTCATTTTACATAGGGCACTATTTTTACAAAGTGCATCAACTCTCTGGTCTAATGAGTCTTCATATGCAAGGTGGTGGGAGCATCAATATGTTCCTCAGTTTTGGGATGGGCAAACTGAACTCAACATCTCACTAACTGTCAGAATTAGGGTCATGTAGAAGATCCAAATCTCCAAAATTCTGGCTTATACATGGTTACCTGGGATGACTATTTCTTTGTATTTTCTAAACTAGACAAGGTCATTTAGCTGTCATAGCAATAGAAAATTAAATATCTAAGGTCAGTGCACCAGTGTTCTTTGGAAGATAGTCAATGAGGAGCCAGGTGGATCTGAGTAATCTTCGGTGCATATGCCCCATGCTCAGCCTACACTTGAAGCTTTCAACAAGAGTAGAAGTTTACCTAAGGGGATTCTTATGAACTTTATTTCATTTCCTAATAGCGTCTCCACATCTTCATCAACCTTTCATTTTCCAAGTTACTTCCAGTATAACATGCATTTCTGTCTGGTCAGTTTCCAGGTAGGAAAAATGATAGAGTCATTGTTTTTGCTTTTGACAACTTTTCTGTTTCCATGGAACTCTGGTCAGCTGGTTTAAACTAAAACTTCTTCTATTTCCTGATATTTCTATCACTAAGTTGGCTGCCCTTCTGTTCTCTGGTTGGAACACTATGGGTACTAATAGAAATCTTAAGATATTAGTTTGAAAATGTTAAGTTTTGAAGCTTCTGGTTTTTGGTATATTATTTCCCCTATTCTTTACACTGCTAGGAAGTTTGAAAGAAAGAAGGATGTTTTGATAAACAAAGAGAATTCAAGTGATGACCCCAAAGCTCACAGATTATAAGTGATGCTCACTCTGTATTAATTTTCTCACCTTTATAGAATTGACTAGTTGGCTTATAGTTAGCACTCTTTAAGAAAATATTATATTAGAGGCTAATGAATAAATTAGGAGTGGTAGTGATTATTCATTTGCTATGGACTGAATGTCTGTTTCCCCACCAAATTCATATGTTCAAATTCTATCTCCCAAGGTGATGATATTAGGAGGTGGCGGGGGGCAGTCCTTGGGAGGTGAATAGGTTATGAGGGCAGAGCCCTTATAAGTGAGATTAGTAAACTTATGAAAGAGGCCCCAGAGAGTTCCCTCACTCCTTCTATCACATGAGAACACAGCTAGTGAGAAGGCACTGTCTATGAACCAGAAAGCAGGTCCTCACCAGACACAGAATCTGAAGGTGTCTTCATCTTGGACTTCCTAGCCTCCGGGACTGTGTGAAATAAATTTCTGTTGTTTATAAGTTACACAGTCTATGGTATTTTAAAATAGTAGCCTGAATGGACTAAGCCATTATTTTTATAAGATTACATTCTTTAAGACTAAGATTTGGGAAAAAACCAGAAAGACTTTGAATAATTTTTTTTCCAAAATGAAATTGTGTTAGTTGATAAATGATTAAATATTTGGGAAGAAAAGGGTAAGCTGATGATGAAGAATGGTAATGTGGCTAAAAAATACAGGCAAATGATGTGGTGACATAAGAAAAGTCATGCCTTTTAAGATAAAATTCCTTTGAAAGGGTAATACGAGTAAACTTCCCAAATGTTATTTTGGATAAAATCAACACAACTTTTCAGTACACATTTCAACCAATAAATCAATTAAATATGCTTAGTAAATGTCTACCATAATTTTGCTCAGTGCTGTTCCATGTATTGAGAAGAACACAGAACAAATGTAAGTTACTGAGCCTTGAGAAGCTTCCATTCTAGTTGAAGAGGCATGATATTGTATAAGCAACAATTAAAGCAAAACACAGGGAGTAGCTGAAGTCCAGGGCTCCATTGTGCAAAACAATTCTCAAGCACTATTAGTGTTTCATACATGGAAAAATCAAATCAATAAGGACCGCTTTTACCATGACAGCTCCATTGGAGGAGATAGGAAAATTCATCCTTATAATTATGGAGCTTTCCAGTTCTTATATTTATCCTATATTTTGATATATTAAGGTCAATCAAGTCAAGTGAATGGAAAACTAAAGATTTCTATTACGTTCAAATATTTGAAGTGGAATGATCTTGTAAAGTCTTCTCTGACTTCCAGAGTATGTTTATTTAGTATTAATTTAAAGAATAGAGGAGAAGGAACAGGATGGAAGGGAGACCGAGAAATGGAGGAAGAAAGAAAGACCTTTTAAAAATCCTAAATGAATTCTCTGTTTGTTTGCCTTCAGTAATGATCAGATGAAAGTCAAAGGATAACCTTCACTCTGACATTTCCATACATTCTACTGTATAAATAACCTGCATTGGCTCTGCATATTAAAGTCAAATTTGGTTAAAGAAGAGGCATCAACTAGTTCACAGAGAGCTGTCCAAAGCATTTTTATGGAACTTTTTCAGTGCATCCCTCGTACACCTCCTCCTATTGTCTAATCCTTCCTGGCCTCCAAAAAGAAAAAAATTCATCTTTTTATCAAATGTTCAGGACTGCTTGGGTTTCATAGGCACTGCATCTTCACTAAATCTACTTTAGTTCTAGAATCTGTGCTTCATTAAACCTCTGTTGCTTCCATAATTTTCACTTTATTAGGAGCAATTAATTTTCTATACACCTATTATTCGTCTATGGGTCCCCACCTGCCTGAATGGGAAGATTTTTTTCACACATGATTTGAGATTTTGTATTTTCTGTGCATGCTAAAGATTACATGATGCTTTTTTCTAAACATGCTATTTAAGTCCTTTGCCACCATGATTTTTCTTTAGGTAAAATTTCGAATGAGCTTGTAAGTATTTTACTCTCAGATTGATGGTGCAGTGGAATATGTCCCAGTAGTATGGACAGCTCAGGTTCCATTTTACAGATCCCAAAGTAATTCATTTAGAGCAGTGACTTATGTGTGAAGCATTTGACTTTTGAAACCATCTGGCTTATAGTTTCAGGAATAATGCAGCAGCCTTTCAATTGTCCCCTCATCTCCCATTCTTGGAGAGGCCATTTCATTTAATTTCAGAAACGGAGAAGTCTTGATTGGCTGCCAAGTATCAGCTTTCAGTGCATTTTTTATAATTCCATTTACACACCCTCCCAGAGATCAGAGTTGTATGGAAAAGCTTATGGTCTCTTTGTTCTGGCTTTGGTGTTAAAACAAATGAAGCTGCAATAAAATAAATATCTGTACAGCTTGGGATGTTACAGTATTATTTCCTTCCATTTTCAAAACAGTGAAATATGACATAAATTCTTCAGATAGCTTCTTGACTTCTAGATAAATATTGATTTCTCTCTTTTCTCTACATACATGCTTATTTTTCTTTTTAACCTTTGCTGTTTGCTTTGGCTTGGGTTATGTATTTATTGGAAGGATAAAATTATTTCAGCTTATCATCTAACTATGCAGAGGAAAACCTGGTGCTGCTTTTTAGAATTATACACAAGAAAGTATTAGGGATATAGCAGAATATATTCTTATTTTCAAAAATGTCCTGGGGTTTATTTAGTGATTGTTTTTATAATCCTAGTTAGTTTATGTAAAGAGTTTAGAATTAGTTACACTAAAATGTAGTAGGCAGGAGAAATAAAACATCTGTTTAATTTAAGATTTGTTTCTGATGCTGGTTAGATATGTAACGTTCCCCTCTGGGATGCAAATTTTGTTGAATTACATTGCTAATCTTGTTTCTTGCGTTTCCCACATATTCTCTGTGCTCCTATCAAACTGAACCACTTCTTTTTTCCCTAGATATTTGCACATGTTCCTGTTTTGCAACCGTTCCTGTTTTTTTCTGCTCCTTCTAGCTCCATCTAACTCTTCTAAAAGAGCACTTCTCATCACCTCATGCCTAAACTCTTTCTCCTTACCTCTTCTGGATCCTAAACCACAACTTCTTTCTGGTGGCCATAGGAAATTTCTTCCTTGACCTCCTATAGCACTTACTTTCCATCATTTCAATTTTCTTCTCTTTCCTTTTATATTATACCTTCTCTCTTTATCTCTCTCTCTATCTATCTACCTATCTATCATCTCTCCATCCGTCCATCCATCCATCCTCCATTTTCTATCTGGTTTCATTGTTTTCTCTTCTCTTGTAGTTCTGTACACTGATTTATCCTTGTATTCTCTCATTATATCCAGCATGCCTTACTTACAATCTTATAATAACTACTCATTAAATATTTATTGATAAGAAATGAATGAAAGTCCTTGCAGGTTGTTGCTGCATAATAAATGTATGTTTTTTAAAAATTGCGATAATTACAAATTCCCTAACTGGATCCTTGTAACCTGTTGGTTCTGTTCTTTGTTTTTCTTCAGTCACTCTCATTATATAAAGCAGGTGGGTAGTGGACTAGAAATAGTTAAGACTAAGGACATAAAATGGAAAGAGAAAACAAGGAAACATCTTTCTTCATTCTCTCCATTATCTAATGTTTCTTTTTCCCCTTTACGGGAGTAAAGGCAGAAAACTTCATTTTTCTTGTGCATTGTGAAACCCATCACATAATCTCTCCAATGCGGAGGGGTTTTTTTTTCCCCTAGGTATTTCTTGAATACTTTTTGTGGCAGTTGAGTTTTTTTTTAACCAAAATGTAAATTTTTCAAATTTCCTCTGACACAATCTGTTATGTATCTTTCACCACATACCATTATATTTGGAAAGGAAATTAGAGGTTTCAAAAGTGATTGTAAATTATTTTTTCATAGACTTTGAGAGATATTTTGTAGGACAGCAAGGTGGCATTGACTTCAAAAGTGTAGAGCAGCATCATGAAATGCCATAGTTTCCTTTATAAAGGTATTAATATATCAGTCATTGGAAATGAATGTCTACAATCATCTCTAAATTGTATTTTCAGTTGCCACAATCTTAGAAGAAATGTGTGTTGTAATTTTAGGATTCACTGTATAAGTCTATTTGATGAAAGCTGATTTATGCAGATTACATCATTCCAGTTAAAGATTCAAGGACATCTCTAGGGATTGCCTAAGTATAGGTACTTATGCTGAACTTTGAAAAGCGGATTCTACCAGAAGTGTGAGAGTCATAAGATAGTAATGCTCTTCATGCTGTGAGCAATGTGGAAGAGACCAGATTGGGAGAAGAAAGTGCTGGATACTTGGAGAAACAGCTGGGTCAGGAGCTAAGGGCCATCTGTAATCCAAAATAGACAAGTCTTAGTGAATGCAGCAAGATTTCATTCCAGTTCCCAGTAAGCAAACAGATTGATATAAAATGAGGTAGGTCTTGTTAGTTTGAGAGGAATAGTGCCTGCTTTGAAATTTCTGGACAGACCCAATGCTCACTGTTGGTACAATAAGATCTTTCAGCTAGTGAATTGGATGCAAGGTAGGTTACAGTGAATAGTTAAGATTCCTGAAAAAAAATGTTGCCAGGATCCCCTAATTGGAAAATGCCCTGATGGAGGGTACATTACTAGTATCCCTCTAGATACCAACAACCCAAACTTACAGATAAACTCTAGAGACTTGGAAAGTTTGCATTCCCATCTTCAACTGGATGGCAAATAAATTTAAATGCCATTGGTCATTTATTAGTTAGTTATTCATTTATTCACCCTAACATTTATTGAGCACTTGTTCTGAGTCTTTTAACACCTTAGGTGCTGGAGATATAAGGAATATCGCTTTGCTCTTAAGGAGCTTACCCTTTGGTGGGAGAGTGGTAGACTGATTGTATAAATTGCCCCAATTCTTCATGATATCTGTATAGGTATCCTTTGCCTTGAAATTTTTGAGTTTTTCTGACTGAAAAGATAGCTTATTTCTGTGCATCTTGATTCTGAGTTTGGCCATGTGACTTGCTTTGGCCAATGGCATTTCAGCAGAGGTGAGATAATTGAGGCTTGAAAAAAGATTTACACCCTTTTGCTTCCACTTGAACTGTGAGAATATATCAGGGTACGCCTCTGAGAGGGATATGAAAAACACATGGAACAGAGCCAAGTGATCCTAGTTGACAACTTGTCAACTATCAGCCATGTGAAGAGCCCACCTGAGCACAGAAGAACTGTCCATTCTAAATCACCAATTCATAGACTCATGAGTAAATAAAGGTATGTAGTTTTTGATCACTGAATTTTGAGCTGGTTTGTCTCACAACGATTATTATGGTAATAAGTATCTAATATGGGAAATATACAAAAGTAAGTAATCACAATTTAGAGTGATAAAGTGATAAAGGGTATGAGAAAGTGCACACAGGGGAGACTTTTGCTTTGGGAAGATGAAGTAGTACTTATCCCTACCTGCCTTGCTGAGTTCAACTAAGAATTCTGAACATTAAATAGAAAACTAACATAAGAAGACTTGGAAAGGTGTAGAGATGAAGGCAGATAGGTGATGGATCTCACAACCCAAGGAATAATGTGATGGTTAATGGCATGGGTTCCCTTTCTGTCTGATATATCCCAAACTTGGAGCTGAAAAAACTGGCAACCCAGAAATGTCAACAGATGCCGAAAAAAAATCCCCAACCGAAGCCTGCTCTCCATCCAAAGGACCAGAAGAGAGGCAGCTTACCAATACAAAATTTTTTTTCAATAATAATTATTCTACTCCAGACAAACACCACAGAAGATTCTGTGGTCCAACCCCCACCCAACCAACAAATTTCAAAGTTTAGTTAAAAAAATGCAAGTGGGGTGATGGAGAGCTTGCCACTGCCCTTGAGATTTTCTTCTTATTACTTCCTAGGTATTTTTTTAACATCTTTGTTGGAGTATAATTGCTTTATAATATTCTGTTAGTTTCTACTGTATAACAAAGTGAATCAGCTATACATATACATATATCCCCACATCCCCTCCCTCTTGTGCCTCCCTCCCACCCTCCCTATCCCATCCCTCTAGGTGGTCACAAAGCCCCGAGCTGATCTCCCTGTGCTATGCAGCTGCTTCCTACTAGCTATCTATTTTACATATGGTAGTGTATATATGTGAATGCTACTCTCTCACTTCGTCCCAGCTTACCTTCCCTCTCCCCGTATCCTCAAGTCCATTCTCTACATCTGCGTCTTTATTCCTGTCCTGCCCCTAGGTTCTTCAGAACAATTTTTTTAGATTCCATACATATGTATTAGCATACAGTATTTGTTTTCTGACTTACTTCACTCTGTATGACAGACTCTAGGTCCATCCATGTCACTACAAATAACTCAATTTCGTTTCCTCTGATGGCTGAGTAATATTCCATTGTATATTTGTGCCACATCTTCTTTATCAATTCATCTATCGATGGTCACTTAGGTTGCTTCCATGTCCTGGTTATTGTAAATAGTGCTGCAATGAACATTGTGGTACATGACTCATTCTGAATTACAGTTTTCTCAAGGTATATGCCCAGTAGTGGGATTGCTGGGTCATATGGTAGTACTATTTTTAGTTTTTTAAGGAACTTCCATACTGTTTTCCATAGTGGCAGTATCAATTTACATTCCCACCAACAGTGCAAGAGGGTTCCCTTTTCTCCACATCCTCTCCAGCATTTATTGTTTGTAGATTTTTTGATGATGGCCATTCTGACTGGTGTGAAGTGATACCTCATTGTAGTTTTGATTTGCATTTCTCTAATGACTAATGAGGTTGAGCATCCTTTCATGTGTTTGTTGGCAACCTGTATATCTCCTTTGGAGAAATGTCTATTTAGGTCTTCTGACTATTTTTGGATTGGGTTTTTTGTTTTTATGATATTGAGCTGCATGAGCTGCTTGTATATTTTTGAGATTAATCCTTTGTCAGTTGCTTTGTTTTTGAATATTTCTCCCACTCTGAGGGTTGTCTTTTAGTCTTGTTTATGGTTTCCTTTGCTGTGCAAAAGCTTCTAAGTTTCATTAGGTCCCATTTGTTTATTTTTGTTTTTATTTCCATATCTCTAGGAGGTGGGTCAAAGAGGATCTTGCAGTGATTTATGTCATAGAGTGTTCTGCCTATATTTTCCTCTATGAGTTTTATAGTGTCTGGTCTTACATTTAGGTGTTTAATCCATTTTGAGTTTATTTTTGTGTATGGTGTTAGGGAGTGTTCTAATTTCATTCTTTTACATGTGGCAGTCCATTTTTCCCAGCACCACTTATTGCAGAGGCTGTCTTTTCTCCATTGTATATTCTTGCCTCCTTTATCAAAGATAAGGTGACCATATGTGCATGGGTTTATCTCAGGGCTTTCTATCCTGTTCCACTAATCTATATATATTTTTTGTGCCAGTACCATAGTGTCTTGATTACTGTAGGTTTGTAGTATAGTCTGAAGTCAGGGAGCCTGATTCCTCCACCTCTGTTTTTCTTTCTCAAGATTGCTTTGGCTATTCAGGGTCTTTTGTGTTTCCATACAAATTCTGAAATTTTTTGTTCTAGTTCTGTGGAAAATGCCATTGGTAGTTTGATAGAGATTGCATTGAACCTGTAGATTGCTTTGGGTAGTATCGTCATTTTTCACAATGTTGATTCTTCCAGTCAAAGAACATGGTATATCTCTCCATCTGTTTGTATCATCTTTAATTTCTTTCATCAGTGTCTTATAGTTTTCTGCATACAGGTCTTTTGTCTCCTTAGGTAGGTTTATTCCTAAGTATTTTATTCTTTTTGTTGCAGTGTTAAATGGGAGTGTTTCCTTAGTTTCTCTTTCAGATTTTTCATCATTAGTGTATAGGAATGCAAGAGATTTCTGTGCATTAATTTTGTATCCTGCTACTTTACTGAATTCATTGATTAGCTCTAGTAGTTTTCCGGTAGCGTCTTTAGGATTCTCTGTGCATAGTATCATGTCATCTGCAAACAGTGAAAGTACTTATTCTTTTCCGATTTGGATTCATTTTGTTTCTTTTATTTCTTTGATTGCTGTGGCTAAAACTTCCAAAACTATGTTGAATAATAGTGGTGACAGTGGGCAACCTTGTCTTGTTTCTGATCTTAGAGGAAATGCTTTCAGTTTTTCACCATTCAGAACGATGTTGGCTGTGGGTTTGCCATATATAACCTTTATTATGTTGAGGTAAGTTCCCTCTATGCCTACTTTCTGGAGGGTTTTTATCATAAATGGGTGTTGAATTTTGTCAAAAGCTTTTTTTGCATCTATTGAGATGATCATAAGGTTTTTCTCCTTCAATTTTTTAATATGGTTTATCACATTGATTGATTTGCGTATATTGAAGAATCTTGCATTCCTGGGATAAACCTCACTTGATCATGGTGTATGATCCTTTTAATGTGCTCTTGGACTCTGTTTGCTAGTATTTTGTTGAGGAATTTTGTATCTATGTTCATCAGTGATATTGCCCTGTAGTTTTCTTTTTTTGTGACGTCTTTGTCTGGTTTTGGTATCAGGGTGATGATGGCCTCATAGAATGAGTTTCGGGGTATTCCTCCCTCTGCTATATTTAGGAAGAGTTTGAGAAGGATAGGTGTTTGCTCTTCTCTAAATGTTTGATAGAATTCGGCTGTGAAGCCATCTGGTCCTGGGCTTTTGTTTGTTGGAATATTTTTAATCACAGTTTCAGTTTAAGTGCTTGTGATTTGTCTGTTCATATTTTCTATTTCTTCCTGGTTCAGTCTTGGAAGGTTGTGCTTTTTTAAGAATTTGTCCATTTATTCCAGGTTGTCGATTTTATTGGCATATGGTTGCTTGTAGTAATCTCCCATGACCCTTTGTATTTCTGCATTGTCAGTTGTTAATTCTCCTGTTTCATTTCTAATTCTGTTGATTTGAGTCTTCTCCCTCTTTTTCTTGTTGATTCTGGTTAATGGTTTATCAATTTGTTTATCTTCTCAAAGAACCAGGTATTCGTTTCATTGATCTCTGTGATCGTTTCCTTCACTACTTTTTCATTTATTTCTGATCTGATCTTTATGATTTCTTTCCTTCTGCTAACTTTGGGTTTCTTTGTTTGTTTTTTTTCGTTCTCTAATTGCTTTAGGTGTAAGGTTAGGTTGTTTACTTGAGATGTTTCTTGTTTCTTGAGGTAGGATTGTATTGCTATAAACTTCCCTCTTAGAACTGCTTCTGCTGCATCCCATAGGTTTTGGGTCGTCGTCTTTCCATTGTCATTTGTTTATAGGTATTTTTTAATTTCCTTTTTTATTTCTTTAGTGATTTCTTGGTTATTTAGTAGCATATGGTTTAGCTTCCATGTGTGCACGTTTTACATTTTTTTCGTGTAATTGATATCTACTCTCATAGTGTTGTGGTCGGAAAAGATACTTGATACGATTTCAATTTTCTTAAGTTTACCAAGGCTTGATTTGTGACCTAAGATATGATATCCTGGAAAATGTTCCATGAGCACTTGAGAAGAAAGTGTATTCTGTTGTTTTGGATGGAATGTCCTATAAATATCAATTAAGTCCATCTTGTTTAATGTGTCATTTAAAGCTTTTGTTTCGTTCTTTATTTTCATTTTGGATGATCTGTCCATGGTGAAAGTGGGGTGTTAAAGTCCCCTACTATGATTTCCCCTTTTGATTTCCCCTTTTATGGCTTTTAGCATTTGCCTTGTGTATTGAGGTGCTTCTATGTTAGGTGCATAAATATTTACAATTGTTATATCTTCTTCTTGGATTGATCCCTTGATCATTATGTAGTGTCCTTCTTTGTTTCTTGTAATAGTCTTTATTTTAAAGTCTATATTGTCTGATATGAGAATTGCTACTCCAGCTTTCTTTTGATTTCCATTTGCATGGAATATCTTTTTCCATCCCCTCACTTTCAGTCTGTATGTGTCCCTAGGTCTGAAGTGGTCTCTTGTAGACAGTGTATATACGGGTCTTGTTTTTGTATCCATTCAGCCAGTCTGTGTCTTTTGGTTGGAGCATTTAATCCATTTACATTTAAGGTAAATATTGATATGTATATTCCTATTACCATTTTCTTAGTTGTTTTGGCTTTGTTTTTGTAGGTCTTTTTGTTCTCTTGTGTTTCCTGCCTAGAGAAGTTCCTTTAGCATTTGTTGTAAAGCTGGTTTTGTGGTGCTGAATTCTCTTAGATTTTGCTTGTCTGTAAAGGTGTTAATTTCTCTGTCATATCTGAATGAGATCCTTGCTGGGTAGAGTAATCTTTGGTGTAGCTTTTTCCCTTTCATCACTTTAAATATGTCCTGCCACACCCTTCTGGCTTACAGAGTTTCTGCTGAAAGATCAGCTGTTAAGTTTATGGGGATCCCCTTGTGTATTCTTTGTTTCTTTTCCCTTGCAGCTTTTAATATTTTTTTCTTTGTATTTAATTTTTGATAGTTTGATTAATATGTGTCTTGTCATGTTTCTCTTTTGATTTATCATGTATGGGATTCTTTGTGCTTCCTGCACTTGATTGACTATTTCCTTTCCCATATTAGGGAAGTTTTCAACTATAATCTTTTCAAATATTTTCTCAGTCCCTTTCTTTTTCTCTTCTTCTTCTGGGACCCCTATATTCGAATACTGGTGCATTTAATGTTGTCCCTGAGGTCTCTGATACCGTCCTCAGTTCTTTTCATTCTTTTCTCTTTATTATGCTCTGTGGTAGTTATTTCCACTATTTTATCTTCCGGGTCACTTTTCCATTATTCTGCCTCAGTTATTCTGCTATTGATTCCTTCTAGAGAATTTTTAATTTCATTTATTGTGTTGTTCATCATTGTTTGTTTGCTTTTTAGTTCTTCTAGGTCCTTTTTAAACGTTTCTTGTATTTTCTCCATTCTATTTCCAAGATTTTGGATCATCTTTACTATCATTTTTCTGATCTTCTTCAGGTAGACTGTCTATTTCCCCTTCATTTGTTTGGTCTCGTGGGTTTCTACCCTGCTCCTTTATCTGCTGTGTATTTGTCTGTCTTCTCATTTTGCTTAATTTACTGTGTTTGGGGGGTCTCCTTTTCACAGGCTGCAGGTTTGCAATTCCCATTGTTTTTAGTGTCTGCCCCCAGTGAGTAAGGTTGTTTCAGTGTGTTGTATAGGCTTCCTGGTGGAGGGGACTGGTGCCTGTATTCTGGTGCATGAGGCTGGATCTTGTCTTTCTGATGGGCAGAACCACATCCAGTGATGTGTTTTGGCGTGTCTGTGAACTTATTATGATTTTAGGCAGCCTCTCTGCTAATCAGTGGGGTTGTGTTCCTGTCTTGCGAGTTGTTTGGCATGGGGTGTTCAGCACTGGAGCTTGCTGGTCGTTGACTGGAGCTGGGTCTTAGAGTTGAGACAGAGATCTCTGGTAGAGTTCTCGCCAATTGATATTACATGGGGCCAGGAGTTCTGTGGTTGTCCAATATTCTGAACTCGGCTCCCTCACCTCAGAGGCTCAGGCCTGACACCCAGTCAGAGCATCAAGACACTGTCAGCCACACAGCCCAGAAGAAAAGGGAGAAAAAATTAAAGAAATTAAATAAAATTAAAATATTAAAAAGTTATTAAAATAAAATATTAAAAAATTATTAAAATAAAAAAATAAGAAAGTAATAAAAAAAGAAAAAGTAGAGAGTAACCAAACCAATAAACAAATCCACCAATGATAACAAGCACTAAAAACTAAACTAAGATAAACATAAAATCAGAAACTAGTCAGTCCCTTACAGCATACCCCATGTCTACAGTTGCTTCCAAAGTTCACCGCCTCAATTTTGGGATGAATCGTTGTCTATCTAGGTATTCCACAGGTGCAGGGTGCATCAAGTTGATTGTGGGGATTTAGTCCACTGCTCCTGAGGCTACACGGAGAAATTTCCCTTTCTCTTCTTTGTTCTCACAGCTCCTGGGGTTCAGCTTTGCATTTGTCCCCGCATCTGCATGTAGGTCACTGTGTGGTGTCTGTTCTTTGCCCAGACAAGAGGGGGTTAAGGGAGTGGCTGATTAGGGGTCTCTGGCTCTCTCAGGCCGGGGGGAGGGGTGTGGAATGCAGGGTGAGCCTGCGGCGGCAGAGGCCAGCATGATTTTGCAACAGCTGAGGCACGCTGTGTGTTCTCCCAGGGCAACTGTCCGTAGATCATGGGACCTTGTCAGTGGCGGGCTGCACAGGCTCCCAGGAGGGGCTGTGTGGATAGTGACCTGTGCTTGCACACAGGATTCTTGGTGGCTGAAGCAGCAGAGTTAGTGTTTCATGCCCATCTCTTGTGTCCATGCTGATAGCTGTGGCTCATGCTGATCGCTGAAGCTCATTTAGGCAGTGCTCTGAATCTCTTCTCCTATGCACCCGGAAACAATGGTCTCTTGACTCTTAGGCAGTTCCAGACTTTTTCCCAGACTCCCTCTTGGCTAGTTGTGGCACACTAACCCCCTTCAGGCTGTGTTCACGCAGCCAACCCCAGTCCTCTCCCTGGAATCTGACCTCTGGAGCCCGAGCCTCAGCTCCCAGCCCCTGCCCGCCCTGGCTGGTGGGCAGACAAGCCTCTCAGGCTGGTGAGTGCTGGTCGGCACCGCTCCTCTGTGTGGGAATCTCTCCACTTTGCCCTCTGCACTCCTGTTGCTGTGCTCTCCTCCGTGGTCCCAAAGCTCTGCCACCCCCTGTCGCTGCCAGTGAAGGGGCTTTCTAGTGTGTGGAAACTTTTCCTCCTTCACAGCTCCCTCCCAGAGTTGGAGGTCCTGTCCCTATTCTTTTGTTTTGTTTTGTTTTGTTTTTCTTTTACCCAGGTACGTGGGGAGTTTCTTGCCTTTTGGGAAGTCTCAGGTCTTCTGCCAGAGTTCAGTAGGTGTTCTGTAGGAGTTGTTCCACATGTAGATGTATTTCTGATGTATTTGTGGGGAGGAAGGTGATCTCCACATCTTACTCCTCTGCCATCTTGAAGGTCCTCTTTCACTCTATTTTTGATGCATATTTTTTTTCATGAGCTCTGCTGGCTTTGCTCTGTTGACTTGTCTTTCAGAAAAGCTCTCCCACAGCCTGATACCTGACCAGCAGTGTGGCTGGATTGATGCCTTGCCACATGCTTGGAATCCCCTCACATGCTGTTCCTCAGAAGGTTGCATGCAGTGAGTCAATGATCTTGCTGTCCAAGGGAGGGGAGAGGGGGAGCCAGAATCATACATGAACTGCAGAGATTCTTTTTCCTGATGATGAAGCTGTTGAGTTAGCAGCCAACCTTCTACTTGTAGGTTTTAGTTCATCTTGGTCCATGGTTCAGGTTCAATGGCTCTGAAGCTTGCTTGCACCAATTAAATCAGAATCGCTGGGACAAAGGCACTCAGACATCAGTCTATCTTAAAGGTCCTAAATGATCCACCCATGCAGCTGGGCTGGAGAATTCCTGGCTATGGTGCAGCTGTGAATGGACTCCTTCTGGGAGCTGCTGCATTAGAAGACTCACCACCTTCTGACTTCTTAGATCTCTCAGAAGATTTGTTTTTGTGTGTTGTTGTTAAGCAGTGGTGAAAGTGGTATTAAATGGAGTGCTCCCCATTGTTCTCATAGCTTTCATCTGACCTTAGATTTTTTTCTTTTAGATAAGCAGGCATTCATGACTGTTTGTAAATATATTTTCTATTTACCATCTGAGGCATTGTACCAATTTTTGGATAATGGACTTTGTGAGTTAGCTGTTTGCAACAGAGCTAGCAGAAATATCTGTCTACTGGATTGTACTTTTGTTTATTTTTTTCATTGCCACTGTTGGATTCCCTGTATTTTTATATTCCTTTGAGTATTTTACTTATCAGCTAATAGGGAGAAAAATGCTTATGCTTCATAATAATTATGATGATGATGATGATTATAACTACTGTATAATGAGTACCTAACACTATTAGACACCATAGCTATAAACTGAGCATGAATTATCACATTTAATCTTTGCAATAATTTTGAGAGGTAGTGTATCTCTGTTTTATAAATGATAGTCTAGTTGTCATCTTACCTGGAAATCTTCAGCTAAATTGTGAAAAATGACAAAAGGCAATCTACCACCTGACATGGTGGTGATGGGTTCCAGATGAAAGAGGAGGGTAGAGAGAAGGGTTGATGCAAGGCGTTCTGCTACTGCTAATTCCAGCCTATTCAGGACCAGGTTCCATGAGAACCAAGCTTCGTGGTACAATTATGAACCACTCTCCAGCAAATATTATTTAGAAGTAGCCTAATTAGTCCAGTTTCCTTCATTCTTCCAGCAGTAATTTCCAGCATTCCTAGTGTAATAGACTTGATGATGAATTTGGAATTTGGTGTCCATAGGAAAACTGAAACTTAACTGATTTAATCTACCTTCACCATGTATGGACTAGGTTTCTTTCTTTTTTATTTTTTTAAATTTATTTATTTTATTTATTTTTGTCTGCGTTGGGTCTTTGTTGCTGCGTGCAGGCTTTCTCTAGTTTCTCTTTGTTGCGGTGCAAGGGCTTCTCACTGCAGTGGCTTCTCTTGTTGCGGAGCACAGGCTCTACACATGCAGGCTTCAGTAGTTGCAGTGCATGGGCTCAGTAGTTGTGGCTCACAGGCTCTAGAGCGCAGGCTCAGTAGTTGTGGCACACAGGCTTAGTTGCTCCGTGGCATGTGGGATCTTCCCAGACCAGGGCTCGAACCTGTGTCCCCTGCATTGGCAGGTGGATTCTTAACCACTGTGTCACCAGGGAAGCCCCGGACTAGATTTCTTTTCTTTTCTTTTTAAAAAAATTTTATTGGAGTATAGTTGGTTTACAATGTTGTGTTAGTTTCAGGTGTACAGCAAAGTGAATCAGTTATAAATATACATATGTCCACTCTTTTTGGACTAGTTTTCTTGAAGAGTTCTTGACAACCTGGTGCCTTGAATGGTTCCCTTTGGAAAATGCAACCTCATTTCGAATCCCTGAGAGTTGACTAACAGCCATGACCTTCTCTTTTTCTGTTTACCCATCTTTTCTGGGGGCTGAATTCTGCCTCAGAGCTCCCTCGTCCCATCTTTTAAAGTGTTTTTATTGTTAAAAATTTTATTATTTTTCCAGTATATATATATCCAGTATATGTGTGTGTGTGTATGTATGCACACAAACACATTTTCTTTATCCATTCATCTGCTGATGGATACTTAGCTTGTTTCCATATCTTCCCTTGTTTCACCTTAAATGAGCTTATCTTACCTGGTGAGAATGGCTCCTGACTCAAAACCTGCATGTGGCCTCACTGCATTCTCTTTGTTCGGGTTCCATCTTGCTCGCTGAGTTTTGCTTACATGATTTTTCCTTCTTACTCTCTTGGTTACTTGTAAATGTGCTGCTCTTCCCTTCAGGAAGGAAATGCTCTTGCTGCGTGGTCAGTTTTCCCACTTTCTTATCCTGTCTGGTAGAAGCGTGCTCTGCTTTTCTCTGAAATAAAGTTCTCCACGTGCTATGTGTCCAGGAGAGAATTGCCTCTGACACTTGTGTTTATCTGACTTGAATTTCCCATCACTGTTTCTGCAAGGAGGCTCCTTTGATTCTTATGCCATTGGGATTTGTAGGGGCCTGCCCTATTTTTTTCTCCCTGGAGTAGACACAGTCCCTTCAGAACTTTGTGACACAAGCATTAGAGAAAGTCCAAAAACATTTAATCTGTCATTGAAGATTTTCTATCTTGAAAAGGAGAAATCTCAGCCACAGTTCAAGATTGCCTATCTCTGGTTATGAAGGCAGAAGAATATAAAGTCTTTGGAGACTGAGAAAATTTCACTTTACCTGGACACGTCACAATGAGAAGAGTATATTTGGGTTGGCACTAGGAACCTTGGCCAAAAGTATTAAGCTGTTAATCCTTTTGATTCATTGTGAGCCCATCTCCTGAATGCCAAAGGTTTGCAGTACACTGATGAGCCTACTCTATTATTTCTCTCTCTTATCTCACCAGGAGCTTCTCACCCAGGTGTTCAAAAATGTCAATATTTGAAATTTCAATGGTGATCTCAATTCCAGAGAGACAGCACTTAGCTGAGGAATTGATTGGAAGCTTTGAACAAGAAGGTCAGGTTGCGGAGGAATAAAATTCCCCAGCAGGGACAGTAAGGAGAAAGAGAGTGTTTGGAAAAGTTTATTTTGAGTCATTGGCTGACTTTTATTCTCATGATGTGCAAAGTTCAGTAGAGGAAAGAACTTCCAGCTTAATAACATGGGATGTTAACTCTTCCAAACACACTTGTCTTTTCAGGTGTTTGCTGACCCCTGGCATGAAAACTAGCCCCCACACTGTGACAGGCAAGACACAACCCAGCAACAAAGCATTTTTTTTTCTAGATGGATTCTAACAGAAAATTGCCCTTGCCCTGAAAGGTTGGAGGTGGAGGCCCTTGGGAGTAAGTGACAAAAAGGAATTAAGCAGAAGGTCCTTAAGGTCAGTCAGGGGTATAATTTTTTTAGTTTCTCTTTTTCACCCTTAGTAGTTAAAAATGAGTCCTAATCTTCTAAAAATCTTCTGGCCAACTCAATGATCCCCATTAATTATTTCTCTGTTAAGTACTTTCATTTGTCTCTTGACATTTGAACAAGTCAAGTTTTTTCTGTCTTAGAGGCTAGTATGTTTTTAATCAGGGCATGCTGTAATTGGTACTCTAGGTTTATGAACAGGACTGGTAGAAGGAATTCCATTTATTCACTTATGGATCTTGCAGGAGAAATTTGACTTTTTCATGCTTTAACATTTAAAAAAAATTTTTATTTCTTACCCAAAAAAACAAAAAAACAAAAAAAACCCCACCGAAACATCTCTTGGAGCCACCAGACAAGGGGGAAATTTCTTCGCATTCTTCCTTTTCTTCTCTTGCCTTCTAAGCAAACCTTTGTTCTCAGTATGTGGAATAGATGTTTCTTTCATAATAGCAAATTGTACTGGTATTTAACTGCCTTAATAAAATTAACTCAATAACACAGAAAAGAAGAAATTGGTACCAAAATTTAGCATAAAATAATAGAAAAGTGAATATTTATTGAGTGTATAAAATAAGCTAAGCCTGGTACTCAATTCTTTTTCTACAATATATTTTCAGTTGTCTTAAAAATTTTATGAAATATTATTATCCACCTTTTATAGATAAGGAACTATATAGGTTCATAGATATTAGGTAACTTATTCAAGGTCACACAAGTAATAGATGACAGAGGCTGGATTTAAATTTGGGATTGTTTGATTTTAGAATTCTATTTCATATCCATTATACAATACTTCCTTTCAGTATGGAATGACTTGTAAAGTTGGTAGAAAGATGTGTTCTATTCCATTATTAAGTTTCAGGTAATCACTCAAGCAGACAGAGTAGTTATTTAGTGCCTATAGATTTTGTGACCACCACTGTATCAGACACCTATTGTATTGTGTTAAAATCTAAGCAGAATATAAGTTATGGAATTTCTAAGATTTGAGATCACCTAGAGCAATGAGAAGAATGAGTCCTGAATGTGGTATCAGAATATGCTAATATCAGAATATGCCATCAGAGACCTGGGTCTAGAACTTACTAGATGTGTAATGTTCAAAAAGTCATGAATTGCTTTTTTTAGACCTAATTTTTTAGAGTAGTTTTTTAAAAAAATTTTTATTGGACTATAGTTGATCTACAATGTTGTGTTAGTTTTAGGTGTTCAACAAAGTGAATCAGTTATACATATACATATATCCACTCTTTTTAAAGATTCTTTTCCCATATAGGCCATTACAGAGTATTGAGTAGAGTTCCCTGTGCTATACAGTAGGTGCGTATTACTTATATATTTCATATATAGTAGTGTGTATATGTCAATCCCAATCTCCCAATTTATCCCTCCCCTAGAGTAGTTTTAAGTTCACAGAAAAATTAAGAGGCAGATACAGAGATTTTCCCATATACATGTATAGCCTCTTTCACTATAAACATCCTCCACCAGAGTGGTACATGTGTTACAGGTGATGAACCTTCATTGACACACCATTATCTCCCCAAATCCATAGTTTACCTTAGGAGTCACTCTTGGTGTTGTGCATGTCACTAATCTTTTCAAGCTTCAGTTTCTACATCTGCAAAATATTTGCTTGTATTTGTAACATGTTTTTTGTTTACAAAAAGTTTTTAATACATTTTCTTATTTAAGTCTCATCAGAATTGGGTGAAAAAGGCATAATTATCCTAGTTTCACAGATGAAAAACAAAGAGGTTAAGTGGCTTGCCTAAAGCCAAATACTAAGTGGCAGAGAGGGAATGCCAATTCTAATGTAAAATCAAGCGCCCCTATACCCTTGACAAGATTGTGAGGAACAAGCAACATAAGTAAGTGAAAATGCTTTGCAGTCTATAAAATCTTAGAAATACTGGTCATAATGATGATCAAGTTTTAA
Organism: Eschrichtius robustus; assembly: GCF_028021215.1. Classification (NCBI taxonomy): domain Eukaryota; kingdom Metazoa; phylum Chordata; class Mammalia; order Artiodactyla; family Eschrichtiidae; genus Eschrichtius; species Eschrichtius robustus. Next base: position 105,811,412 of record NC_090833.1, on the reverse strand, counting down.
CTATTTATTCAGCAAATTATTATGGGAGAGCTCATTCTTGGTGAAGTTACCCCTTTGGTACCCAGGATGTTTGTAATAGGGGTGGAAGAACAGGACATAAGTGGACTTTTCTTGACTCGAACATCTACCCAGTGTAACACAGAGATCTATACCACATTCAGCATTCCTTAGAAGCACTGTTTATTCAGGATGGGAGAAGGATATTTCATTAACAGGAAACAGCCTATAAAAAGGTACACTCTACAATGTGCGTAATGTCTCTGAAAGTCCTACAATGGCTCAGGCTCTTAGAGGTCACAGAGTATTATTGACTCTGTCTCTTCTAGGCACTTGAGAAGAGGAAGAAGTCCTTTTGACATCTAGATGCCTGCAATTTATGTCATCGCCCTCTGATCCATGCTACATGTCTGGATCTATGTAAGCTGGGGGACCCTCCCTTGACTTTCCTGGCAGACAGTCTCAGTGCTTTCTTCTCCTCTGTTATCCTGTTACTGAACCAAACTTGGGTCCACTTGCCCTCATGCAGTAAAGTCAATCTACTGACATTGGGTTGTGGTGAAGGAAAGTACAGTGTTTATTGCAACGTGGGGCCAGGCAAGGAGAATGGACAGCGCATGCTCAACAGACCCAAGCTGCCTGATGGCTTTTAGGGAAGGATTTTTAAAGGCAAGGTGAGGGAGGGGTTGCAGGGTGGGTGATCAGCTCATGGGCGTTCTTCTGAATGGTTGATGGTGAGGTAACTGGGTGATGTTTTGGGAATCTCAATCATCAACCTCTGGTTCCAACAGGTATGGGGTCTACATCTTGGTAGTCAACATGAAGTTAACTTCTTCCACCTGGAGGGGGTTTTAGTATCTGCAAAACAACTCAAGGATAAGGCTCAAGATGTTATCTATAGTCCTTGAGGAGGAACTAAAGTTCCTTGACTTTGTTTTATGGCTAAAGTATTATTATTTTGTCTTGCTTGACTGTTTTCCTTTGTTTCTGCATTTTCTTGTTTCTCTGATAAAATTTTCTCCTTGGAATTCAGAGAAGGCCAAGGATGCTAAAGCTTTTCTACAAACAACAGGCAGGGGCATGGGGGGTTTGTCCTTGGGAAGGCCCTGTAAGGTCCTGCTCAGTTTCAATACCACATACCCCTATCAATTCTGGAGCATCTCCCATCCCTTTAGTCTTCACAGAGAAACTCTCCCTCTTTAGGGATGCCACCACATTTTGTTAATTCATTTTGAAGACCAAACCTTTCAAAGAATTTGAAGAATAGATAACCAAGTCCATAATAAAATATGGAAAATATCCATTCAAAGCATTTCAGTACAAAAATGTGTGTGTATGTATAAGGGAAAAAGAGAGAGAGGGAGGGAGGGGGAGAGGGAACTAACTAAGGATGGGAAAATGAAAAAAAAAAAGTTTCTAAGCACAGTTGGAGAGGAGGGCTATAGCAGAGACAAAAAAAGAAGCAAGTACCTCATTCACTAGAGTGTGTTCACTGATTGCTTGATAATTCCATGTGGAAAATTGGCTACAAGAAGACAAGGGATGAACCAGGAAATTAATTGAAAGTATCAGAGAAACCAGAAATACAATAGGTATGGGAAACCCTAGACTATATTAGGCTTTGTCTAGACCAAGTGTTCTCAGTTTTAACACTATTGATATCTTGGGCTGGGTAACTCTTTCTTGTGGCAGGCAGTCCTGTGCACTGTAAAATGTTTAGAAGCATCCCTGGCCTCTACCTACTAGATGTTCGTAGCACCCCTCTCCAAGTTGTGGCAACCAAAAATGTCTCCAGAAAGTGTCAAATATCTCTTGCAGTGGGAGGGGAGGGGCAGTAAAGTGAAGTCATTCCTGATTGAGAACCACTGGTCTAAATCTTCAACCTGAAAACAGGCTGAGTTAGAAAAAAAAGTAGAATCAATATAGAATATTGCAGAGTATTAACAGTGAAAATCTCTTTGCAGTAATGAGGATACAGATAACTTTTAAATTTTATTTGGTTTGCTTCCCTATAGTTTTGAAAATTTCCATGAAGAACATGCATTGCTTGTATAACCATAAAATAAGGACTGTTCATGTTGCCTTAAAAGTAAAGATACTCGAATTAATTTTGTGAGTTCTCTGATGAGTGAAGATGTATTCTGAGAAAAAAAGGACTTACAGTGTTCAAATAAGGTGAAATAGAGAAGAAAATCAGATTAGACCAGGGGAAGTAGAACATTCATGAAAAAGAAGGAAGAAGGGGGAGAACAAAGAATCAGTAAAATATGAAGCTTCCTAGAATTAAAGACCCTTTTCATCTATTTAGGGATGGAGTTGAGCTCCCAAGCGTGGAATGGTGACATTTGATTGTGTCTTATGCAAATGTGTTAAGGAGAGGGTGAACATTAACAAATATGAATGAATGCATATGGTTGATGGTGTCTCTAAATGCTTATGTTTGTATTTTCTTCTTGCTTATGACTCAGAAGTATTGTAGTCTTTGTTAGCTGTTGTCATACCAGTTATGTCCTCAGTAGAGACCCCCTTAGCTAGAGAAACCTCCTAAGATCATAAGATGGTAGGAGGAACAAAAAGATCAAGCATCTTATTAAGATGCTGGTTTTCCAGGACACAGCTTCTTTCCTTCATTTCAATTAAGGTTTCCATTATAGCAAGATTAAAGGCTTTAAATGTCAAATGTGGTTCCCTTAGCCAGGGGAATAATATCTAGCCATAGACTATTTTACCTAAAGAATGACTTTAATGGGTAGGCAGTGCTGGAGAATAAGTATACTGGAGAAATTTTAAATGAGGTCGACAGCATTGAGTCTCTCCCTCTAGAAAGATTTTAAATGATGGCTTGTGAATTCATGTGCGTGATCACCACGCAAGTAGGCTAGAGGAATTGGATAAAACCACTGATCTTTCCATTTAAACACCCAATTTACTTAGCAGGAGGCTGGAGTTCAAAGAAGTTTGGAGATGTCAGGTCATCAGACTTGGCACTGGCCCAGGGATCTTCTGAGCACATACGGGTTATAGGCATGGGCTTTGGAACCAAATCAACTTGAGATTGAGCTTAAGCTCCAACACTACCCAGCTGTATGGTTTGGGGGAAGTTTTCTCGTGTCTCACCGACTGTGTCCTTATTCATAAAGAAGGAGTAATAATGGTACTTGTCACCAGTAGCATGCTGGTTAGTGTTTAACAATCAGTTAAACAAAAACAAAACCCAAACACGGGGAGGGGGAAGGGTAAGCTGGGACAAAGTGAGAGAGTGGCATGGACATATATACACTACCAAACATAAAATAGATAGCTAGTGGGAAGCAGCCGCATAGCACAGGGAGATCAGCTCGGTGCTTTGTGATCACCTAGAGGGGTGGGATAGGGAGGGTGGGAGGGAGGGAGACGCAAGAGGGAAGAGATATGGGAACATATGTATATGTATAACTGATTCACTTTGTTATAAAGCAGAAACTAACACACCATTGTAAAGCAATTATCCTCCAATAAAGATGTTAAAAAAACAAAACAAAACAAAACAAAAAACAAAACTGAATTGTTGTCTTTGCTGATTGCTCTTAAGTAGATGGATGGTCCCACCATGGCTAATTTCAAGCTAGCAGTGTGATGTCACTGAACATGGACTTGGGAAGAGATGCAAACAGCAGAGATGCTCTCATAAACTGGTACAAACTGGCTCCAACACACCACTGCCTATCACAGAAGGTGCTGGGAGGATTGAACAGCTACTGCTCTTAAAGCGCTTAGCACAGTATCTGCTAAATAGCAGGTGGTCAATAATGTTTGCAGGTATTTCCTAGTGCTCCAAACTCCTAGGATAGTGCCCTTTTCACTGTATCATGCTGCTTTTCTATAATGCTGCACACAATCTTATGAATCATGTCTGTAGTGGGATGGGGACTAGATTGACTAATGCAAGTGCAGTATTGCTTGTCCCTAGATGCTGACAGCATCTGCTTAATGCATTCCTGCTGTTTTGGAATCACAGTTAAAATCATTTATCTAAGTCAGTCTGCCTGAGAGTTTTCTCCCCACTTGAATGGCATCACTCCATTCTTTATCTCCTATACTATGAGGTCAGCCTCTGGGCCTACCCCCTTCTTGGAGGGTTTTAACAGTTTTTGACAAGGAACATCTGTTCCTCTTTCTAATTGTCCTCCAGATATCTGCAGACATTGCCTCTGATGGCTTGGAGGACAGCTTGAGCATGCATGTGTGGTTCTGGTAGGCCTATATTTACAATCAAATGGCCCTTCTCTCCTAGCCAAGGGGCTATCTTGTCTAATGTATCTCAGATTATGATACAGAGTGGTTTCCAAATATCCACTCTAGTTGAGACAGCCTGTGATTCTCTGGTTCCTTGTTGTCTAAATCAGGTTATATCTACACAAATTAAAGTGTATTTAAGTCTTAGGATTATAAAGCAAAATGAATTTGTCTGTCTGTTTCTTCTGTTTTTCCCCCATGTCCTTTTAGAATACTCATCCTTTTCACATAAGATGCTTAAAGACTGAATGCTGATTTTTCATTCTCAATCTTGTTGGGTGTTCTCATTATTTCCAAGCTCCTATCTGTTAAGTGAAAAGGATGGTTCTGAGCTAATCAAATAAAATGATTTCTGTTGACTTTAGCCTTAAATACGTAATTCCTTCTAGATTGTGCAGTTTAGATTATTGGAAATGTTAATATACATACCGCCAAAAGTTCCCAAGTAATAATACCAATAAATGACCACAAGCACTGTGGCAGGGGTACACAGGATGGTAGTGGGGTGTGCCCTGGTAGAGGACAGGGATTTGGGGGTACAGGTATTCCTAAAATAGTGCAAGATAGGCATGATACCATAGTGTGACAAAAATGAGTTTTTTCCTAACTCAAGTGGAGTTAACAATACAACCCAGGCAATGATTTTCTAAAAATCTCTCTCAAACTTTTAAGTTTAAAATGATCAGAACTTTAGCTTCCTTAGTATGCAGGGTTTATTGAGCTGCGGCTCATTAGAGTCATATACAGAGAGAAAAGGACTGTGTTTTGCTGGAACAATTTCCCGGAATCTGACTTTAGTAAGATTCTGTATCATATTTTTCTGGGCAAAACAGCTACTAGAACAAACCACCATGTGCCAAGTGGGTAGTAATTCCTGAGTTTGGAAGAGTCAGCTGACAGAGGTATTCCATGTATAGTCTATCTTTTATGAAGTTCTAGATTCTTCCCAGTAAATGGAATTTTGCATACTCCATGAATACCTGTTAGTGTCACTGATTTCTTTGGGTGCTCTATGTCACTAGATTCACATATTTTGTAGGGACTACTTGGATTTTAGACATTTTGTACCTTACTTTGTCCTTTCAGTGTCTCTCATTTGACTCAGAAGAGAGAAGGCACTTATATCTGCACACTCAGTGGATGTTCTGCTGAATCTGTTTTATTGGGGATATTTCTGATTGTAGATTTCTCACATGGACACTTTCATTTACTGAACCAATCTATCAACCAAGGGTATTGATTGACCACCCGCGTTATAAGGCAGCAGGCTGGGGTTGGTTCCAAAAACAATAATGCATTATATATCTGTCAAAGGCCTTTCTGGCAAAAGAAAGCTCTGAACACACAATCTTATTTTATTCTCTCTGAGAGAGATTAATGGAAAATAGATTCCGTTCCATCTTTGCATCTATTCACACAAGCCCAAAGATGTTTTATGACCTGCTCAAGGTCATGCAGAGAGTGAGTGAAAAACTGACATCTTATATCATAATCAAGAGGTAAATTAAGTGGTCACAGAGGACTTTCAAGTCACGGGCCAATGTAAGACCTAGGATTTCCTTTATGCATATGCTGGAGAACTGGTTTCAACAAAAACAATTTGTGCAGGAGGTAATCTGATTATTGACACTATCAATCTTCACAACGCAAGGTCAGCATTGACTTTCCACTTGGCCATTCTCAACAGCTGGGCAAGGTAAGCATAATCACAGGCAAATTTCAACTGTTTTGTCTCATTCAAATTGTGCTTACCTACACGGGTTCTTCAAATACAAAAAGCTGCTGTTTCAGAACTTCTCAAGCATATCATAATTTTCACTTCTCAGAGCTGAGATCTTCTGATTAGGACTTGACAAGAACAAGACTTTGACCTTCAGTCCACTGAGGGGACAATGTGTGTTTGCATTTATTTTTAAAATGCTGAAGTAGAGGTTGAGTTGACAGCAACCACTGACCTTGAGAAAGTATTGGGATCTTGTTGTCTTGTTATCCTAAAGAGAAGAAGTTAAATCATAAAAAACCAAACCAAACCAAATCAAACATTGAAGTCATATCTCATAAATACCCATTTAATAATTTACTTTGAAATGCAATAATTGCTAGTTGTCATGAGTAAGTGGGAAAGCCTTGTGTGGTAAGGTGGGAAGAGGTGGTATGCTTAGCCATCTCGCTAAGGGTCATACATTTCCACTTCATTGCACGTCTGGTGATCTTTGACTGGGTGTGCACATTGCGAATTTTACCTCATTGGGTGCTGGACATTTTTGTATTGCTTTAAATACTCTTTGCCTTTATTTTGGCGTGCAGTTAAGATACTTGGAAACAGTTTAATCTTTTGGAGTCTTGCTTTTAAGATGGGATCAGAACAGCACCATTCCCCACTACTGAGGCCAAATGATTCTGAATACTCTATGCAATGCCCCACGAATGATAAGATTTTCCAGTCTGTCTGGTGAGAACAGAAACGATCCCCAGACCTGTATAGCTACTGGGTACTGCTTCCTCTAATCCTTCAAATAGTTCTTTCTCCTGGCCTTGGGTAATTTCCTCACATGCATGCATTGGAGTGATGGATCCAGCAGGTTGCTCTGGAGATCTCTGGGGTTCTCTCTGGGTAGAGAATTTTGGTACTCTCTACACAGTCTTCTCATTGGTGTTATATCCCGGGAACTCTGGTTGCCTTATTCTCCCAGACTCCTAGTTCTATCTGCTCAACTCAGGGAGTCTGCAGGTCTCTGCCTGGATTCCCCCTCCCTGCACTGTGGCCTGGAGACTCTGGAGGCAGGAAGCTGGGGCAACAGTAGGGCTCATCTCCTCTGTTCCCTGTCTCCCAGAGGTCCCTACCCTTCTTTGCCTTTTGTACAGTGTTTTGAAAGGTTTTGTTTCATATATATATACATATACATATATACGTATATATATATATGTTGTGTTTGTGTGCAAGTGTGTATGTGTGTGTGATGTTGTTTCAGGTGGCAGGGTAAATTGGGTCCCTGTTATCACATCTTAGCCAGAAGTAGAAGTTTGTGTTGATTATGAGTGGTAGAAACTGCAACCAATAAATCAAGTAAAGCTCTTGTCAAAGAACAATAGAGGCTGGGCCAGGGAATATCATTCATGACAGCTAGCTCTTGGGAGCAGCCAGATCAGACCAGGGGATGGGCTGACGTAAAGAAATAGGTGTCCAGATACTTGAGTGCTCGCTAGAAATGAAGTGTGTTTGTATAACATTTCTCCTTTGGCCATGATTTTTCTTTTCCTTAAAGTGGCAGTGCTCTTGAGTTACCAACCAATATTTATAACCCACTTATTGGAATATTAATACAGTGCAATTCTTTGCAAAATACCAATATCTGGCATAAGAGATATCTATCATTACAAAAAAGATCTCTCCCAATTTAGAGGAATTACTTTTTTTTTAATCTGATGCAGGAATATAGCAGATCCTTACAAGCACAGTTTTGCACTTAATACAGAAGACTGCTTGTCAAGGAGAAGCTTGTGAGAGATTGTTGTAGGCTTCCTTTACTCTTTTTAAGATTTGATCCTGGGACTTCCTTGGTGGTGCAGTGGTTAAGAATCCACCTGCCAATGCAGGGGACACAGGTTCGAGCCCTGGTCTGGGAAGATCCCACATGCCACGGAGCAATGAAGCCCGTGCGCCACAACTACTGAGCCCGCATGCCACAACTACTGAAGCCCGTGTGCCTAGAGCCCAAGCTCCACAATAAGAGAAGCCACAACAGTGAGAAGCCCACCCACCACAACAAAGAGTAGCCCCCGCTCGACACAACTAGAGAAAGCCCACAAGCAGCAATGAAGACCCAAAGCAACCAAAAAAAAAAGATTTGATCCTCACTCCCTCACTCACCAGTTGAGAAACTACATTGGTTTTTTTCTTTCACTTCTATTCGTTTTTGCCTCATGGATTTTGATGCTCTGTTGTTTGGTGTATACACATTGAGGATTGCTAAGTGAATTGACCCATTTATTATTGTGTAATGACTCTCTTTGTCTCTAGTAATTTTCTTTGCTCTGAGGTCTACTTTATCTGATATGAACATAACCTCTTCTGCTTTTCTTTAATGCTTGCATGATATATCTTTTCCCATCCTTTTACTTCCAACCTACTATGTCATATTTGAAGTGAGTTTCTTTTACACAGCATATAGTTCAGTCATGTTTTTTATAATCCACTCTGACAATCTCTGGTATATTTAAACCATTTACAGTTAAATTTATGATATGCTAGGGCTTAAGTCTGCCATTTTATTTTGTGTTTTCTGTTTGTTTCCTCTGTTTCTCATTTCTCTGATCTTTTCTTGTCCTCCTTTGAGTTTCTTGAACTTTTATTTTTAGAATCTACTTTATTTATCATGATTGTGAATATACCTCTTTGCAAAATTTTCTTAGTGATTGCTCTAGATATTACAATATACATATATAACTGTATATGTTATACATATACATATACAATATACATATATAACTGTATATGTCACAGTCTACTGGTAATGAAGTTTTACCACTTCAAGTGAAGTGTAGAAATCATATTTTCATTTAGGTATCTTTACCCTCTCTACTTTAAAAATATAGCATTTTTGGTATTTCCTCTTCATACACTGAGTGCCACATTGGGTGATACTATATTTTTCTTCAACCATCAAATATAGTTTTAAAAACTCATGAGGAGAAGGGTAGCCTACTTTACTGAGCCCTATTTTGACCCATTCTTTTGGTCTTTCTTCCTTTATAGATTTCCACGTCTCCTCTGTTATACTTCCTTTCTGTTTGGAGAACTTCCTATAATCATTCTTCTTTGTTTGCTAATGACAAATTCTCTTAGCTTTATCTCCTTTGAGAATGTCTTTATTTCCCCTTCATTACTGAAGAATATTTTTGCTGGATATAGAACTTAAAGGTAGCAGTTCTTTCTGTCAGTGTTTTAAAAATGTTGTCCTGCTTCCTGTTGGCTCCATGGTTTCAGATGAGAAACCTACTGCCATTCAAATCAGGGTTCCCCTATATGTGTCCTTAATTTCTAGCTGTTTTCAAGATTTTTTTCTTTGTTTTCAGTTTTTAGAAGTTTGATTATAATGTATCTTGACATGGATTTCGTTGAGTGAATACTGTTTGGGGATTGCTCAGTTTCTTGAATTTGTAGGTTTAGGGTTTTTACAAATTTGGGAAATTTTCAGCTATTATTTCTGTGAATATTTTTTCAGCTTCACATTTTCCCCCTGTCATTCTGGAACTCTGATGACATAAGTGTTAAATCTCTTGTTACTGCCCCTCAGGTTTCGGAGCCTCTGTTTTTGTATTGTTTTGGTTTGTTTGTTTGTTGCTTTTTTGGCGGTCTACCTTCTTTCTTCTGTTCCAGTCAGGTAAATTCTATTGATTTGAGCTCAAGTTCAGTGATTCTTCCTTAACATTTCCATCTTACTTTTGGGTCCATCCAGTGAAGTTTTTAAGAAAAACTATTACAGTATTTTTCAGGTCTGCAGCTTCCATTTTGTTTCCCTTTTATAACTTTTTTTTTTTTTCTTGAGATTTTCTCCTCATTTACTGGTTGCATGAGAATCTGTAATTTTTTGTTGAAGTATTTTTACAATGGATCCTTTAAAATCCCTGCCAGTCAATTTCAGCATCTCAACCATCTCAGTGTTCGTGTCTGTTATTGTCTTTTCTCCTCCAGGTTGTGATTTTCCTGGTTCTTGATATTTATGTCTTTTATTTTAGCAGAAAGTTACCCTGTTTAATTTAGAACACACATCCTGGTCTGCTTTGTGGGCTGTAATACTGATAACACTTTAGTTTTAAGAAAGAACGGACCTAGGGCTCTGCCTTTATTAGGATCTGAGGGTGAGGTATCTAGGGTTTCTCAGATTCACTGTCTGAGATACATGGCAGATAAAAAGAAAACCCAAGTAACTCACTACCATGCCCTTTCTTAAGTCCTAAGGTCCTCAGTCAGTCTGCCCTCATGGCCACCTTTCAGAGATTTTCTGTTTGTTTTGTTTTTTATGATTGTCTATCAGATTATTTCCAGGATTTTTTTAGTTGAACTTAGAGGAGAGGAACAGGGAGAAATGGGTCTACACTTTCTTTTCCTGAACTGACAGTTTCATCAGAGTCTTTTGCCATTTAAATTTAGGAAAGAACCCTTGCTTTTTCTCTATTCTTGGCTCAGACTGATGATCTAACAGTTCATTTAAAGGCATAGTCTGAGAAGACAATTTCTAGTTTAGTTCAACAGTTATGGTACACACTGTGTATGCACCAGACATTATGCAGGTTCCTGACATTTCAACATTTAGAGGAAAAACAACCTCAATTCTAGCCAGGGAGACAGACATGGCAACAAATAGCTCAAGGTCACTGAGTTGACTGGACTTGAGTTGAAGTTTGTATAAAATGTGACAGGAAAATAAATGGAGGAGGTAATAGTGTGTGGTCAGGAAAGCAGGGAGCCAGAGAGAAATCCAGAAAAGAGAAACTATGATGTGGGCCTTGATGGATAGGTAGGGATTCAACTGACAGTAAATTAGGGGATAACATTCCGAGGAAAGAACACAGCATGAGCCAACATGTAGAATGTAATGATACCTGGCAGTGTGGAAACAGTTGAGTAGTCTAATTTTTCAGAAGTAAAGGGCTTATGGGCTTAGATCAACTCAAGTTTAGAGAATATCTACCAGATTGTAAAGGGCCTTCCATTCGGGATTAGGAGTTTGAAAGTTGTTCATAAAAAAATGGGAGCTACTGGAAGGCTCCTAAGTGGAAACTTAACAGGATCACCTGAGCATTTTAGAAAGATTCTGATACCAATGCGAAAAATAAGTGATTAGAGATGTAATTGGAAGTTTTATTCAAAAAGATGTTGTACATACACAAGGCAAAGATTCAAATAATGCAGAAAGTATAGAATAAAAACTCCCCCTTCCCCCTCTCCTGGTTAATCCCCAATCTTCTCTTAAGATAACCCTAATTGAGATTGTTGTGTATATTTCCATGCATCTTTCAGCACACATGTGTGCACATGTGCACACACACACAAACACATCTTTAAAATTTTTATTCTTTCCATTTTTAAATTTTTTTGGACTTCAGGTGCAGAGGGTTGAATTAATCATTTCCTTCCGTTTATGGCATACTGTCATTATCACTGGTCTGTATAAGGCACCTTTAGATATTTCTCCCCTTTGCCATTAAATCCATTCTCTCATTTCCTCCCCATGGACACATGCTCCAAGGACTTTGATATATGGCCTTGAATTTATATGCGCTCATAAAATATTTAATGTTGTTTTTCATGTGTCTCCAGTTTACATAAGGGATACCTATTGTTTCTTTTTCTTGCAATAAACTACATTCACTGTGTATACATCTAGTTTGTATCATTTAACAGTTGCATGGAATGTTAAATGCATCTACCACATTTTATTTCATTATGGGCACCTGGATTATCTTCAACTCCCCAGTATAATCAACAACTCTGCAATAATTCTTCTCATTTTAATTTCTTTATGGATTTATATGAGAAGTTCTCTGGGATATATTCCCAAGGCTGAGATGTCTGGTTGTGTGTATATACAGTGTACATATACTTAATTTCACAAGGATTGACAGAGTGCTTTCCCAAATGGCTGCTCCAGTTTATTCTCTCCTTTGCAGCCTAGAAGATTCCTGTCTAAACACTCCTTGCCAACATTTAGTATTATATGATGGACCTAAAGGATTCTTTTATTTTGAATTTGTCTGATTGCTAGAGAATTCGAACATTTCTTCCCATACTTGATGGAGCTAAAAAAATCAGAGAAAAGCAAACTCATATTTACTGAGCTCCTAATGTGTGTGTGTGTTACATGTTTAATACTTCCTATCAATTTGTGTTGAAGGCATTACTGTTATCCTCATTTTCAAGATGAGAAAGCCAAGTTTTAGATGATTATGTCAATACTGTAAATTCACACAGCGCTCCCTTTGTAATCTGCCGTCTGACCCCAAAGCTCATAATTAACATCATTCATTACACTGGGCACTAGAACGCTTATTGAAGAGGTTAAATGGAATATTTTTCCCCTCTTAGCAGAAGCAAGGGAATTAGGTGGAGGAAATGAATGCAACCGCATAGTTTTACAATTTCCCCTAAGAAAACAGAAATTGCCAACATGACTTTAAGTAATGGGCAAGTAAGTCTGGTTGGGCTGACATCTCACTTTGGGTTCTGAGCCACTAAAATTCATTCACGGACACTCGCTGTATCTGCTCTATGCATGGTATTGTGAAGAGACTGTGAATGCTGGTGAAATAAATTAGAAATGAACCTTGCTTTCAAGGTACTTTCTATCCAGCCAAGGATTAAGTGAAAATAGCCACAATTCTAAGCAGATGCAGTGAAGTGGAGGCACTGACTCAGTCCTCCATAGGCATCCAGTGTCAGACATCAAGGCCCAGTGCGTGCAAGACCAGGTGGGGATCACCTTCAACTATCTGTGTTGTTTTCAGTACATTCTGACTAAAAGAAACTTTCTGGTGTTGTAAGAAACATATAGAACAGATGTTGGAGAGGGTGGAACTTTTATTTTAATAAAAATTCTAGGGCCCTAAAGATGCTGAAAATAAATTTAAAAGCTAAGACTGTGATGCATTTAAGGCTAACTTGATATTAAGGCAAAAAAAAAAAAATTTGGATTCCCCCCCTGCTTCCCTGAAGTGTTTGGCCCAGCATACTGCCCTAAGCCAGCTTGAGTGAGTGTTCTATAACAACCTGAAATTGACAAAGCCTCACTGAAAAAGTCCACCTTGCCCCTCAGTTCACCAGCCTGCCTCTGACCCCCAAGGCATGCACTTTGGCCAAGACTCCCCCAGCTCAGCCCAGTTGACCTGCTGCAGGAAAGGACTACCCTGGACAGTCCAGAGGGATAAATTATTGCAAACTGGGCTCCTATCAGATCAGCAAACTGCTCTGATATTCAGCACCCCACATCCTTTCTCTCTCTTCTCCAATGAACTTCAGAGATTTTAAAGCAGTTATCGGGGAGAAAAAAGATTGTTTCAAAAATTCCCCGAGGAACATGTGCCCCTTTTTAGCAGCTTTCAGTGAGAGAGTGTTGCCCAACATCAGAGATTCTGAACATATTCACACAACTTCGAAAAGTAGGGATTATTCCCATTTTGCAAATGAGAAAACTGAGGCTTAGAGAGGTGAAGTTACTTGATTGAGTTCACCAAGCAACTCAGTGGCACATCTAGCCATTGAACTCAGGCTTCCTAAGTCTAAAACCCATGTTTTTAAGCCCATCACTTTAATATAAAGTATGGAAAGGAGGAAAACATTGGACTTTATTACAAAGTCCAGCTCATGAGGCATCTAAACCTGGAAAAATAGAAAATCATACAAGGAAAAAGTGTAGTAAAAATGGACCAGAAGAATGGAAACAAGGGAGATCACCAATGAGAACATGCCCCTCCCCCTCCACATTTTTTTTTTAAGTATTTAATAAATTGTTCAGGGTTGGTACAGATGGCTTTTCTATTCCAGGGGGACCAAAGCAGGGATTGGTTTTAAAAAAGGCTATTAGATTAATGGATGAAATATACTGCAGTCCTAAATAACTTGCATCATTTCATTATTTACAAATACATTGAGGCTATGTATTGCCAGGTCCATGACATAGGCTCTTTGCTGGGAACTGGGGTCTCCTGGGTCAGCCCAGTAATGGTTTTGGGTGCCTCCAAACCAATCCATCTCAGGCACTCATGACATTTATAAGAAAGTTAAACAAACCTTTGGCCCCGTTAAAGAAACTCTCAAAGTAGAAAATATAAATATACTATATTTACATATACATCTACAAGGGAAAACAGGAACAAGTTAAAAAATGCACATATACCATCCTGGGTGCGGCAGCTACAGGATGGCGCAGTTGAAGAAGAAATTAAAGAATTTTCCAGCACCACTGGTTAAGAACTTTAGAAGTTGAGGTAACCAGAATTTTTGTTTGGGGAACAGTGGATGGTTCTGAGTCCAAAGAAAATGAAAATTTAAGGCTGTACTGTATGATCTTGTTGATGACATCAGTGAAAGTTGCAAACGGGAAGAAAAGAGCAAGACAGGTGAAGGGCAGAGGGATCATAAATGTAGTCAGCCAAAGGGTGAAATTATTTGCAACTGAAGCCTGTCTCCAAGGCATGAGGTATTTGAACAAGTGAAATGTTTGCTTGCCTCAATCTGTACACAGGATAAATTTAATAAATAGATGGTGATGCAGTCTTTTGGAAGTGAACCAGTTCCTGTTTTAATCAGCTAAGCATCTCCTTTGGACAAGAGTGGAGGAGAGAGGGAGCTGGCTTTCTTTCCTGTGTCTAAGCAGTTTTGAAGTATCCTCAAGACTCCTTTGTTTCCTCCCTTATCTTATTCTCTTCTTCCTCTTTCTTCCAGATCACATTTTTTTTTTTTTACTTTAAAAATATTTTCACGCATTGGTGACAAATTTACAGGACTATATCAGACTCTTCACCATCCAAGTTATCTAAATGGAGAGGGGTTCTGAATATTATGCATATTAAAGCACTACCCTGTTTAATATGCAGAAAAGAAATAAAGAAGTGTCAGGTCCATCCTTTTCTTACTCCTCTCTCTTCTTCCTCTCTCCCTCCCTTCCTCCTCCCATCCTTTCTCTTGCCTTCCTCCCTTCCTCCATGCTACACATTAGGAGGACAAAGTTATAGTTTCTACCATTAAGGAAGCTTATGTTAAGTAGGGAGAGAAAGAGGCAAACTAATATTAAGATCCACTCTAAAAAGTGCTGTAGTGGTAGGAATGTACAAGTTATGTGGGTACACAGAGGAAAGAATGATTATTTCTACCTGAGGGTAAAGCATCCATTTAAACCGAAAAAGGAATTAGCTACATGGATAAACAAAGAGAAAAGGATATAGCAACCAGATTTAAAACTAGGGAAGACTGATGAAGCAACTTCGTTCAGTCTTCATTTTTGTTGTGCTTTTCACTTCGCATCTCACACACTAATACACGTGAGGCAGTAGAGAGTAGTGGTGGAGAGTGTGGATTGGATCCAGTTTGCCTGGCTTCAAATTCCAACTCTGCTCCTTACAGGAGTGTGATTTGGAAAAGTCGTTTAACCTCTCTGTGCCTTGGTTCCCTGATCCATAAGATGAGAGATAATAATGGTAACTACTCACGGATTATGATTGTCAAAGTTAATAGCAAATATATAGGAAGCACTTAGAAGTGGTACCTGGCACATAGTAAGCTATTGTTATAAGAGTTTAATCAATAAAATCATTAGTGCTGTGCTAATGATTAAATTTGCTAATTTGCAGTGCTGTGTTGATTAAATTGAATTATTCTTTTTACCATCTGGCTACTTGCTGGAATGAGATCTTATGCATTGCCATTAACCAGTGCCTAATGCATCTGACAAAGTCATCAAGTTGTTTAAATTAAGAAAGTATAGAATGCTAAAGAATTTGTACCATCTTCTAAAAAATAATGAATGTGAATTCCATGGGGTTATACTTGTTGTAAAAGTGATTTGACCTCAAGATATTACATCTGTGGACCGTGACATATACAACCAAGAGTGAGGTAGTTCCATCCCATACCCTCACCAAACATGGAATTCTCAATCCACCAACGTTGATGTCTTGGCCTCAGGTTTTTGGAAGGTGGACCAAATATAGTGATTCTACTGCAGTCATGCTTTTGAGTGTTTTTGGTCTCTCCAATGATTGAAGAATGTCCTGTCCTAGCTTTTTATCTTCTTATTTGGCCAAATTCATTCAATTCCTAGCTTTTGTTTACTTAGATTTCTTTACTTATATAGAAATATTAATTTTGCTCTAATAATTTTTAATACTATCATCCATATGAAACAAGAAAATAATAATACTCCCAAAGTACTTTTTTGTATAGAGTGCCTTTTGTTGTTTACCACAAACTTGAGAAATGGTAAATGTTATGACTTCTACCTATCAGATGTTGAGAATTACATGGCTTAGATGATTTTACTTTTTGGGTCCTTTTTTTTGGGGCTGTGAAATTTGAGCCAAATTTCACAGCCAACAAAGTTATTCTTCATGACTAATTAGATTATTATTGATGGAGTTTCAGTATAGTGAAGTGATTAAGACATCAAAGGAGTTTGAACAGTGTCTAGCGTCTAGTGTTTAGCGCAATAACATTCAATAAGTATTTTAAATGCAGTATTTAAAAAAGTAGAAGTAGCTTATAGTAAAAGACAACTATAAAATGAGATTATTAAAATAAAATATATTAAAAATGTTGAGTACAATGTACCAGGTGTGGGGAAATAAATATTTTACATGGCTTTTCTTATTGAATCTTCACAACATAGGTAGGAGTTATTGTAATCCCTGTTTTATAGATAAAGAAATGGATGGTTAGAACAGCTATATAAATTGTCAAAACTCATATAGCTGGTACATAGCAGGTCTTTGATTTAAAAGCAGAATATAGGTACGTTTGTCAGTGTATTAATGTTTGATCGGGCATTGACTTTGGCTCAAAGGCCCTGGCTACCAAAATCAAAAAGGGAAATAAGCTGTGTCTTTTTTTTGCTGTTTATGGTGTTTCTATAAGATAACTTCCTTACTTGTTTATTTTTCATTAGATCTATATAAAACTGTATTTCTTTTAAAATAAAATTGTCCTTTCATTTTATATGTGCAAACATTTTACTAAGAATAAGTAGCCTCAGTTTGGACTAATCAATGTGTAGATTTGTATACTTACACCCTCTGTGAAGACTTCCTGGTTTTGACATTCCTCAAGGAAGAATCACCCAAAGACTTTCTGTCTTTCAACTGTGGAAAATTCTCTGACTGTAGGTTGAAAAACACATCTGACATCTGTTTCAGAAACTGTCTTCTTTAATTCACCTTACCTTAAATACGAACTCAGCTAAGTTGACTGGTCTTATTTCGCCAAAGAAATGTGGCCCTCTGATATCCTCTATAGATAGGCGAAAAGACATTAAGCTCCAGGAAAGGACACTACAGTCTTCATAAACCTGTCTCAGGCTTTAGCCTTTAGTTTAATCCTTCCTTAGCCTTTAAGGTGTCTTGTGGTCACTCACTTAATGCCACTTTTCAATTTGACACAACTGGAAAATACTATGTGAATAAGTAATAAGCTTTTCTTTGATAGAAATATAACCTATTTAATATTGCCAACAGGTTTTGGGTGGAAAAGTTCCTTTTGCAAGTAGGGAAAAAAACTAAGTTATTTCCACAGAACTAAATTAAACAAAATTAAACAAAATTAAACAAAAGTGACAGTCTCTTTAAGGAGAAACTTCTAGAATCCACAAGTGTACTTTAAGTTTCATTAGTGAGAAAACCCTTGAATAGTCTGTGTGAGAGCTGTGATCTACATAAAAGAGAAAATACAGAATTTTGAAAATGTGACTTGTTTTATTTACTAAGGAAGCATTTGTAGCTTTGAAAAAGAACATGCATCTTTTTTATTCCCAGTAATTTACTAGTGAAAAGTACAAAAGAAGAATTCAATATAAAAAATTAAAGTTGTGTTACAAGTAATGCTGTAGGCTTCTAGCTTGCAGATAACTTCTTCCATTGTTGACACATTTTTATCATTGGCCACTGAGGTCATTATAAGAAATACCATATGGAACATAGTGATTTCACTCTAGGGATATGGTTCTAAAGCAGTGGTCAACAGCAGGGACTTAACGGACAAATAGTCCCAGTCAAGTCCCAGCACCGCCATTTATGCTATACAACCTGGCCAAGTGGCCAAGTTCTTGAACTTCTTTGAACCTAAGTTTCCTCATCTCAGAAAAGCCTTGTAAAGTTTTTCCAAAATGTGAAGGCAGCAATGCAGACAAAGAATACTTGGATAATTCCCACTAAGTGCTAGTCATTATGTTAGATAACTACGTTATATGGAGTCCACTGTTGAGGATCCATGGAAGAAAAATTTTTACATAATTCTTAACATACAATAGGAAGACACACATGTTAGATATCTATACCTCAAAGGAGACAAAGTTTTACTAGTTCCAAAAGGAATTTATCATGTGAAACTTCATTCAGGAGACATAAAGTAGCATGATGAAAATGTCCCAATGATACCTCTAAATGAGTGTAAAGTTATTTCCATAGGTCTATTTCCTGTTCAAACCTAAGGCATATGACAAGATCCCCAAATTAGTTGCAAATAATATGGTGAAAATGATTATTAGTCAATAAGCTAAGTTAGTATGATCTAAGTATGTCATATTTTATGCTCTAACTTGTTATAACTCTTATGTACTTAAAATGCCTAGAGTGGTATATAGACAGCACATCCTTTAGGCTGTCTTATTTGGAGATTGTTAATCTAAGCTGGGCTTTGAAAAAGGTCAACAGCGGACAAAATATGGTAATACCCTCTGTCCTGCATTTGTGATATTCCATGGATCTGGGCTGGGAAAATTGATGAATTATGAATGCTTGACAAAGAGATAGTATGCTGTTCTACTATGATAGTTAAAGTTGTTATTCCCAAATGGAAAACCATCCCATCTTTCCATGGAAGGTGGACCTCAAGGTCCCTGAAGTGGAACTAGAATGATATTACAGTGATTTGTCCATGATCAGAAGTAAACAGTGGAAAAGACCTCTGTCCCAAGTTTTTTGACTCTAGTCTAAGATCACTGTTCAACAGCACCACCGTATTTAGCTGACTTACTTGCTTTTAGAGGCATTTAGTTCAAATATTTAGACTTGAATTTTATAACTGTGGTAAATAGGATTCAGGACAGAACTGCTTCTTCTGTTTAATTTGTTAGAGATCTAGTATCATGTGGGTAGTAGATTTCTGAGATAACAGTGTATGGATTTATAAGTAAGCAGTTATAAACCAAGAGATATGATGCCTAATGCATTTGGGGACCATTTTACAGACATGGCCCAACCATTATTCAGATCACTGGTTGATGTCACCTTTCTCACTGGGAAGGGGCAGAGGGAGAAGAAGGGTGTCTAGGGGACACATGATCCCATTCTCTTTCTTCTTCTCTTTTTGCTTTTTAAATTGTTATTAGTTTAAAAAACTGGGGGCTAATTATTTCTTCTATTCTATTTCCAAATTCAGTAATTTCTACTTTTATCTTCAGTATTGCTTACCTCCTACTTGAATTAAGCTTTCTTTACTGTTTTTTTAAAAAATAAATCCTGGAGTTAAATCTTAGTTTTTAAATTTATTTTTTTCTTTTACAATTATGAAATAAGTCAAAATCATGATTTTACTATACAGACGATTTTGGCCACATCTCCATGGGTTTTGCTATGTCAGTGTTTTATGCCATTCTCTATAGTTTCTGTAAAAGCTTATTTAATTTTCACTTTCCTCTAAAAGTTACAGTAGTGAATTTCAATTTTTAGGTGGATTTAAATTTTAGAAAACTTCTATTATTATTAATTCAGATCTATTCTATTCTATTTTATATTCAGAGAATGTGACCTAAATAATTTCTGTCTGTAGGAATAAATTGACAAAATCTTGAATACCTTTCTAAAGTATGTGTGATACATGACACACTTGTGTAATGATTACATAAATTTTTAAGTCAAACTTTTTATTGAAGTGTAACATATACACATTAAAGTACAGCAGTCATAAGTATACAGCTTAATTAATTTTCACAAAGTAAACACATACCTTGAGAAATAAATAGACCATCCCAGCACATGAGATGCTCTCCTTGCATCTCCTCTTAGTCACAACTCCTTTTAAGGGTAACCACTATGCCATTTTCTATTACTGTTAGGTTTGTCTGATTTGGAACTATGTTCTCTTTGGTAATGGGCTTCTTTGTTCAACATTATGTTTGTAAGATTTATCCAGGTTGCTGTATTTAGTAGTGGTTCATTCATTTACATTCCATTAAATAAGTATTCCAAAATTTATTTATACATTTTACTAAATATATTTTTGGGTTATCTCCATTTTGAGGCTATTATGAATAGGGCTGCTATTAAAATTCTTATGTTTCTCTTTGGGTGCATATTAGTATAATTAAAATTAAATAATGGGCAATGGTTGCATAACTCTATGAATTCTGAACTGCCAATTTCTTCAAAGAAGCCAGTTGGGATTTTGATAGAAATTGAGTTGAATCTGTAGATCAAGTTGAAGATTAATGCCATCCTAACAGTATTTACTATTCTAACCCATGAGCATGGATGTCACTTTTTTTATTTAGATATTTTAAAGTTTCCTTCAACAATGCTTTGTACTTTTCAGTGTATAAATCTTACACTCCTTTTGTTAATTTTATTCCTAACTATATTATTCTTATTGATGCTATTATAAATGGAATTCCTTTCTTAATCTCATTTTCAGATTGCTAGTATATAGAAACAATTGATTTTGTATATCAAAATTGTATTTTGTAACTTTGCTGAATTTATTAGTTCTAGTAGTTTTTTTAATTGATTATTTAGGATTTTTTTGTATGTAAGATCATGTTATCTGCAAATAGAAATAATTTTATTTCTACCTTTGAAATATGGATGCCTTTTCTTTCCTAATTTCCCTGGCCAAAATCTATAGTACAATGTTGAATAGAGTGACAAGAGCAAACATCCTTGGCTTGTTCCTGATCTTAGAGAAAAAACATCCAGTCTTTCTCCATTAAGTATGATCTTCGTTGTGAGTTTTTTTGTAGATGCTTTTTATCAGTTTGAGTAAGTTTCCTTCTATTCCTAGTTTGTTTCTAAGATGAAAGTGTGTTGGACTTTGTCAAATGACTTTTTTATACATCATTATTGATATGGTATATTATATTGATTAACTTTTGGATGTTACACTAACCTTGCATTCCTAGAATAAATATCACCATTGCAATTGTTTTTAATCTCTTTACTATGTGGCTGAATTTAGTTTGCTAGTTGTTTCTTTATTGAGAATAAAGAATAAATATTTATGAATAAATAATTATGCATCTATAAGGATTATTGGTCTGTAGTTTTCTTTTTCTTGTGATGCCTTTGGCTGGTTTTCTATCAGGGTAATACTGATCACATGCTATGAATTAGAAAGTGTTCCCTTCTCTATCGTTTTCTTTGCAAAAGTTTGTGAAGGATTAGTGATAATTCTTCTTTAGACATTTGTTATTCATTTTATTTCTGTGAGGTTGTAGTGATATTTTCTCTTTCATTCCTGATTTTAGTGGTTTGAATCTTCTCTGTTTTTTAAAAATAATTATTATTAATCAGTGTATTTAAAGGTTTGTCAATTTTGTCGATCTTCTTGAAGAACCAACTTTTGATTTCATCGATTCTCTCTATTGTTTTTTTTTTTTAAGAGACTCCTCTTTTTTTTTTTTAATTTTATTTATTTATTTATTTATTGGCTGTGTTGGGTCTTCGTTTCTGTGCGAGGGCTTCCTCTAGTTGTGGCAAGCGGGGGCCACTCTTCATCGCGGTGCGCGGGCCTTTCACTATCACGGCCTCTCTTGTTGCGGAGCACAGGCTCCAGACACGCAGGCTCAGTAGTTGTGGCACACGGGCCTAGTTGCTCCGCGGCATGTGGGATCCTCCCAGACCAGGGCTCGAACCCGTGTCCCCTGCATTGGCAGGCAGATTCTCAACCACTGCGCCACCAGGGAAGCCCCTCTATTGTTTATTTATTCTGTATTCCAGACATTTTCACTCTAATGTTTGTTTCCTTCCTTCTGATTGCTTTTCATTATTTTTCTCTTACTGTTTCTTTTTTTTAACATCTTTATTGGAGTATAATTGCTTTACAATGGTGTGTTAGTTTCTGCTTTATAACAAAGTGAATCAGGTGGAAAGTTAGGTTATTAAGTTGAGATCTTTATCTTTTTTTACAGTATATATTTATAGGTACAAATTTCTCTCTAAGCACTGCTCTAGCTGCATCTCATTAGTTTTCATTTTCATTCATGACAAAGTGCTTTCTAATTTCCTTGTGAATTTTTCTTTGACCCATTTGTTATTTAGGAGAGTATTGTTTAATTTCCACCTGTTTTTGAACTCTCCAAATTTCTTTCAGTTACTGTTTTCTAATTTATTTGAAATTAGGGCTTTTGAAGTGCTCTAAACCTAGTCTGTTCCCTCTGGTGGTTGCTGTGATGTTGATTTGCATACCTATTATGCTTGTGAAGGTGCTGGTTTTCAAGGCTACCATGAAATAAAAAAGAGGGTATGGGAATAGGGCCAGTTAAAATGCCACAAACTCATTATTCTTACCAAGGTGCAGCTAATTTAACTGAATAAAGTCTCAAATTTCCAGAGTTATGAAAAATCTGTTTTCAAAATTTTTGCCAATGTTGTCATTGCTTTTATAGGAGAAGGGATTTTCAGAGGTCCTTTGACATTTCTGAAGTCCTACCTCTGTCAAGTCATAACGATATTATTCTAATGTTTTCTCTAGAAGCTTTATTGTTTTACTAGTCGCATTTAAATCTACAGACTATATTGATTATTTTTAAATGGACGAGTTAGGGATAATGTTTAACAGTTTTTCACATGGACATCCGATCTCCCAATACCATTTATCAAAAAGACCATTCCTTTCTGACTGCATTGCAGTGTTGTCTTTGTTAAAAAATAAAGTGGCTATGTATGTGTGAGTCTGCTTCTAGCGTCTCTCTTTGCATCACCAACACCCTATTGTCTTCATTGCTGTAGCAAAATCCATGGATATTTATAAAGGATTTGTATTGAGCAGGATACAGAGGCCTTTCTCTCTGTGTCTGTGTCCCTGTCTTTCTCCATCTCTCGGTTTTTTTCTCTTTGACAAAGAAATAGTGGGTTAATGTCTCTCTGTGTGTGATCGTTAATGACATCAGGTCTTCCCTTTCTTTCTCTCCCTATTGCTTCCTGTCTCACAGTATGTCATATTCTTTAAAAGGTTGAGGGCAAATGGAAAGATCTAAGAAGGACCCCTATCTTACTCACATTGTCCTGACTATGAAACTATATTGAATTAGTGCTATGTTGTCTGAAGAAAGAGAATCGAATTTAAGCAGAAGGTAACCCCTCCCATAGCAATCTTGTTAAAGACTAACCCCAAATACATGGTGCTGCTCTTATACTCCCAGAAATCATGCCAAAACTGGACATAGAGTTAGGTGTGGTCAAGTATTTGTTGGAGTTAGCAAAGATGTTGCAGTGTACTGCCCAGGTGTTGGGTGCGTATTGAAATTTTCATTCTCTCAAGCTGGAGTGGGGTGGGAATTGAGTAACATTTCCAAAACTTCAGACTAGACACCACCTATCATCCTGTGCTAAGGACATTAGTTCCTTTAAGCCAGTGGGTGCATATTGGAAGGGGAAGAATTTGATCTGAGCCCCAACATTAGCTAAGATCTCAGGCTCACCCCTGTGACTTTATAGTAGAAGGTCAGGGAGCATCTAAGACAACATGGTAAACAGGTTGTTTCCCTCCTGACTATTGATTATATTTGGACATGTATGCTTGAGTGTGAACGTGTTTATGAGATAAGAGAAGTTAGCTGGGAAGTATGACTTTTTTAAAACTTTACAACAAACACAGATATATGATAGAATAAAAAGAAAATTTTGCACAAATTTTAAGATAAACCGTGAGGCTTCAGAACACTTTACACTTCTGGTTAACTGTTTGCCTTTTTTTTTTTTCCCACCCAGGGATAGGTGCTTACTCTCCTTTGCTGTTAGATTTATATTTGTGGAAGAGTCTAGGGAGTTTTCAAAAACAAGACTAAATTTAGACTCTATCAAAATTTTTCAAACACTGAAAAGGGGGCTCATTTCATTGATTTAGAGAATTATTGACTGTTTAACTATTGTAGACAAGAGTGCAACACTGATTTTAATGATCACCCTATTTTTTATGCTCCCTGCTTTCCATTATATATATTTTTCAAGTACTATATTTCATCTTACTAACATTCTCAGTGACAATAACATTTGCTTAAATTTGCTTAACCATCTTTCAGTTTTTAACCATTTAAGTATTTTTTTTTCTTTCAATAAAGCACTAATTTGTTCATTTTCTTGGCATTATGATTTTCTTGGATATAAATAATAGTGAAGAACCTTTCATTATCAACAATTATATCTTCTTCTGCTCCAGAAAGTCAAGAACTGCATTTCCTCATAATCCAAAAAACAAATAAATAAAAACCAAACCAAAACAAAATGCAGTATTTTCTATAGGGTTGAGTGGAAGAAAGTAAATTACAGAAACTTTGGTTATTGAAAGTCTGATATGGAGTCCAAAAAGTTTTGTGTTTTTCACTTTTAATTACCTATGAGTTTCACTGCTCTGAGATTAAGGTAATAAATATGTTCACTTCTGTATTTGTAGCAGTGTCTTTCAGAGTTACCTTTCAGTGACGTAGGGAAAAATAACTAATCATAGACTTTTATCTACGATTATGTTTTTGTATGCTTACAAGCTTACATGTTCATATAAATTAATACATGTACAAATTTTTTTTTTGCTATATGAATTCTATTTAGGAGCTTATAATGAATTAGAACATTTTCCAGAATCTCCACTTTTTTTAGCCTCATAAGTAATGATGGAGGTAAGTCTTAATGGTGGCAATAACAGGAAAATCCAGTTGTCTGGGGATAAGGTCTAAGGCTGAGATAGGCTGAGATAGGCAGTTGGGTTTCGTTAGGGAGCATGGAGCACAGAGCATGTGCCCACTCCCAGGAATGCTTCTCATTTTCATTTGTTCTCCGGAGGCAGCAGGCAACAGGGGCGAATGGGCAGGCTTTATCATCAGCAGCACTTGGGCTTGAATCTTCTTGCTGCTTCTTGCTTGATGTGGGTTTTGGAGAAATTACTTTTATAAGCCACAGTAAGATTATCTGAAAACTGGAACTAATATGATCTACTTCCTAAATAGGGGCAATTAATTGAAATCACGTGTATAAAGCCTAGCACAGAGCAGTCATCATAGGCATTATACTTCGTAGACCAGCAACCCCTTTCTTGTAACAATTACATGTCTTATCCGAGCAAACATGATTTCAAAGATTATCTTAACTAATATGTATCTTTAAAAAATGTATTTTTAAGGTAATTATTTCCTTTTCAATGTAGAGTAATATGCTGAACACATTACTAAGGTTGATTTACATATTAATGCGGTTATGAGTCTTTTATTGATAAATTAACAAATTAGAAATATTATTTTCATTTTTAGTTGAGGCAGTATGCTCATTGTGTCTATACCCCATGCCCTCTTTCCTCGTCCCTTCTGCGAATCATTTGATATTTAGCTTAGGGTTTATAATATGCACAATGTATCAAAGCATTCTTTTATTCAATCTAAGTATCAGTGGTCTGACTGTGTTACTTAATCCTTAAAGATTTTCACCCACAATTGCTACTAGAGTTAGTAGAAATCATAACACATTAGAGAGCATCTGTGAAAGTCAAGGACGGCATTTGCTCATAATCCAAAAAACCAACAAACAAAAAACAAACCAAACCAAGACAACATGGAGACACATAATTAGAAGTGTTCAAAATACAAAAAAAGTAAAATGTTTGGAATCTAGTTATTTAAAAGTAGACTAAATGTTTAGGTGAAATAAGGAGCAAAGAGCTACTTTGGATGCTGAAGAAAGATTTTCAGTTAAGTTTTATGTCTGCTGTAAAAACATAACAGACACACCCACATATGAATCTTCCACACTCTTTGGGGCTATAAAGCCATGCTTTCTAATTAGATCTATAAAACTTGGCTTGCTCAGAATCAATTTTGGTTCTGAAGCAACTGATCTGTAGCAGCTGGGAGTTTCTAGCACCCTGTGCTGTTATTAGAACTACTGCTCAGAACCAGGTCCCAGGGCATGTTCTCAATCTTTCTTGTTTGGAGGGTTCTAGGTTGGATTCTTGGACAACTGTTTTTGCAGGGAAATATAGGGTGTTCAGAGGGATTCAAATTCAGTATTTATTTAGCACTTGTTTGATGAGTGTTTTGGGGAGATAACTCATTTATTGCTCACAAAAGTCATTGACGTTAGGTACTCTCAGAATCTCCATTTGATAGATTAGGAAACCAGAGCAGTTTTTGCAAGGTTATATAGCTTGCTAGTAATGAAAATGAGATCTGAACTCAGCCAGTTTGTAACAAGCCCGTCTATATAACTACTGCCTCCTACCTAAGAAGGGGTTGCTGCCTCATACCCTCCTTCTCTGCCTTAAAGGAGAAAAATATTCCTGTGCAGGCATACCTTGTTTTATTAGACTTTGCTTTATTGTGCTTCACAGGTACTGCATTTTTCTTACAAACTGAAGGTTTGTGGCAACCTTGAATTGAGCAAGTCTGTCAGTGTCATTTTTCCAACACTTGTTCACTTCATGTCTCTGTTTCGCATTTTGGTAACTCTCTCAATATGTCAAACTTTTCCTTTATTATTATATTTGCTATGGTGATATGTGATCAGTGACCTTTGATGTCGCTATTGAAAAAGATTACACCTAGCTGAAGGCTCAGACGATGGTTAGCAGTTTTTAGCAATAAAGTATTTTTAAATTAAGCTATGTATATATATTTTAGACATAATACTAATGCATACTTAATGACTACATTATAGTGTAAACATAACTTTTATATGCATTGGGAAACCAAAAAATTCAGGCGACTCACTTTTTTGGGATATTTGCTTGAACCTGCAGTATCCCAGAGCTATACCTGTACTGCATCAGCCCCTGGAAAAGGTGTTTTTTTCATTTTATAGACATGGAAAATGATTATAAGTGTGAAATGAGGGTGACATTCTACAATGTATACTATGGTGTCATTCAAATCTCTTTCCCTTATCTCCCAAAACAAATGGTAAACATTTAGGGAAGGAAATAGTAATTTTAAGACATTTATATTTTCTTTAACGTCAGGCTTAATGTCTTGAATATAGTGGGTGCTCAATGAATATTTGCTGATTTGATTTGCAGATGGGGGTGATTTTTTTTTTCCCTCAGGAACTATTTTTAGTCTTTTATACCCAGTTTATCTGCACTGGTACATTGGCAGGTATTTTTTTCTCAAGTTGAACTTTTTAATATGTGTTTCCACTCTTTAAATTTTGCCTTTCCATTCTAGAAATATATATTTTCAAATGGCAGGTGTGTGTGGGAATTTCTACTCTTTGCAACCTTGAAGATGAGGGAAAATGAAAGAATGAGGTATAATGTATAGAAAAAAAAGATTGGATTTATGTTTTGGTGAGTGAGAAAAACTGAAGCTGGGATTTGTGTTGATAGAGGTGGATTAGATGATGTTGACTAGCTACCAAAATTCTTTGTGTTTTGAGCAGAGAGATGCATGAAAGCTGTTTCAATTCCTTTTATTTGGATGGGATGGAGATTTGATGGGTCTCTGTGGGGAGTTTACATAATCCTGCCTATAGGATGAAGCCAACATATGGTCAGCTCCTCCTCCACAGTCCAGGGAGGTTCCCTCTGCCTATTATGGGAAGGACCTGATTTTTTTTTTTTTTTTCAAAGCAAGGCAGATAGTCAGTTATATTCCCAAATGCTGGCTGTGCTTTGTGGGCTGCTTAGAAACTATCGCTAAGGTGTTTCCCATCCTTTCAATTCCCTGCTGCTGCATGGGTTCCTGTGGGACATCCCAGAGCAGCAGAAGGATGGGCTGATGGGCAGGCAGCTAGATTGCAACTCAGCCTCACCACCTGGCTCCATAACTGCTCCATCTGTCAGTTGTTCCGGGTGGTTGAAGAGTCCAGCAGTTCAAAGCTCTACTCAGGGCTGCTTCTGAGCATTTCTTTATCCCCCAAGGACCTGATATTCTGGCCAGGGAGAGGAGATTGGAGCCAAGCGCTCCTCAGCCCAGCAGCCGAGGGTGTATGGGGTTGGCAGCCACAAGGCCCCATGCTGTTCTGCTCCTTAGGAATTTGCATAAGAATTGTTGTGCTTATTTCTGTTCATTTTACCATCTTCTTTTTTCATGATGCATCTGTGTCAAGTTTGGAATGAATTATAAATTTACAATCCAATAAGGATTGTAAATTTATTTCAGTAATGGCACAGATAAGAAAGCAGAGTGTTTACCTAGTAAATCTGACAAGAAGAAAACATTATCAGTGTGGGAGGATGATTAGCATAGCACATACAGGGAGGCCCCTTTCTAGAGGACTGGGAAACAAAATTGACACTTAGGTTGATATGTGTGTTGTCCATTTCCAAATCCATCTTGAACAGTCAAGTTTTAAGGCTTTGGATTACCAATCCGTGTTGTAGCTGCACAGCTCAGGCAGAGGAACAAATGATGTTCCTGTGTTGATTTCCTATTTGTACATAACAAACTACCACAAACTTGGCTGCTTAACCCACGCACATTTATGACCTCACAGTCTCTGTGGTTTAGGAATCCAGGCTTGGCTTAACTGGATCTTCAGCTCAGGGTCTCACCTGGCTGCAATCCAAGTGTGAGTTGGACTGTGTTTTCATCTGAAGGCTCAACTGGTGAGGCATCTACTTCTGAGCTCACTCATGTTGTTGCAGAATTTATTTCTTTGTGATTGTAAGACTTAGGGCCACAATTTCTTGCTGACTGGCAGTCAGAGGCTTCTTAAGGGCCCAGCCTGGCCCTTAAATATCTCCACCATAAATATCATGCCGTCTTTCTACCTCCTATTCCTGAATAGAGAGGACTGCAAGAACCCAGAAGAGGGCAGAGCCACAAAAGATGGAAAGAGATCCCTGCATGACTGTGTGGAACAGAGCACGGCCCTGTCCACCTGTATTGGACAGAGACTTGTTCAAAACATGAACTATTATGGTGTTAAGTAAATTATTGAAACAAACAAACAAAATTCTGTCATTGTGCCTTAATACAAGTTTCTTTTTACATGTTCAGATTCAAAGATCTCTGGGAAGGCCCTCACCTCAAAACACTTGGGTAGAAATGCCTAAAATTCCATTATTAAGCATTCATTTCTTAAGTGTGATCATTATCTTGTTCATAGCATCTTTCAAAACAAAAATACTCTGTGAAGGAGAAATGCATACATCTTTAAATATCAGTGTACCTGACAAGAGAAATGATAGTAACTCCCGAGAGGAAAGAAGGATGAAAGAGAGGCAGAAGAGGGGCAGATAGTAATCTATTTTACAAACGTTTGTTGAGTATCTCCTAGGTGGCAGGCAGTATGCTAGGCTTGGAATATAAAGAATACTGTGCCTCAGTCTCCAGGGGGTTAACCTTTTAATATTTCAGAAGTGAAGCAGCACCTTACACTAAATGTGTACATCTAAGTAGTCATGATTCTTTATCCCCCACAAAGCTGTTGTTAAATAAATGTGTCTTTTTATTCATACCATCTCAAAATCAAGGAAATATGCCATGTCCTGAGGCTTCTCATACAGTGTTTCAGTTAATCCTCTTGATGACACTGTGATAAGATATTATTAAGCCCATTAACTCTTACTCATCCTTCAACATCCAGTTAATTTTCTGGAAAATTTATCTCACCTCCCACATTAAATTACTTTCCCTTATTAATGACTCTTACAGTGGCATGCATCTTATCTCCCCAGGACCTCAAAAAGTTGTAATTATATTGGTGGGATTATTAAATTTACTTTTATCTTCCTTACCATACTGCAAAATGCATGAGGAAAAGGACCGTGGCTACTTTTGCACTCTTTTAAAATCTATTACATACAGGACATCATTGACCTATAGCCCATGTTTGTTGAATGGATGAAGAAATATGTAATCGACTTATTAGCTTTCTAATATTGTGGAAAAAGCAAGGTTATCTCTCAATGACACCTGAGTTGTTTCCATGGAGTAACTGCTACTTGACTGCATTTTCTTGTCCTGTAGACCACTGACCATCGACTCAAATCATGGTCTGACCACCCAGACATCATGGAGAAACCCGGGAGAGGAGCTCACACTTCACTTCAGCTACTCATTCCTTTAATCACCATTATATCTCTTGTAGATAAGTCAGGTTTTAAAGAAGGTCTGGAGAGTGAGAGGGTATTTTCATAACAGCAGCAACACAAACAAATTAGAATCAACTAACAGCTCAGATCTTAAAAGTCTTTCCATCACTGTTCCTTAATTTTTCAGTGGCCACATTTTCCCTAAGTGCTTACCACTTGAAAAGTCACAGTCTCTTCCCACCCACTTCCTCCCTTTCTTGGTCATTGCTCTGGCATATCAATGTACCTTTTTCTTTCTCTCTTTATTCCATTCTATTTCCAGTCCTCAAGGCCTCTGGGCTTTACCTTCTACTTCCTCAGGGAGCTAATTTCCTAAGAAAGCTCTATTGTCCACCCAAGGGTGGCTCTGGTGCTGATAATATTTTGATTTCTTCCTCACACACATGCATTATCTCTTTCTACTTCAACAGAGAGCCATCAAGACACTCATGAGTTGCACCTCCAATGCCCGTGTTCTCCTCACATGATCCATGACTATTTGTGCAGAATCACTTGAGAGCTTTATAAGTACAGATTCCTGGGCTCCAATGCATTACTACTGAATCCAAGTCTCTGAGAATGATCCTAGACTCTCCATTTTCAACAAGTCCCCTAATGACTATTACATACACTGAAGTTTGATTTAAAAAAACAAACAAACTGACTTCGGAGAGTCCTATCTTGCTGTCACTCCACTCCTCACTCCACTCCTCACTCCACTCCTTACTCCACTCCTCACTCCCCTGAGTTCTGAAGTCAGCCCCATCATTGTATTCACCGTCTTTGTTTCATTTTTATCTTTCAAGCATCCCCAATATAACAACTTATTATATTGCCCTCTCTATACCACTTCTAAAAGTTAAACTTCTATTCAACTGGTTCCTTTCTATGAATAAGTGAACAAACATAAATCTCTCCCCTCTTAAGAACCGAAACAACCTTCCTGACCTCTGCCAACCACCATCAGCCTTATTTCTCTCCTTCTACTCAAAGAAAAATGTCTCAGGGGAATTGCCTACATTCACCATCTTTTTTTTTCCTGCACATCCCATTCCCTCCTCAGCCCACAGTTTTCCAAACTGTTATAAAAAAAACAAAATCTCTAAGCCAGATAAATATTATTTTTCAGTTCACGTTTTAATTGATACTTTAACTTCTTTGCATCTGTGACAACCACTCTTGCCTACTTCTACTTGTATTCGTTTGGTTCTATTGTCTCTATCTTCTTTATGGTTCTTCTTGCCTTAAGGGGGACTAAATATTTGGACTAATTAAGGCTCAGTCCTAGACCTCTTTCCATTTCCACTCTAAGACTGGTTTCCCCAGGATTAGCATGTGCTGTATTTGCTAAGGAGTGTTCTTGGGATCAACACCTGTGGACAGGAGAAGGACGTCAGGTTTGGTTGAGGGAAAAGCTGAGCTGTGATGAAAGCTGAGACAGGTTGGGACCCGAGACCCTTTGCTGCAGTGCTGCAATGCTAGCACCTGGACAAACTTCTCCTTGAGCAACAAAATACAAAGAAACTATATGGAACTGAAAAGAACTGCATTCATGCACAGTTGGGTTGCAGTTCTGGGGCAATTTCTGGACAAAAGATACAAAGTGAACAAAAAACCCAACTGCCAATTTTTTTGTTGTTGTTAACATCTTTATTGAAGTATAATTGCTTTACAATGGTGTGTTAGTTTCTGCTTTATAACAAAGTGAATCAGTTATACATATACATATGTTCCCATATCTCTTCCCTCTTGCGTCTCCCTCCCTCCCACCGTCCCTATCCCACCCCTCTAGGTGGTCACAAAGCACCGAGCTGATCTCCCTGTGCTATGTGGCTGCTTCCCACTAGCTATCTATTTTACATTTGGTAGTGTATATATGTCCATGCCACTCTCTCACTTTGTCCCAGCTTACCCTTCCCCATCCCCATATCCTCAAGTCCATTCTCCAGTAAGTCTGTGTCTTTATTCCTGTCTTGCCCCTAGGTTCTTCACGACCTTTTTATTTTTTTTTTAGATTCCATATATATGTGTTATCATACAGTATTTGTTTTTCTCTTTTTGACTTACTTCACTCTATATGACAGAATCTAGGTCCATCCACTTCAATACAAATAACTCAGTTTCATTTCTTTTTACAGCTGAGTAATATTCCATTGTATATATGTGCCACATCTTCTTTATCCATTCATCTGTTGATGGACATATAGGTTGCTTCTATGTCCTGGCTATTGTAAATAGAGCTGCAATGAACATTTGGGTACATGACTCTTTTTGAATTATGGTTTTCTCAGGGTATATGCCCAGTAGTGGGATTGCTGGGTCATATGGTAGTTCTATTTTTAGTTTTTTAAGGAAACTCCATACTGTTCTCCATAGTGGCTGTATCAATTTACATTCCCACCAACAGTGCAGGAGGGTTCCCTTTTCTCCACACCCTCTCCAGAATTTACTGTTTGTAGATTTTTTGATGATGGCCATTCTGACCGGTGTGAGATGATACCTCATTGTAGTTTTGATTTGCATTTCTCTAATGATTAATGATGTTGAGCATTCTTTCATGTGTTTGTTGGCAATCTGTATATCTTCTTTGGAGAAATGTCTATTTAGGTTTTCTGCCCATTTTCGGATTGGGATGTTTGTTTTTTTGATATTGAGCTGCATGAGCTGTTTGAAAATTTTGGAGATCAATCCTTTGTCAGTTGCTTCATTTTCAAATATTTTCTCCCATTCTGTGGGTTGTTTTTCATCTTGTTTATGGTTCCCTTTGGTGTGAAAAAGCTTTTAAGTTTCCTTAGGTCACATTTGTTTATTTTTGTTTTTATTTCCACTTTTCTAGGAGGTGGGTCAAAAAGGATCTTGCTGTGATTCATGTCATACAGTGTTCTGCCTATGTTTTCCTCTAAAGTTTGATAGTGTCTGGCCTTATATTTAGATCTTTAATCCTTTTTGAGTTTATTTTTGTGTATGGTGTTAGGGAGTGTTCTAATTTCGTTCCTTTAATTGTAGCTGTCCAGTTTTCCCAGCACCACTTATTGAAGAGGCTGTCTTTTCTCCACTGTATATTCTTGCCTCCTTTATCAAAGATAAGGTGACCATATGTGCATGGGTTTATCTCTGGACTTTCTATCCTGTTCCATTGATCTACATTTCTGTTTTTATGCCACTACCATACTGTCTTGATTACTGTAGCTTTGTAGTATAGTCTGATGTCAGCGAGCATGATTCCTCCAGTTCCGTTTTTCTTTCTCAATATTGGTTTGGCTATTCGGGGTCTTTTCTCTAAACATACAAATTGTGAAAATTTTTGTTCTAGTTCTGTGAAAAATGCCAGTGGTAGTTTGATAGGGACTGCATTGAATCTGTAGATTGCTTTGGGTAGTATTGTCATTTTCACAATGTTGATTCCTCTAGTCAAAGAAAATGGTATATCTCTCCATCTATTTTTATCATCTTTAATTTCTTTCAGCAGTGTCTTATAATTTTCTGCATACAGGTCTTTTGTCTCCATAGGTAGGTTTATTCCTAGGTATTTTATTCTTTTTGTTGCAATGGTAAATGGGAGTGTTTTCTTAATATCACTTTCAGATTTTTCAACATTAGTGTATAGGAATGCAAGAGATTTCTGTGCATTAATTTTGTATCCTGCTACTTTACCAAATTCATTGATTAGCTCTAGTAGTTTTCTGGTAGCATCTTTAGGACTCTCTATGTATAGTATCATGTCAACTGCAAACAGTGACAGCTTTACTTCTTCTTTTCCGATTTGGATTCCTTTTATTTCTTTTTCTTCTCTGATTGCTGTGGCTAAAACTTCCAAAACTATGTTGAATAATACTGGTGAGAGTGGGCAAGCTTGTCTTGTTCCTGATCTTAGTGGAAATGGTTTCAGTTTTTCACCATTGAGGATGATGTTGGCTGTGAGTTTGTCATAGATGGCCTTTATTATGTTGAGGAATGTTCCCTTTATGCCTACTTTCTGGAGGGTTTTTTTTTTATCATAAATGGGTGTTGAATTTTGTTGAAAGCTTTCTCTGCATCTATTGAGGTGATCATATGGTTTTTCTCCTTCAATTTGTTAATATGGTGTATCACATTGATTGATTTGCGTATATTGAAGTATCCTTGGATTCCTGGGATAAACCCCACTTGATCATGGCGTATGATCCTTTTAATGTGCTGTTGGATTCTGTTTGCTAGTATTTTGTTGAGGATTTTTGCATCTATGTTCATCAGTGATATTGGCCTGTAGTTTTCTTTCTTTGTGACATCTTTGTCTGGCTTTGGTATCAGGGTGATGGTGGCCTCGTAGAATGAGTTTGGGAGTGTTCCTTCCTCTGCTATATTTTGGAAGAGTTTGAGAAGGATAGGTGTTAGCTCTACTCTAAATGTTTAGTAGAGTTCATCTGTGAAGCCATCTCGTCCTGGGCTTTTTTTTGTTGGAAGGTTTTTAATCACAGTTTCAATTTCAGTGCTTGTGATTGGTCTGTTCATATTTTCTATTTCTTCCTGGTTCAGTCTCGGAAGGTTGTGCATTTCTAAGAATTTGTCCATTTCTTCCAGGTTGTCCATTTTATTGGCATATAGTTGCTTGTAGTAATGTCTCATGATCCTTTGTATTTCTGCAGTGTCAGTTGTTACTTCTCCTTTTTCATTTCTAATTCTATTGATTCGAGTCTTCTCCATTTTTTTCTTAGTGAGTCTGACTAATGGTTTATCAATATTGTTTATCTTCTCAAAGAACCAGCTTTTAGTTTTATTGACCTTTCCTTTCGTTTCCTTCATTTCTTTTTCCTTCATTTCTGATCTGATCTTTATGATTTCTTTCCTTCTGCTAACTTTGGGATTTGCTCTTCTTTCTCTAATTGCTTTAGGTGTAAGGTTAGGTTGTTTATTTGAGATGTTTCTTGTTTCTTAAGGTAGGATTGTATTCCTATAAACTTCCCTCTTAGCACTGCCTTTGCTGTATCCCATAGGTTTGGGTTGTCGTGTTTTCATTGTCATTTGTTTCTAGGTATTTCTAAATTTCCTCCTTGATTTCTTCAGTGATCTCTTGGTTATTGAGGAGTGTATTGCTTAGCGTCCATGTGTTTGTATTTTTCACAGATTTTTTCTTGTAATTGATGTCTAGTCTCATAGCGTTGTGGTCAGAAAAGATACTTTATACGATTTCCATTTTCTTAAATTTACAAAGGCTTGATTTGTGACCCAAGATATGATGTATCCTGAAGAATGTTCCATGAGCACTTGAGAAGAATGTGTATTCTGTTGTTTTTGGGTGGAATGTCTTATAAATATCAATTAAGTCCATCTTGTTTAATGTATCATTTAAAGCTTGTATTTCCTTATTTATTATCATTTTGGATGATCTGTCCATTGGTGAATGTGGGGTGTTAAAGTCCCCTACTATGATTGTGTTACTGTCGATTTCCCCTTTTATGACTGTTAGTATTTCCCTTATGTATTGAGGTGCTCCTATGTTGGGTGCATAAATATTTACAATTGTTATATCTTCTTCTTGGGTTGATACCTGGATCTTTATGTAGTGTCCTTCTTTGTCTCTTGTAATAGTCTTTGTTTTAAAGTCTATTTTGTCTGATAGGAGAATTGCTACTCCAGCTTTCTCTTGATTTCCATCTGCATGGAATATCTTTTTCCATCCCCTCACTTTCAGTCTGTATGTGTCCCTAGGTCTGAAGTGGGTCTCTTGTTCACAGCATATATACGGGTCTTGTTTTTGTATCCATTCAGCAGTCTATGTCTTTTGGTTGAAGCATTTAATCCATTTACATTTAAAGTAATTATCCATATGTATATTCTTATTACCATTTTCTTACTTGTTTTGGGTTTGTTATTGTAGGTCTTTTCCTTGTCTTGTGTTTCCTGTCTACAGAAGTTCCTTTAGCATTTGTTGTAATGCTGGTTTTGTGGTGCTGAATTCTCTTAGCTTTTGCTTGTCTGTAAAGGTTTTAATTTCTCCGTCAAATCTGAATGAGATCCTTGCTGGCTAGAGTAATCTTGATTGTAGGTTTTTCTCCTTCATCAATTTAAATATGTCCTGCCACTCCCTTCTGGCTTGCAGAGTTTCTGCTGAAAGGTCAGCTGTTAACCTTATGGGGATTTCCTTGTGTGTTATTTGTTGTTTTTCCCTTGCTGCTTTTAACATTTTTTCTTTGCATTTAATTTTTGATAGTTTGATTAATATGTGTCTCGGCGTGTTTCTCCTTGGATTTATCCTGTATGGGACTCTCTGTTCTTCCTGGACTTGATTAACTATTTCCTTTCCCATATTAGGGAAGTTTTCAACTATAATCTCTTCAAATATTTTCGCAGTCCCTTTCTTTTTCTCTTCTTCTTCTGGGACCCCTATAATTCGAATGTTGGTGCATTTAATGTTGTCCCAGAGGTCTCTAAGACTGTCTTCAATTCTTTTCATTCTTTTTTCTTTATTCTCCTCTGCAGTAGTTATTTCCACTATTTTATCTTCCAGGTCACTTATCTGTTCTTCTGCCTCAGTTATTCTGGTATTGATCCCTTCTGGGCAATTTTAAATTTCATTTATTGTGTTGTTCATCACTGTTTGTTTGCTCTTTAGTTCTTCTAGGTCCTTGTTAAACGTTTATTTTATTTTCTCCATTCTATTTTCAAGATTTTGGATCATCTTTACTGTCATTATTCTGAATTCTTTTTCAGGTAGACTGCCTATTTCTTCTTCAGTTGTTAGCTCTGGTGGGTTTTTGCCTTTCTCCTTCATCTGCTGTGTGTTTCTCTGTCTTCTCATTTTGCTTAACTTACTGTGTTTGGGGTCTCTTTTTCCCAGGCTGCAGGTTCGTAGTTCCTGTTGTTTTTGGTATCTGATCGCTCTACTCATTTGAAAGGACCATCTTTTCTCCGTCTTTATTCTCCCTAAGGCCTAGCACTTCAGGGCATCCTGAGGGAACTATGGAGAATCTTGGACTGATGCCCAGCCTAGAGGAACCTAGGAACCTACTACACTTCTAGACATGTGGCTCTTTGGATAAAAGTGGGAGATGCAAGAGAGAGAAGATATGGGGATATATGTATAGTATAGCTGATTCACTTTGTTATAAAGCAGAAACTAACACACCATTGTAATGCAATTATACTCCAATAAAGATGTTCAAAACAAACAAACAAACAAAACAAACAAACAAACAAAAACATTTTGGGGGACTCTGAAACTGGAATGGCTCTTCAGTTTTTCTGGGTTGGGCCATGATGCTCTGGGCTTTATAGTCCTTCAGATATTTTTCAGCCAACCTGGAAATAGGTATAACATGATCTTTGCAGATAAAATAATTCCTGAAGCAGCTGACAGGCTCTCAGCCAATGGTACTCTTAGCAGTAGGGGCAAAGAGTAGTTCACTAAAAGGGGATCTGGGTGCCTCACTGTAGTGTCCTCCAGATACTTTGTTTTGTGTGCATTGGCAAACTCATCTACAATTACCATTTTGTTGACCTCTTTTCTGAGCTCTAGCTCCACATACTCAACTGTCTACCCAACATCTACAATTCAATGCATCAAGGGCATCCTCAACTCAGCACAACCAAACTGGACTCACAGCCTTCACTCATTTTTCTCCCCAAACACCATAACCCTGTTTTTTCTTTTTTTCCTTCTTAGTAGGTGACACCATCACCTGGTTAATCCCAGAAATCATCATTCTCTCTTCCTTGATCTTTTTTCAATTCCCATGTGTAATAATAACTCACATCTTGTTGATTTTACCTCCTGACATCTTTTGAATCCATCTGCTGCTTTCTCTTTTCACTGTTAAGTCTTGAGTTCATGTTCCCATTATTTCATGTCAAGGCTACTGCAGTAACATTCTAACTAGTCTCTTTCCATCACTTTTGCATCTTTTCAATCTCTCTCTCATACTGAAATCATGATAATCTTTTTATAACTTAGATTAATCAAATCACTATCCTGCTTAAAACCCTGAAATAATTTTCCTGTTATTTTAAGGTAAGGACTAATATCTTTAACATAAACTGCCAGGTTCCTGCCTATTTCACCAGCATAACCTCATGGTCCAGTGTCAGCGATACTGGCCTTCATATTGTTTAAATGTGCCATGCTCCTTCTAACCTAGGCCCTGGACATGGTATTCCCTTTACCTGAACAACTCTCTCACCCCACCTCCCTACCATTACCTTTGTCTACATATGTGATTCCTACTCAAGCCTTAGATTTCATGTCAGTGGTTATTTCACTGAGATTTCCCTAAACTGGACTGGGTTTCCTGTTTTAATGTCTCATAGTACACTTTTCCTTCTCCTTATAACAATTGTAACTGCTTCCAAATATACATTTATTTGTATGGTAATTAATGAATTTTTTACATTAGAGTATAATTTCCACAAAAGCAAGGACCCTGTTTTTGCTTATAATTGTATCTTCAGTTCCTGGTATATGGAAGGAAAACAGCTCAACTCCCCATATCAAAAGAGAAACCAAACAATTTGTGGGATAAGTATTCTTCATGGATGGTTTTTCTATAATCATCTAGTAGGTGGAGGATGCTAATGGTTCTCAGGATACTTAAAAACCCCTCACTAGATTACATGGCTGCATGGGGGCAGAATGTAGGTAAAGAAATACCATAGAGAAAGTAGAAAATGCAAAGCATCTTATAGAAGTTAGGCATTAAACCCAGAGTGTGAGTGTGACAGGAGAAGGAAATTACCTGTAATGCCTGAGAATCTAACATTCTCAGATAAAATAAACATTAAGACTGTGTAAAGTATCAGACTATGACTTTTTTAAGCTAAAAATTATTCACTCAGGGAAAGTACCCTTTTAAAAATCTGCCATGATTATAATTTCAGTGTCTTTAATCATTCCTAAATACCTTGAGAAAGGTAGAAATATTGTGTCATTTCAATATATTAAAGATGGATATAATCAAATCTAGTAAAAACCAGAGGTCGACCAAAGTCAGTAAAAGCTAGCATAAGAGAACAAACTGTTACAGAACTGATCTCCTGTTGTGAACATCTGTAAATTAGAGTTACTATAAAAGCATCTGCTTTTATACATAAGGTAACAGGCAGGACAGGATTGCAATCTTTGAGAAAAGGGAAAGGAGGGAAACAAATGAGATGAACCCTACCATTACAAGGAAAAAATATGTAAAAAAATTTTTGAAGATATTTCTGGACTGCAGGCCAGGGCAATGAACCTCTGATAGACTCTAGCAATCTCCTGTAGCAATAGAAATGACAGAGATCAAAGTTCAGGGAGGACAAAGAGTCTGGAATTTCTGAGGAAAAGACCCAAGATGAGGAAGAAATACATAGAAAGAACTCCAGAAATGTGTATAATTGTTTTCATGCATCTTTGGATGAGAACTCTGCACATGTGTAGGGTAAAACCCGAAAGAGCTAGACAAGAACAACTTCTGAAGAAAGAGCAATTACTGGAAATCTTTAAGGTGAACAATGCCCAGAGCTTGTATAGGTATAGGGAACACTCTGATTGTTCCATCTAAAGTGGGAAGACCTCATTAAATACATAGGGCATTGAGCAGAGACCATAGAACACATTAAAATGGTTACTTTAACCTCAGGAGTATTCTAGACCCACTCTGAATAGGTTTAAAAATAAACCTTGGAAGGCTAAACCTAATCTCCAAATAATCTAACTACCTTCTAGGTGAATACAATAAAATCTAGCATTTAATAATATAAAGTTCATAGCATTCAGTATCCAATAAAAATTTTTGCTGGTCATGTAAAGAGGAAAATATGACCTGTAACCAGGAGAAAAATAAGTAAAGAGAAACAGACCAAGAATTGATAGAGATGATGGAATAAGAAGACAAGGACATTAAAAAAAAACCTGTCATTAATATACCCTGTATGTTCAAGGATCTAAAGGAAGATGCCATAAATATGTATGATGAAAATTTTAAGGCAGCTACAAAAGCAGATACTAGAACTCACGAGTGAGTAAAGAACTCAAGATAAAAATTTTATTCTATATGTGATATAAACTATTGGAAGATAAAAATAAAAATACTGTTAATAGCATACAAATCATGAACTAGTTATAGATAAATTTAATAAAATTTGTACAAGACTTGGTAAAGAAAATTTCAAAATATTGCCAAGAGAAATTTTAAAAAGATGTAAATAAATGGAGAGAGAAACCATGTTTGTGAACTGGGAGACTCAATATTATTAAGGTCGTGGTTCTCCCCAGATTGATCTGTAATTTTAATGTAATCCCAATCAAAATCTCTGCAGGCTTCTTAAATTTATTATTTATTTATTTTTATAGAAATTGGGAAGCTGAAAGCTGAATATAAAACCTACATGAATATTCAAAGGAGCTAGAATAGACAAAACAATTCTGAAAAAGAACAACATTGGAGGATTTCACTAATTAATTTCGAGGCTTAGTATAAATCTAAAGAAATTTTGATACTGGTATTGACATAAGGATTGACATATAGATCAATAGAACAGAATAGAGAACCTAGAAACAAATCCTCAAAATATGGCCAATAGCTTTTTGACAAAAGAGCCGAGGTAATTTAGTGGAGAAAGTAGAGTTTTTTCAAAAAATGATGATGAACCTTGACCATTTCCTCATGCCACATAAAATTACTTAAAATGGATTATAAGCCTAAATATTATAATTTATCATAAAAACTAAAACTATAGTTTTTTCCAGAAGAAATAAGAGAAAATCTTTACAACATTGGGATGGGCAAATATTTAGATAGAACAAAATAGGTCTAAACCAGGAAAGGGAATTAATAAATTTGACATCACGAAAACTATAAACTTCTCTTACAACGACACAATTAAATGAAAAAGCAAATCACAGACTTGGAGAAACTATTTTAATAATACATAGTATCTAACAAAGGACTTGTACCCAGAAGATATATAGAACTCTTCATTCTCAAAAATAAGACAATAAACTCAATAAAAATGTGAAAAAGATTCACAGAATTTATAAAAGAAGATATATGAGGTAATAGGTAATCAACTCATAGCTATATGCTCAATACCATCAGTCAGTAGGAAATGCAAATTAAATCCATATTGAAATAATACTACATGCCCATTTAGTTTCTGATGAGAAGTCCATGGCCTTTTGAATTTGTGTTCCCATGTACATAATATATCTC
Organism: Eschrichtius robustus; assembly: GCF_028021215.1. Classification (NCBI taxonomy): domain Eukaryota; kingdom Metazoa; phylum Chordata; class Mammalia; order Artiodactyla; family Eschrichtiidae; genus Eschrichtius; species Eschrichtius robustus. The sequence continues at coordinate 105,770,000 of NC_090833.1, read as the reverse complement.
TTTCTCCAACTTTTTAAAGAATTCATTATTTCTTTGTTTTTCAGCATTTTGACTATGCTCTGCTTATGTGTGTTTCCTCTGTATTTATTCAGTTTGGGGTGTGCAGCATAATCCAGTGAAACCATCTCAGTCAATGCTTCTTTTCTTTTTTTGAAAGATTATTAATTTGTTACCAAAGACCATCCAATCACAGCCAAAACCATTGCCAAAGGTGTGGGCATCCTCTCAGAAGACAAGGAAACCATAGAAGACATTGCATCCTACCTCATCATCCCAGTGAGCCAGGTGAACCCAAGAAGTGCCAATGCCTGCATGGTACATGGAAGTGATCTGAAGGACTTGACTTTCCAGCAGCTGGATGACATTTTGAAGTACCATACTGAGACTGTGTTTCCCAGGTCCTCTCCTCAACAGAAGCTGATCGTTCAGGAAGACTGCCAGAGAGAGGGCACTATCATGGCTGTAACTGGTGATGGTGTCAATGACTCAGCTTTGAAGAAGGTGGACACTGGGGTTACTATGGGAATTGCAGGCTCAGAAGTGTCTATGTAAACTACTGACATGATTCTCTTGGATGAGAATTTTGCCTCAATTGTGACTGGAGTGGAGGAAGGTCGTCTAATCTTTGATAACTTGAAGAAATCCATTGCCTACACCGTAACCAGAACATTCCAGATATTTATTATCTGGAACACCCCCTTCCTGATATTCATTATTACAAACATTCCACTACCCCTGAGGATCATCACCATCCTCTGCATTAACTAGGGCATGGACATGGTTCCAGCCACCTCCCTGGCTTATGAGCTAGCTCGGAGTGACATCATGAAGAGACAGCTCAAAAACCCCAAAATGCACAAACGTGTGAATAAGCAGCTGATCAGCATGGCCTATGGACAGATTGGTATGATCCAGGCTCTGGGGGTCTTATTCACTTACTTTGTGATCCTAGGCTGAGAAGAGCTTCCTCCCAATTCACCTGCTGGGTCTGAGTGGCCTGAGATGACCACTGGATCAATGATGTTGAGGACAGCTGCGGAAAGCAGTGGGCCTACAAGCAGAGGAAAATCTTGGCTTTTACCTGCCACACAGCCTTCTTTGTCAGTATCTTGGTGGCACAATGGGCCAACTTGGTCATCTGCAAGACCAGGAGGAATTCAGTCTTCCAGCAGGGGATTTGGCCTCTTTGAAGAGATGGCCCTTGCTGCTTTCCTTTTCTACTGCCCTGGAGTGGGTGTTGCCTTGAGGATGTATCCTCTCAAACCTACCTGGTGGCTCAGTGTCTTCTCCTACTCTCTCCACATCTTCCTATATGACAAAGTCAGAAAAGTCATCGTCAGGTGATGCTGATGCCCTGGTGGCTGGTGGAGAAGGAAACCTACTACTAGACCCCATGTTGCACACTGTGGAGCACCATGTCACACACTCTGCTCCCATTATCCACCCCCTTTTTGTGTACTTTATTCTTGGAGTTCATAATTCTATACTGGTAGGAAAGCACTGAAGCATGTGGAGGAAGCAAGATGTTCTGAAATGAAACATGTAGCTATATGGGGCGGGTGTGTGGGTGGAGGTGGGGAAAGGGTTCCCAGAGAAGCATCCATCTATGGAAATCACAGCAGGGAAGGTTATTTTGTGCCTTTTTGTCTTTGTAGAGAGGAAAGCTAGGATCTCCTTGCCTGATGCACAGCAAAGCCTATTTACTGACATTGGGTTGTGATGAAGGAAAGTATAACATTTATTGCAGGGTGCCAAGCAAGGAGAACAGTCAGCTAGTGCCAAAACACCCAAACTCCCTGAGGCTTTCAAGGAAGGGTTTTAAAAGGCAACATTTGTGGTGAGGGTTCCAAGGTGTGTGATCAGATAGTGGACTTTCTTCTAATTAGTTGGTGGTGAGGTGACAGCGTGATGTTTCAAGAATCTTAATCATCAGCCTTCTGGTTCCAACCAGTTTAAGGTCTACGTGCCTGCGGTCAGCATGTAGTCACCATCCTCCACTTGGGTGGGGGTCTTATTTTCTGCAGAGCAACATAAAGATATGTGTCAGATTGTTATGTATATCCCTTGAGGAGGAACTAGGACTCTGTTTTGTCACTGAACTATTGCTTAAGCTATCATTACTTTTCTTGTGTGACTGCTTTTCCTTTGTTTCTGCATTCTCTCATTTCCCTAATTAATAACTGCTTGAGCTTTCTCTTTGGAACTCAAGGAAAACCTAGAAGAATAAAACCTTTTTCTACAAACGAGAAATGGGGAATGCAAAAAGGCTTTTGTACCCACTGGGCCCCATAGAGTCTTGCTCATTTTCAATTATTGATTCAATTTCTTTAGCATGTCTTATACTTTTTTTCTTGGAAGCCAGACATTGGGTATTGGGAACTGAGATAAATAATCCTTTAGTCTGAGGTTTTGTGTTAATCTGCCTAGGAGTTGGGCTGTATTTAAAGTTTGCTGTAGGTATAGGTGCTAGAGGTTCTGAGTTCTTCCAAGTCTTTTGTTTCTTTGTTTCCCTTGTTTTCCTTTGTGTATCCTGAAGGACTCTTCTTTAAATAGAGTATGTGCTTTGCAGCTTTTCCATCTGTCATCTATTATTATATTGGGTTCCCATTAATGTGGTGGTAAGTTGGGGGGCAGGGGAACTATTCTACAATTTTATGATTGAATCTCAGTCTTCTAGTGGGCCCTGAAGGGAATTGAGGATAGAAAAAAGAGGTGAGGCATTCTGGGCTTTGGATAAATGGCCCTCTAGATAGTTAAAATGCATATTTCAAGGAGAATTTCCATGACCCCAGATTCTTGCATCTTCCCATACACAGAAAAGCACTAAAATAATTAGCTTGAGATATCTGTTCTTTGTGATTGGCAATAATGTTTTACCAAGATGTATGCTTGACTACGTGTATTTCCAAGCCAAAAAATTCATATATCAATATATGCTGGCTCTTCCCCTACCACCCCTACCTCTTTGGAGCAGTTCCTCAGAGTTACTGAGTGGCCATCTCCTGGTCTATAGTCCTCAGTAAGACCCTGAATAAAACTTAAACTCACAACTCCAATGTTGTACATTTTTCTTTAAGTTGACAGATCTCTGGTCTCTGGTGGGTCCAGTGATTTCCAGTTTGTTCAGCTTCTTGTAAGGATAGGAGTGCTAACTTCTAAGCTCTTTTCATGTGGGGAACTGCTCCTATGTTTTATAATTTATTTGCTAACCAGATTCCATTTTACACTCTAAGTATTTACTATTACTTTTTGAAATGAAAACATTTGTCTTGCAGAAAATAAATGTTCTAAATAAATGTGCATAACAATAGGAATTAAAATTTAAAATTTAATTATATAAGTTCATTAGTAGGGAGGTGTTTAAATAAATTATGTATTATTCATACCGAGTGATACCATGCAGCTGTGAAAAGATATGAGACAGATTTGTATATTGGTAAGGTGATAAGAAAAGATCGCAAGGTTCACAGTTAAGTAAAAAAATGAAAATTTGATAGTATAATTTGCTTGCATTTGTGTATTATAAAGGGCAATGTGTCTATATGTCATTGTAGTAGAATAAATAAGAAAAGAGTAAAATTAGTTGCTTTTGAGAACTGAGGAACTAAGGGTTTAAGGTTGGACAGAGACCTGCTTTTCATGGTGTATCCTTTGGTGTCATTTGATTTTAACATATTGCTTTAAAAAATACAGTTATTAAAAAATTACAAAACTGGGACTTCCCTGGTGGTGCAGTGGTTAAGAATCCGCCTGCCAACACAGGGGACATGGTTTCGATCCCTGGTCTGGGAAAATCCCACATGCCGCAGAGCAACTAAGCCCATGAGCCACAACTACTGAGCCTGCACTCTAGAGCCTGCGGGCACAACTGCTGAGCCGGTGTGCCACAACTACTGAAGCCCGTGCACCTAGAACCCGAGCTCCGCAACAAGAGAAGCCACTGCAATGAGAAGCCCGCACACTGCAACGAAGAGTAGCCCCTGCTCGCCGCAGCTAGAGAAAGCCTGCATGCAGCAACGAAGACCCAACGCAGCCAAAGATAAAAATAAATACATAAATAAAAAATTTATTTAAAAAAATTACAAAACCAACGTGTTTAAAATTCCTTTCAATTTTTTATACAGTGTGTCCATTTGATTAATGAAACCGGACCCATTGATCACTTCTGGTCTTAAGAGATAAAATAATGAAACCTTTTTTCTAGAAAGGAGAAAGCATCTGTAAAGTGATGAGAGAGAACATGTTTGCAAATAAAAAAGCTGAGCATAGGTAGTGAGACTTTCAAACACAGATATTGAGAGATTTTAAATGTTTATGTTCCTATTTTACTAGCTATAAGAGAGCAATGTTTGCCAGCAACAAAGCACTATTGATTATAGCAGCTGCAGATAAAAGCTAGCTTGTAGGGAGTAGGTGTTAAATGACAAACATAATTAATTAGGGACCTTGTTTTCCAGTGGGGTGTTTGTTTATCATCCTGTAGCTCATTGTAATTACTAGTTCTCATTGCCTGACTGCAATAGTAGTTTATTCCTGCCATTTTTCAAAATGCTTCTGAATTTTATTCTTCACTGACAGCTTTGGTGATCAGAGTTAATAGGTGGTATTCTCATTTTCAAAATGCATTTGTAGTAACAGTATCAAAGCCCTAAGAGAAGCTTTAGAAATACCCTTCATAACTTAACAGTCATAAAACCTTCAACTTTGCATCTAACTGAATCCAAATCTCTTATGCATAGTCCCTCCAAAACATAAAATTCAACAAGAAGTATAATAAAACCATACATTGACTTATGATTTCAGCATTTCTTTAGTAGGAGACAGAGAATATCATGAACTTCAAGTAACCTCTGAGAAAAATAAACTCCAAATTGCAACAGAGCTGCTAAACCTTCCAGCCTGTGGGTGTAGAAAGTGGGTAATGGAGGACTTAAAAGATTCCATCAAAAGGAGGCGAGAAGAAAGAGGGATTTAGATGAAACACAGACAAAATCACCCTCTGAAAGAGAAATTTCAACACTGAATGATAAAATGTATGTGGTAGGAAAAATAATGGCCTGTAAATGTGTCCATGCCCCAATCACCAAGAATCTGAATATCCTGCTTTACTTGACAAAAGAGACTTTGCAGATGTGATAAGTGTAAGACATTTGAGATGGAGAAGTTATCCTGGATTATCTGAGTGGGCACACTGTAATCACGAGTCCTTAGAAGTGGCTGCAGCTCACTATTTACAATAACCAAGACATGGAAGTGACAGAGGAGTGGATAAAGAAGATGTGGTACATATATACAATGGAATATTGCTCAGCCATAAAAAGAATGAAACAATGCCATGTGCAGGAAAATGGATTTACTAGAGATTATCATACTAAGTGAAGTAAGTAATAAATAGAAAGACAAATATCATATGATATTGCTTACATGTGGAATCTAAAAAAGTAATCGTACAAATAAACTTATTTACAAAATAGAAATAGAGTCACAGATGTAGAGAACAAAATTATGGTTACCAGGGGGGAAAGGGGGAAGAGGGATAAACTGGGAGATTAGGATTGACATATACACACTACTATATATAAAATAGATAACTAATAAGGACCTACTGTATAGCACAGGGAACTCTACTCAATACTCTGAAATAACCTATATGGGAAAAGAATCTAAAAAAGAGTGGATATATGTATATGTATAATTGATTCACTTTGCTGTACACCTGAAACTAACACAACATTGTAAATCAACTGTACTCCATTAAAAGTTATTTTTTAAAAAGTGGCTGCAGTTATAAAGAGAGAGATGTGAGGGCAGAAAAAGGAAGAGAGATGTGATGTTGCTGGTCTCTACGATGGAGGAAGGGGGCCATACATGCTCCAAGGAACTAGGGAGATCTCTAGAAGCTGAGAAAGGCAAGGACATGGATTTTCTCCTAGAGCTTCCAGAATGAACACAGCCCTCCGTACACTTTGATTTAAGCTCAGTGAAGGCCAGTTTTGGACTTCTGACCTTCAGAAGTGTAAGATAAGAACTTAACCAAGGTTTTGGTGAGGATGTGAGAAACTAGGCACCTTCGTACATTGCTGATAGGACTGCAAACTGGTACAATCCTTATGGAGGGGAATATGACAATATTTAAGAAATCTACATATGCATTTTACATTTTGACCCAGAAATACTATTTCTAGGAGTTTATCCTAAAGATGTATCTCCAACAATGTAAAATTACAGTTGCACAATGATATTTGTTTCAGTATTTCTTTTTTGTGATTTACTATACTGAAACATCTTGAATGGCCATACATAGAAGAGCAGTGTGGTAGGACATAGTACTTTGCAGCTACTATAAAAGAATGATGAAGATCTCTATGATCAGTTATAAAGTGATTTCTAAGAAACAGAGTGCAGAAAAGTATCTATAGTACTCAAACTTTTGGTTTAGAAAAAAAGGAAAATGTAACTCTATAGATTTATCTATTTTACAAAAAACTTGTGTAAAATGTTAACTAGAAAATAATGATTGGCAACCTACAGGGGAGAATGGGAATGAGGTGGAAGTGGTGAGGATGACCCTTTTCTAAGTGTACCTATCAGATAGTTTTGACTTCTTGGAACTGTGATAATGTTGTACATACTCAAAATAACAGTAAAATAAAAATGAACCCCTAAAATTGAATGTAAAAGTATTTCAGATGAATAACATTACTACATTGAATGGAGAGGAAACTTAACTTGAGTAGCTTTTGAGTTCAGTGTTTTGACTGTGTGCCCTCAGACTAAAGATTTTTTTTAAAAGATATAAATAAATATTGAGCTAGTAACTTTTTGTTTGAAGTGCTATGGGTTAACTATAGTAAACTACTTTCTGTGTATTTTATGACTGGGCCATCAAATAAATACATTGAGGACAATGTGAGCTAGATTTCTCCCTGTCAGATGCAGAAAGGGGGAAGACTAAAATAAACCCTCTGTGGTTGTCATTGGAAATTTTAGAATGAACTCATTTATGTGTGTGTGTGTGTGTGTGTGTATGTGTGTGTATCCACCACATATATTTGTTGTGTATATATATGTATGTTTGTATATGTTATTTGAATAACTTGTTTATTTCTGTCCATCAAACTTTGATTATTAACTCAGTTGGAATAAAGTAGCAAAAGGTATTTGTATATATGACATATAAATTATGTCTTTTATCCTAATTATATTTTCTTTTAAGCCAATATTCATTTTCATTTGTATTCCCTGATTAGGGTGGTGTAATCTGAAGTGTGCTCAGAGAAAGGAAGAAACAATTTTGGATTTAAAAAATTAACCATGATGATCTGAGTGAGTAACTGAGAATTGCTTTCATGTATTTGTGATAATTGATATTGCAGAGAATTAGTTAATCTTAGCTATAGCTGCCTAAAATTTATGATTTTAAAATACCCAACAGCATTTATAAAAACCCATTATTCTTAATTTGTTAGAGAAATTAATTATATCTGGTCAAATATGATTATGGCAAGTTGTATGATTAAGAACTAAAAACCATCAAGAAAGGTAATGTTTGCAAGGAGATTGCATTTATGATAACCATTTGTGAGAACATATTTCATTAGGAAGAGACAAAATGCAATAGCAACTTTATGGATTCTGCCATGAAACAGTAAAATGGGGAAGAACTTTAGGCATGGAACCAGGAGTCTGCCAGGGGTCTCTGTGTGTCTTTTATAAAGTCATTTAATCTTTTTTTTAAACATCTTTATTGGAGTATAATTGTTTTACAATGGTGTGTTAGTTTCTGCTGTATAACAAAGTGAATCATCTATACATATACATATATCCCCATATCTCCTCCCTCTTGTGTCTCCCTCCTACCCTCCCTATCCCACCCCTCTAGGTGGACACAAAGCCCCGAGCTGATCTCCCTGAGCTATGCGGCTGCTTCCCACTAGCTACCTATTTTACATTTGGTAGTGTATATATGTCCATGCCACTCTCTCACTTTGTTCCATCTTACCCTTCCCCCTCCCCATGTCCTCTAGTCCATTCTCTACGTCTCCGTCTTTATTCCCGTCCTGTGCCTAGGTTTTTCAGAACCATCCTTTTTTTTTTTTTTTTTTTAGATTCCATATATATGTGTTAGCATACAGTATTTGTTTTTCTTTTTCTGACTTAACTTCACTCTGTATGACAGTCTCTAGGTCCATCCACCTCACTACAAATAACTCAATTTCATTTCTTTTTATGTCTGAATAATATACCACTATATATATGTGCCACATCTTCTTTATCCATTCATCTGTCAATGGACAATTAGGTTGCTTCCATATCCTGCCTATTGTAAATAGAGCTGCAATGAACATTGTGGTGCATGACTCTTTGAATTATGGTTTTCTCAGGGTATGTGCCCAGTGGTGGGATTGCTGGGTCATATGGTAGTTCTATTTTTAGATTTTTAACAAAACTCCATACTGTTCTCCATAGTGGTTGTATCAATTTACATTCCCACCAACAGTGCAAGGGGGTTCCCTTTTCTCCACACCCTCTCCAGCATTTATTGTTTGTAGATTTTTTGATCAAGGCCATTCTAACCAGTGTTAGGTGATACCTCATTTTACTTTTGATTTGCATTTCTCTAATGATTAGTAAGCAAAGGATGAATCAGTTGAGCATCCTTTCATGTGTTTGTTGGCAATCTGTATATCTTCTTTGGAGAAGTGTCTATTTAGGTTTTCTGCCCATTTTTGGATTGGGTTGTTTGTTTTTTGATATTGAGCTGCATGAGCTGCTTGCATATTTTGGAGATTAACCCTTTGTCAGTTGCTTCGTTTGCAAATATTTTCTCCCAATCTGAGGGTTGTCTTTTGGCCTTGTTTATGGTTTCCTTTGCTGTGCAAAAGCTTTTAAGTTTCATTAGGTCCCATTTGTTTATTTGTGTTTTTATTTCCATTTCTCTAGGAGGTGGGTCAAAAAGGATCTTGCTGTGATTTATGTCACAGAGTGTTCTGCCTATGTTTCCCTCTAAGAGTTTGATAGTGTCTGGCCTTACATTTAGGTCTTTAATGCATTTTGAGTTTATTTTTATGTATGGTGTTAGGGAGTGTTCTAATTTCGTTCCTTTAATTGTAGCTGTCCAGTTTTCCCAGCAACACTTATTGAAGAGGCTGTCTTTTCTCCATTGTATATTCTTGCCTCCTTTATCAAAGACGAGGTGAGCATATGTGCATGGGTTTATCTCTGGGCTTTGTATCCTGTTCCATTGATCTATATTTCTGGTTTTGTGCCAGTACCATACCGTCTTGATTACTGTAGGTTTGTAGTATTGTCTGAAGTCAGGGAGCCTGATTCCTCCAGCTCCGTTTTTCTTTCTCAAGATTGCTTTGGCTATTCGGGGTCTTTTGTGTTTCCATACAAATTGTGAAATTTTTTGTTCTAGTTCTGTGAAAAATGCCATGGGTAGTTTGATGGGGATTGCATTGAATCTGTAGATTGCTTTGGGTAGTATAGTCATTTTCACAATGTTGATTCTTCCAGTCCAAACATGGTATATCTCTCCATCTATTTGTATCATCTTTAATTTCTTTCATCACTATTGCTTGTAGTAATCTCTCATGATCCTTTGTATTTCTGCAGTGTCAGTTGTTATTCTCCTGTTTCATTTCTAATTCTATTGACCTGAGTCTTCTCCTTTTCTTTCATTATGAGTTTGGCTAATGGTTTATCAATTTTGTTTATCTTCTCAAAGAACTAGCTTTTAGTTTTATTGATCTTTGCTATTGTTTCCTTCATTTCTTTTTCATTTATTTCTGATCTGATTTTTATGATTCCTTTCCTTCTGCTAACTTTGGGGATTTTTGTTCTTCTTCCTCTAATTGCTTTAGGTGTAAGGTTAGGTTCTTTATTTGAGACGTTTCTTGTTTCTTGAGATAGGATTGTATTGCTATAAAGTTCCCTCTTAGAACTGCTTTTGCTCCATCCCATTGGATTTGGGTCATCATGTTTTCATTGTCATTTGTTTCTAGGTATTTTTTGATTTCCCCTTTGATTTCTTCAGAGATCTCTTGCTTATTTAGTCTCCATGTGTTTGTATTTTTTACAGATATTTTCCTGTAATCGATATCTAGTCTCATAGCGTTGTGGTCGGAAAAGATACTCGATACGATTTCAATTTTCTTAAATTTACCAAGGCTTGATTTGTGACCCAAGATATGATCTATCCTGGAAAATGTTCCATGAGCACTTGAGAAGAAAGTGTAATCTGCTGTTTTTGGATGGAATGTCCTATAAAAATCAATTAAGTCCATCTTGTTTAATGTATCATTTAAAGCTTGTATTTCCTTATTTATTTTCACTTTGGATTATCAGTCCATTGGTGAAAGTGGGGTATTAAAGTCCCCTACTATGATTGTGTTACTCTCGATTTCCCCTTTTATGGCTGTTAGCATTTGCCTTATGTATTGAGGTGCTCCTATGTCGGGTGTATAAATATTTCCAATTGTTCTATCTTCTTCTTGGATTGATCCCTTGATCATTGTGTAGTGTCCTTTTTTGTCTCTTGTAATTGTCTTTATTTTAAAGTCTATTTTGTCTGATATGAGACCTGCTACTCTAGCTTTCTTTTGATTTCCATTTGCATGGAATATCTTTTTCCATCCCCTAACTTTCAGTATGTATGTGTCCCTAGTCTGAAGTGGTTCTGTTGTAGACAGCATATATACGGGTCTTGTTTTTCAGCCAGTCTATGTCTTTTGGTTGGAGCATTTAATCCATTTACATTTAAGGTAATTATCAATATGTATGTTCCTATTACCATTTTCTTAACTGTTTTGGGTTTGTTATTGTAGTTTTTTTCCTTCTCTTGTATTTCTGCCTAAAGAAGTTCCTTTAGCATTTGTTGTTAAGATGGTTTGCTGGTGCTGAATTCTCTTAGCTTCTACCTGTCTGTAAAGGTTTTAATATCTCTGTCAAATCCGAATGAGATCCTTGCTGGATAGAGTAATCTTGGTTGTAGGTTTTTCCCTTTCATCACTTTAAATATGTCCTGCCATGCCCTTCTGGCTTGCTTAGTTTCTCTGAAAGATCAGCTCTTAATCTTGTGGGGATTTTCTTGTATATTATTTGTTGCTTTTCCCTTGCTGCTTTTAACATTTTTTCTTTCAATTTAATTTTTGATAGTTTGATTAATATGTGTCTTGATGTGTTTCTCCTTGGATTTATCCTGTATGGGACTCTCTGCACTTCCTGGACTTGATTGACTATTTCCTTTCCCATATTAGGGAAGTTTTCAACTGTAATCTTCAAATATTTTCTCAGTCCCTTTCTCTTTCTCTTCTTCTTCTGGGACCCCTATAATTCGAATGTTGGTGTGTTTAATGTTGTCCCAGAGGTCTCTGAGACTGTCCTCATTTTTTTTCATTCTTTTTTCTTTATTTTGCTCTGCAGTAGTTATTTCCACTATTTTATCTTCCAGGTCACTTATCCGTTCTTCTGCCTCAGTTATTCTGCTATTGATTCCAATTTCATTTTTTGTGTTGTTCATCATTGTTTGTTTGCTCTTAGTTCTTCTAGGTCCTTGTTAAACGTTTCTTTTATTTTCTCCATTCTATTTCCAATATTTTGGATCATCTTTCCTATCATCACTCTGAATTCTTTTTCAGGTAGACTGTCTATTTCCTCTTCATTTGTTTAGTCTGGTGGGTTTTTACCTTGCTCCTTCATCTGCTGTGTGTTTTTCTGTCTTCTCACTTTGCTTAACTTACTGTGTTTTGGGTCTCCTTTTTGCAGGCTGCAGGTTCATAGTTCCCGTTGCTTTTGGTGTCTGCCCCCAGTGGGTAAGGTTGGTTCAGTGCGTTGTGTAGGCTTCCTGGTGGAGGGGACTGGTGCCTGTGTTCTGCTGGATGAGGCTGTATCTTGTCTTTCTGGTGGGCAGGACTGCATCCGGTGGTGTGTTTTGAGGTGTCTGTGAACTTATTATGATTTTAGGCAGCCTCTCTGCTAATGGGTGGGGTTGTGCTCCTGTCTTGCTAATTGTTTGGCATAGGGTGTCTAGCACTGTAGCCTGCTCGTCGTTGAGTAGAGATGGGTCTCAGCATTGAGATGGAGATCTCTACGAAAGCTCTCGCTGATTGATATTACATGGGGCTGGGAGGTCTCTGGTGGACCAATGTCCTGAACTTGGGTGTCCCACCTCAGAGGCCCAGGCCTGACACTGGCTGCAGCGCCATGGCACTGTCAGCAAAATGGCTGCTAGTGTTGGAGTGTCTCCTGCAGAGGTGGGGGTGGCTGTGGGTCACCGTGGGGACAACGACACTGGTAGCAGAATTTCTGGGAAGTACTCCTTGGCGTAAGCCCTCCCAGAGTCTCCATTTAATCTTTTTGTACCTTGAATTCTTCAAGACGGAAATACCTGTCTCAGGTGTTCTGTGATGATTTAAATATGGTAGTACATGTGAAAATGCCTGAGAAAGGTAAGATATTACACAAATACTAATTGCCGTGATTGTTTGTCTGCTCCATTTTATTTTTATTTTTTTAGTTTTAAAGTTATCTTTATATTTTCTTTTTTATAATATTATTTATTTTATTTTATTGTTTATTTTCTTTTTGATTTTTTTGGTTGTGGCGGGTCTTAGTTATGGCACTCAGGATCTTCGTTGAGGCATGTGGTGTCTTTTTCATTGTGGTGTGTGAGCTCTTTGTTCTGCCTCGCGGGCTTCTCTTTAGCTGTGGCATGCAGGTTTTTCTCTCTCTAGTTGTGAAGGTGTGACCATGAAAAGTGTCATAGGACAATATCGTAGAGCAGATCTCTGAAATGTACTCATCTTGTGTAACTGTAACTTTATAGCCATTGAACACCAAGTTCCCCCTTCCCCTATCCCCTGATAACCACTATTCTTTTGTCTACTTCTATATCTTTCACTATTTTAGATACCCCATATAAGAGGAATCATGCAGTGTTTGTCCTTCTGTGACTGACTTATTTCACTTAGCATTATATCTTCCAGGTTCATCCTTATTGTCACAAATGGCAGAATTTCCTTCTTTGTTTAAAGGGTGAATAATATTCCATTGTCTGTATGTACCACATCTTCTTTATCATTTGTCTGTTGATGGACATTTAAGTTGCTTTCATGTCTTGGCTATTGTGAATAATGCTGCAATGAACATGGGAGTACAGATATCTCTTGGAGATCCTGATTTCAATTCTTTTGGATATACACCCAGAAGTGGGATTGCTGGATCATATGGTAGTTCTATTTTTAATTTTTCTGAGCAATCTCCATACTGTTTTCCATACATAGTGCCTATAGTTAGCAATAAGGTATTGTGTTCTTAAAAATTTTTTAAGCAGGTAGATCTCATGTTGTGTTCTTGTCACACACAAAAAATAAAATAAAACAAAATAAAACAAACAAAACTCCATAGGGACACAAGGAAACATTTGGAGGTGGTGGGCATGTTTATTACCTGGATTGTGGTGATGTTAATAAGAGTATATACATATGTCCAAACTCACCAGATTAGATACATCAATTATGTGCAATTTTTTGTACACTAGTTATATCTCAAAAAAGCTGAAAAAAATGTCATGGGAGTCAACTCAAATTTTAATATTCTCAATATTGATATTTTCCTAGGAATTTCATAAACATGGATGTGTGTATTTATGGATCCCCTGAGTCCTCAGAGGTCATCTTTTAGGGCTGTTATTCAGAGTGGCACTAGTCTCACATTCTCTTATGCTAGGCCTTTTGAGGAGCTTTTAGGATAGGACTATTTACTTTTTATTTACTTAGATCAGAGAGGAGGATGTTTTGGGTTTCAGGACATGATTTTTATATGGTTTTGAATATATGAGCGTGTTAAATCCAGTTATAATGCTTTTTTTTTTTGGCTGTACAACTTTGGTGCCACTGTTGATTTTCCTTTGATTAAAAGAGAGCAGTGCTTACAAAATAATAAAAACTGTATCTAATAACAGGATTAAAAACACACAACTGCTGTCTCAGAAGAGTGGAACTTGTTAAACTGAAGATCCTTTGTGCTGAAAATTATGATGGTTTTTATCTAAGAAAATGTAGGGGCATAGCTACATTTGGAATTAGAGCCTGGAAAAAGCCACATTGAGATGTACTTGGGGTGGGAGAAGAGTGGAAAAGGAGAGAGGAATGAGGAGCCGTGATATGGGTGCAACGTGGGGTGATTTTATAAATTTGGGGGATGATTTGTTACACAGCAGAAACTAACTGATAAAGGCCCATTAAGAACTAATTACTCTTTCATTTGAATTTTGTTTAAATTCATTCCTTGAGAATGAGAATTAAGCCATATAAATCTTGTACTCTTTCAGCTCTTTCCTCAGTTCCTTACACATTATAATCATTATACTTAACATTTATTATACACTTACTTTGTGTCAGATACTTACTAATGGCTTTCTGTGTAATAATAAACTGAATATTTGGAAAAACCCCACAATGTAGGACTATGATCTACAGTGTTTAGATGAGAAAACTGAGGTCCAGAAAGGAGAAATACCTGCCACCTTCACAAATCCAGTCACTGGCAGGGTGGGCATTTGCACAAGTTATCCAGCTCCAAAGCATGCACCTTTAATATCTATAATAGACTTCTTTGCTACACTAAATGGCACCTATATGTATTATGTAAATCCTTAACTATGATAACAAAGTGTGATTCTGTTGGCTATGTTCTAACTTACTTCATTTTTCAGAAAGTGTCCCCTTTGTGGAAAGCATCTAACATTTTCCAGAGAACCTTTTACTCTGGGAGCTATTGGAATGAGTCACAGTTAAGTTCATTAAGCGTTAGTGCTTCAGGAATGCCTCTGAGACTGAGTGGCATGTTTTAAGGGATGTAAAATATTGTGTGGAAAAGAAAACAGTGAACACGGAGGCTATGGAAATTTATCTCCCTGCAAATCTTCCCTTCTGGTTTTCTTCTGGAGAATGTCCTCAGTTCACTTCTAGCACTGCACTCCATCCAGGAGGATCTGTTACATAATCCCCTCCTGTCTGCTGCTTCTTCTCTCAGGCTCTAATCATCTCAGGGCCCTATGAAGCACCAGGCACTTGAGGACTATTTTATTTCAGATTAAAAATTATATATAAATAGCTAGTGCCATTTGCAGCAACATGGATGGACCTAGAGATTGTCGTACTGAGTGAAGTGAGTCAGAGAAGGAGAAATATCATATGATATCACTTATATGTGGAATCTAAAAAACAAATTGATACAAATGAGCTTATTTACAAAACAGAAACAGACTCACAAACTTAGAGAACGAAACTATGGTTACAGGAGTGGGGGAATGGTGGCGGGGAGGGATAGTTAGGGAGTTTGGGATTGACATGTACACACTGCTATATTTAAAATGGATAACCAACAACGACCTACTGTATAGCACAGGGAACTCTGCTCAATATTATGTAACAACCTAAATGGGAAAAAGACTTTGAATAGACGAAGTGAGAGAGTGGCATGGACGTATATACACTACCAAATGTAAAACAGAGAGCTAGTGGGAAGCAGCTGCATAGCACAGGGAGATCAGCTCGGGGCTTTGTGACCACCTAGAGGGGTGGGATAGGGAGGGTGGGAGGGAGACGCAAGAGGGAGAAGATATGGGGATATATGTATACATATAGCTGATTCACTTTTTTATAAAGCAGAAACTAACACACCATTGTAAAGCAATTATACTCCAATAAAGATGTTAAAAAAAAAAAAATGGATACATGTATATGTATAACTGAATCACTTTGCTGTACACCTGAAACTAACAACATTGGTAATCAACTATACTCCAATATAAAATAAAAAGTTAAAAAAATTATATATAAATATCTAGTACACATCCCTTGACCTCAAGAACTACGACGATAGATGGGGAGAGATTGATTTGATTTCAGGGGAGGATCTGTGACTAGCAATAGTTAGGGGGCTGGGTTTTAACCTGGCTGAACCACAATTCACCTCTATGACCTTAGGTCCAGGCAGACCTCAGAGATATTGCAGGTTCAGTTCCAGACGACTGCAATAAAGTGAATACTGCAATAAAGCAAGTCAAATGGATTTTTTGGCTTCCCAGTGCATAAAAAGGTTATGTTTACTCTCTACTGTAGTCTATTAAGTGTGCAATAGCATTATGCCTAAAAAAACAATGTACATAACTTGATTAAAAATACTTTATTGCTGAAAAATGCTAGCCATCATCTGAGCCCTCAGCGAGTCATAATATTTTGCAATAGTAACATCAATGATCACTGATCACAGATCACCATAACAAATACAATAATAATAAAAAAGTGTGAAATATTGAGAGAAATACCAAAATGTGACACAGAGACATGAAGTGAGCAAATGCTATTGGAAAAATGGCGCCAATAGACTTGCTTGACACAGGGTTGCCACAAACCTTCAATTTGTAAAAAATGCAGTATCTGTGAAGTACAGTAAAACAAAGCACAATAAAATGAGGTACGCCTGTTAATCTTTTAGCGTATCCTCAACCAGCAGCTTTTGCTAGAGTACAATCTCGAAGTGTTGGCTATTTAGATTTTATCAAAAGTCTAGTGAAGAGAAATAATTCTTTAAAAAAAATTGTGATATACTGTCTATTCACTTCTGAGATCTAAGTCTTATTGTTGGCTCAGGTCAGACCATTGGGAGACTACGTTTTGGAAAATTTGCCTAATCACCTTTATGGATTATACTTGTATTTTAGTGTTTTATCCTCAGAATTTAAAATGTCAAAGCTGAGCTGGAGCCTGGCTCTGTCAATTATTGGCTGTGTAATGTGGGGAGAACTACTTATCCACTTTAAGACTCCATTTCTTAATTTACAAAATGTGATAATAACTACTACTTCATAGAGTTTTTGTGAGACTTGAATGATACAGCCCATGTAAGGAAAATATAAGTCCCTATAGCTTTAAAATAATTTGAAGTTTAAAACTAATTTGTAGCTTGAAAGAAAAGCCATATGAAATTCATTTTGGTGTATTTGCTGTAAAATCTGCTGTAAAATCTGTTGTCAAGGTCATCGCCAATTTTTAACGTCGCCTATAAAGAATTTCATTTAGGTTTTACTACCAGGTTAGAAAGAACCCTGCTTCTCCGAAGAAGTAGCATTTTTCTCCCCACCTACCACTGCTCTCCAGTAATAAGAATGAGTTAATTTCCCATAGTTACCTTTTTGTCCTGGCTGCAGAGAAGATCAGGGTAATATCTGTACTTCCCAGCAAGTATATCAGCTTGCCTGGTTGTATTATCTACTTCCTTCTATTCTTTGTGGCTGTGATTTTTAAATTTCTATTTGACTACCAACATGGTTTAAATGTCTTGTTTTAAGCCATCTTGAATCCTTTTTAACAGCGGAGTGATCTGAATTAAATCAAAGTATCCTTTAGACTCTCAAGCTCTCTATTTCCTCATCTGACAAAATGCTTTTATTGGAAGGCTGACAAAATCAGGTAATGTTGTCGAGTGCATTTTGGAAAACCAGACACTACAAAAGTCAGCCCTGTCCAGCCATGACAGACGTGCAGCCACCAACATGATGACATGACGTCAGTGCCTCTCAAATGCTCTTCAGCACAACCCTCATTGCTGAGTTCAGAATTCGTTCCATAGTGTATCTTGAAAGTGAACTTGTACTTGGAATGACGCAGACCAACGTCATGGCTCAGCGACCCTGGGTGAAAGGGAAGATCATTGAGGTTTAGAATCCTGATAATGATAATAGTGAACCTAGTGGTGACAGCCTAAGGAAACGTAAGGAAAGTGGTAGGAGAAGAAGCTCTCTGAGACTACAGTGATGGCTTTAGTTCATTTCCCTGTGAGTCCAAACCCCTTCTCCCGCTGGGCAGGCCATGTCCTAGGGCAGCCCATGTCCCGGGTTGGTCTTTTCCGGTGTCTGTGCTTCTTGCAGCCTCGTGTTTAGAGGAATAGAGGGGAGAGTTTTCCACCAGAACATCTAAGATCCTTGCTCAGGTGCTAACTAACAATGTAGGAGCAACTAACTGTATGTAGCCTCTGAGGTTTTTGTGTTTGTTCTTTTTTAAATACATATATTGTTTACTAATTTTAGAAATAATACATAATTACTGCAGATTTTTAAATGGGGGGACAGAAACTATAAAGAATGAATCTACTAAGATTCACAATCCTATTTCATGCAGAAATAACCACAATTATCCCGCTTCTTTCTCACTGTACAGATTTGTGATTTTACCACAGATATAATTTTGTTTCATTTGCTCTTTTAAAAAAATATGTGTCATATTATATCATCTTGAGCCTCAGTATTTTCATCTGTCAATTGGATATGCTAATATCTACCTCAGAACTTGTCTAAGGGTTAAATAAAATAGGTGGATAGAAACAGCCTGAAGCATAGTAAGTGCTGAGTAAATATTAACTAATTTTGGATTGAATCAGTGTTTGGCCTTGGAATTGCATCTTTCTACCTTGCTCCATTAGATACCCTATTTCTACTAAAGTTGTGAAGCAGGTGAACAGAAACAAATGTACATACTCGGAAACATCTTGGGGTAAGAACAACCAGAATCTGCTTCCTGAGTAGACAAATGTGAGTGGAAAAAATAAGGGCAGTGCCAGATTTCCTTAAGATTTAAACTCTGCTGTTTCAGAAACGCAAACTGAAAAAGCCAATCTTTCAAGTAAAGTGGTCTCAAAATAAAACGGGGCACAGTTCTATTCCTCTGCAAAAGGAATTACAAATAATAGGAAATATGACACGGCCACTGTTTGGTGTGCGGCATTACTATGCTTTTTACCTAGGAAATCCGACAAAGTTTAAAACTCTGGATGAGAACGTGTCTGCACGCGTAACTCATCCCCAGGGGACTGGTTTCCCAGCCTCTGTGCAAGGACAGTGGAGATCAGAGCACCTGCTCCTTGATATTGCCATGTCTCGGAGCGATCAGCTCTAGCCAAATTATGCTGCAGCTGAACCGGGGGAAAATATAAAACAGCAAAGAAAACAAAACAAAACATAACCCCAAACAGTCTTTTCCTTGAGGATGGAGTTATTATTGACTGTAGTGGAAGAGTGATTCGGAACCGGCACTGGAGCTCAGTGGACATCAATAGCGAACTTGTCAAGTGCCCATGAGAGAAGCCCAGTATGGAGTAAAATAAGTAAAAAGGCAGAGAAGTGGTTGTTTGATGACATGGTATGATGGGGTCAGAGCAGGAGGCAGAGAAACTACTCATCCAAAGACAGCTATAACTCCCTGAAACTCATTTACTCATTCAAATCTTCTCTCTTCCTACCCCTCTACTACTCAGGTAACACCTAACTCTTACAAGTAGCTACCTTTTTAGTGGTATGAGAAAACAATCTGATCAGCCCCAATCATTTGCTCTTTTATTTATGTATGTACCATCCACCCATTCACATGAGTTTTACTGAGAGCCAATGGCTATAAGTCGTCCTTTTGGAGATTCTAATATGAATCAATTATGTGTTCTACCTTTTAGGAGCTCACAGTCTAGTGAGGGAGATAATGATTTGAATATCAATAATCACAATAGAAAGAAAACTATCGATAAGCCTACTGAGGAGGCAAAGGCAGGGTGCCTGATTATCAGCAAGAATAGCTGGTCCACAGCAATGTGGGACCTGATGAACTCCCCTGTCAATCCCGCAGGGTTAAGCGTCTCTGCCCTTCCCATCCATCTACAGGGCCCTCCAGGATGCATCTTCCCCAAATGAGCACTGCATGATCCCCTGTTTTCCTGGGTTGCCAGTCCTTTCAAGACCTACCCATCTATCCAAACTCCAAATCAAGAGGTGGTACCCAAGGATCCGGGAGTCCCTCTGTGTGTATTCTGCAGGCGACGCCTGTGTTGGTAAGAATTGACCTGCGTGTCCTCAAGGCTGTTCAATTCTCTAATTCTATGAATTTATCATGAGTCTGAAATGGTTTCTTAAGGCAGCAGATGCAATTGCATATAGGACGACAGGCATAGGGAAATGAAGATTTTTGTCTCTCTCCCTCCATCTCCTGCTGTTGCATGGCCTCTAAACGACCTGCAGGTGGTAGGTGGGTAGGATGGACACATCATGTTGGGCCCAGGCAAACGCTGCCTTGGCAGAGCCTGTGAGTGGAATAAACCAAGCAGGAGGCATCTGTGGCTGGGCCAGGATGAGCCACCACCTGACGACCTGACTACAGGGCTGTTGATGGGGGATGATGACTCAGAGAAGGCCCCCTCCTGACCCAAGAGCTGCAGGCAGAGAGGAGGCAGGGAATTGGAGGTGGCTTCCCAGAGCCATTCTTTGCAGGACAATGGGGATTGCAGCTGCCCCAGCCTCTGACTCATTCATCTCCAACTGGCAGGTCAGGCCCAAGGGCTCTTTGAACACTAAGAAGGAAAACAGATCAACAGAACATGCCTATTTAGATGCATGTGGATTTAGAGATTGTTGGCTGCCAGTTAGAAAAAATAGGGAAGTTTTAAAAAGTACTGATGGACAGTCCCCACCCCAGAGAGTTGGACCTGGGCATTCGTGACTCCTAAAAGCTCTGCAAGGGATTTTTTTTTAATGTTATTTTTAATTAATTAACTTATTTTTAATTAATTTATTTTATTTTATTTATTTTTATTTTTGGCTACGTTAGGTCTTCGTTGCTGCGCACGGGCTTTCTCTAGTTGCAGCAAGTGGGGGCTACTCTTTGTTGCGGTGCGCGGGCTTCTCATTGCGGTGGCTTCTCTTTGCAGCAGCTTCTCTTGTTGCGGAGCACAGGCTCTAGGTGTGCGGGCTTCAGTAGTTGTGGCACATGGGCTCAGTAGTTGTGGCTCGCAGGCTTAGTTGCTCCGTGGTATGTGGGATCTTCCCGGACCAGGGCTTGAACCCATGTCCCCTGCATTGGCAGGCAGATTCTTAACCACTGTGCCACCAGGGAAGCCCTCTGCAAGGGATTCTAATGAGTGGGAGAGACCCAGGAAACCTGAGCTATTGCAAAGTGATTCAAGCCGAGAGTAACTAGTGGGTGATAGTCTGAAAACTACTAAAGTTTGTTCTTGTTTATTCACAAAGCACAGCACCTCACATATATATGATGCATTTCCATTTACAAAACATCTTATACACAATTTAATCTGACCCTTACAATACC
Source organism: Eschrichtius robustus (assembly GCF_028021215.1). Taxonomy (NCBI): domain Eukaryota; kingdom Metazoa; phylum Chordata; class Mammalia; order Artiodactyla; family Eschrichtiidae; genus Eschrichtius; species Eschrichtius robustus. The sequence goes on along the minus strand of NC_090833.1, from coordinate 105,748,845 downwards.
CAAGAGAAAAGTAAAGGAATTATTAACCCTGTCTTACCCACGACGACATGGCTGCCCAGAGTTAGCAGGTGATTTACGTGATCCCAAGTAACTGAAGAGACCAGCAATCAAACCTAGATGTTCTGGCTTGTAAGCCAGTGTTTCTTCTCATTTACCACCTAGAAGTTCATTTCTCAGAACTCCATGTGCCCTGGACTTCTGTGCTCTGACTTCTGCTCCAGTCTGTTTCTACCTCCACCTCTGCTCCTAAAAAAATTCATATATTCTTGGGAAGAAGAAATACAGATCTATACAGTATGATGTGGCCAAGCCTGGGTTCTCTCCTGGGGTAATCAAGCATTTTGAAACACTGCCTTTTGCTTGTTTTCTGCTGAAGCTTATAGAACAACAATCCTCAACCTCTCCTGCATATTAGAACCACCTTGGGAATTTTTAAAACTCTCAGTGCCCAAGTTGTACCCAGGACTAATTAAATCTGAATCTCTGTGGGTGGCTCAGGCTTCAGTATTTTTAAAGCTTTCCTGTGATCCCAATGTGTAGCCACTGTGATGAAGCCTTGTAAGATTTTGAGATGAGGAGAGAGATGATCTGTGAACATTTATAGAGCATTTTGCTCTAGAATGTCATTAACATGTTTCTCTAGCATTCTGTGTGTGGATACACATGTTCCTACAGGTGGCTTCTTTATTGCCATACCATTTTAATTATTCATAATCTGACATGGGGTTCTCTGCCATGTTGGGGTGGTATTTCATCTGTTGTATCTCCTACAACGCAGCTTTTATCTGTTGGGATGATTTATTTGTAAGTAACAGAAAAACCAGCTCTAAATGTCTTAAACAATAAGAAGTATTTATTATTCTACATCACAAGACTCCCAGAGTAGGTCAGCTTCATGGCTGGCCAACTCAGTAGCTCAATAACATTAGCAAAGACCCAGGTTCTTTTCACCTCTGATTTGCCCTCCTTCATGTGTTGGCTTTGTTCTTAGACTTGAGCCTCAAGGTCAAAAAATAGCTGCCACTGTTCCGGACATTATGACAATGTCTGATTGAACAATATTATTTTTGTTCACTTTTTAAGAGCAGGAAACATTTTTCCAGAAAATTCTCGGCAAACTTTTTCGAATACCTCATTAGCCAGAATTGGATCACATACACACCACTGAAAACCAACAATGGCAAGGAAACTGGGATTTGCCTAATTGGCATAGACACATTCAAAGTAATGCTTCACCTGGGATAGAATCATTTTCCCCCAAGGAGTGGCCCCCTGGGGTTCTGTTGGCCAGGAAGATGAAGGAGGTGGTGGTTTGTTAAGAAGCCAGTCACTTCTGATGAAATGTAAGGAACTGGATTTGGACTTAGAAGACTAATCTCAGCACTTGCCCTCACAATATTTGTGCCTTTGAATAAGTCACAGTCTCTCTGAACCTCAGTTTTCTCAACTGCCAAATGGAGACCATAGTACCTGTATGACCGGATGGCTGTGAGGCTAAAATGTATGAATGTGCTTGGAAATCACTAGACAATACCTGAAACATACTAGGTACATAATATATGTTGATACCGTCCTTCCCTTCCTCTTTCTTCTTTACCCCTTCCCTGATAATTTTCAGTCATTGCCAACTCCAAGTTAAATAGTGAGCCTATAGGTAGTAGAAAAATTTGGTTGGAAAAGGTATGGAGAGAAATAGGAGACAAAGTAGAAGAGAATAAAATGACAAAGGTATAATATATTGTAGCTTAGGGCCATCTGACAAAAACCTTCCCTTCTCAAAACCTTTTCTCACTTTCTGTGGGAGTTTTCACCTATCATGCAGTTTTGTTTTTTTTTTTCTTTATTTTCTTTTACTGTTTTTTTGGCTGCGTTGGGTCTTAGTTGAGGCATGTCGGATCTTCGCTGAGGCACACGGGATCTTTCATTGTGGCATGCAGGCTCCAGGGTGTGTGGACTCTATAGTTGTGGTGTGTGGGCTCCAGGGTGCATGGGCTCTGTAGTTGCAGTACACAGGCTCTCTTGTTGAGGTGCATGAGCTCAGTAGTTGTGTCGCGCAGGCTTAATTACCCCTTGACAAGTGAGATCTTAGTTCCCCGACCAGGGATCAAACCCGCGTCCCCTGCATTGGAAGGCAAATTCTTTACCACTGTACCACCAGTCCCTATCATGCAGTTTTGTTTTTAACTTTTCTAAGGGTATGTGAGACTTCTTTCCCTTTCAGATTCTAATCAGGGTTCATCATATTTTATTTACTAACTTAAAATGGACATTATGCTTGAGAAGGATTTATAGAAACAAATGCTTCAAAGAGAAATATTTCCTAAGACATGGTAACTGTAGAATGAAATTGAGCAGAGTTGCTTATATCCTTCCCCATCTTTGTGAAGGGGATGGTAGTCTATTTATCATAAATGTAGATAGAAATACTGAAATGACTCACCCTTGTTTTCTGTTGCATATACTTCTGAGTCCCTGAGCCGCTGCAGAAGGGAGTGTTCCTGGAAATCTTGGCAGCCTAACTCCAAGGCATTGGAATATCTCTGGGATTCACCCTCCAGTCTCTTCTTACAGGAGGTGAATTCAGTTGAAATACAGTCACTGAGACACATTCTACCACCATTGAATGTCCTATCTCTGTTAATCTCTCTTAAGATACTTAAGAGCACAAGATTGGTCTGTAAGGCAAGATTGGGAGGCAGAAGTGTTTTCAAACGTTTTATCTGCTTTCCTCAGTTTCCTTGAAATGAGTCCTTTGTGTTTCTTCTTTTTCTTTTCCTTGACTTTTTATTGATTCTCAATCCTTTTTTCTTTCCTTTTTTCTTTCTCCTCATTCTCCTACCTCCCTCCTCTGACACACTTTCTTTGGAATCTGACCAGGGAAAAGGATCTCATATTAACCATTTATAATTTAGTGGAAAGGCAAGTTCATGTTTTGTTAGCTCTGATAGAGATCCTCATTCTACATTTGAGTTATTTTGTACCTAGAGGAATCCCATGGAACGTCTTTTGAGGGGAAGAAGCTGGAAGCTCATAACATAGGTAGCCACCATTTTCAAGCTCCCTCTGTTCTTAGTATCTGTTACTCTGATATTGCCCTCAAGAAAGAAATTGCCCTTATTTTAGGATGAAAGCCTGGAATTGAAAAGCTGGAGCCATGGATGGTGGCAAAAAGTGGTCATGATGGAGGGACTCCTGGATCAAGGATGAAGCCAACTTTAATGAATGTATTACTCTCCAACACCAAACCAAAGTCAGCCAAAAGGAAATCTGAAAGGTGGAGGTCACATCAAGTGGAGTCAGAAAAGTCAAGGATTAAACGAGGCAGAAGTAGATACCCAACTACATGGATGACAGTCCAGAGGCAAAGATGGCTAATTATATTTTAGTCTACATTTTCTCCTTTTAGGGTCACTACTTGTCCATCTTCTGTGTTTAGCAAACACAGTCTCACATTTGGACTCTTATCTCGATAATTCTTATTTATCATCCCATAGATGTTTTCAACACCATTCTTTTTAAAGTAGGCTAGTACTCCAATTGGGAATTTTCTATGGTGCACTGAACCTTAAATCTAGAAGTACTGCTAGGGAAACTAACAGATAAGAATGATGCTGATAATTACAGAGTGCAGATCATGCCTATGCACACAACTGCAAACTACTTACAGGATCCAATTTAACTTATGCTTCTATCATTATCATCTCTAACTTATAGGTGGGTTGTAGAAAGATAATATCCCTGTCAGAGGTGCACAATGAAGTAGGCTGTATGACAGAAAGCCCACACGTTTCATTACTCCCATGTTTCCCCGGCCTGTCTGATCATTAGAATCACAGATTCCTTGGTGCCTCTGCACCCTTGAATCAGAATCTCCAAGAGACAGGCAGAGAAATATGTCTTTTAGATGGTATCCCTGATAATTACTTAGACCAGGCAAGTTTAGGAACCTTCTTCTAAACCGTTCTGGGGTGTATCCTGGAGCCCCAGCCAGTAAGGTGTTTGTCTATTGCGCTAGTTGTATTGAGAGTAGGTCTTCTCCTGTTACGAGGACTCCCAGGACAGAACATGCAAAGCTGGAAGCATGGAACAGCGGCACAGGTGACAGATGTTCGGCTCTCTCTTTCCTTTGCCTAATCTCTGTTCTGTATCCTCTCCCATTCCTACAGTCTCCTACTCCCTGATCCTCTGGGAACCTTTAACTCTTAAGCTTGGCATTCTCTGCCTTAACTTATCCCTCCTTTAATTTCCCTGGTTGGTCTCCTGAATCCTTTGGTTGCTCTGATGTCAAGAAAAGCAACTGAAGCAAGTCATCCTTGATTCTTTCCTCAGCAAGGAGATAGTTTCTCCTTTTTATTTTCTTGTGTTAGATCAGAATTATCAGGATGCTATTACTTCTTTAAATTTTTTTCTCTCTCATTTCCTCATCATCAAAATCAAGGTGGAGCGTGGGAAAGTGTGATAAACTAGATCAGCTCTTCAGGAATCTTCCCAATGCAACATTCAGCAAGTCTATGAATGTTATTTAGTGGAAATAGATTCCGTCCCTCATGAGAAGGGAATGCAACTGCTATCTTAAACCTTAAATAAAAGATGAGTTTGTTTGAAACATCTTGGTGTCCACGGAAGTGGCTTTAAAACAAAAATTAATATGCATTATTTACACAACATTATCTTCAAGAATTCTATAGGTTTCCATACAATTGATGATGTCATGCACTGCAGTAATCAGGGAAAAGAGGAGATAAAAAGGCAAGAATGTTAACAACATTTGTGGTTACCGTGGTTCTTGATCCCTATACAGAATGGACTTGCCTTACACATTAGTGGGACAGGGCCCCACATGGGATGATCTGAAGGGAACTGAAGGCTCCTCCCATTCTTCCCTTCTAAGCCTTCTATTTTTAACTCGCCACAATATCTGATATTTCACTGTTTGAAATTTACATGTTTGAGTGAATTTAGGAATCACATGCTAAATTGCAAACATGGCAACAGAAGAATATTCTTCCACAGCTTTTAATCATTAACATGAGTTTGCTAAATCATAGGAAATGAGTTAGACAAGCTATGAATACTAGGTGACGTGGCATAGAAACTTCTAGAATTGAGAGAATGCTGTGCCAGTGTACCAGGAATGTAGAAAAAGACAGTGACAGGGATGCTGGCATGACCCTCAAGCCTTGCCTGTAATAATAATTTATTAAATTTTCAGTAGTTTCTCTCTCTTGGGAATTTTCTTGGCATTAGAGCAATAATATCTGCTAAGATCTGAAAACCTGACCAAGGTCATTAATTTCTACTCCCATATGGATTCTTTTCCTTTTGAACATTCTTTGCATGTAGCAGATGTTGCTCAACCTAATAATACTCCAGTCAACTTGCTTTTCATTAGCAGATTAATATAAAAGTAATCTTTAAAAAATCTTGCAGAATTTCAATGACTCTATCAATACTAAAATTTATATTTATGCATCTAGAATATATTACTCTGATTTATGGACCAGATCTTAAATGTTAATGGAGATAGCAAGAAACATTTTGGCAGGGTTTTAAGATATTAGCATAAAATAATTTCTTCCTGCAACTTGCTTACTTTTGGTCCTGAGGAAAATGGGTAAGTGACTCCCTCTAGAGCGATTTCTCTGCTATTATATCAGGTAGCATCTGTAAAAGACATACTTTGGAATGGCAAAAATTAAAAAAAAAATTGAAGAAAGAAAGGAAGAGAAAGGAAAAAGAAAAGAAAAAAGTGTCTCTGAGTTTTAAGGCACAGTCTCTCCTTTTGACTATGCATTTACAGACAAATTTTATTACAAGGAGGAACATTTTGTTTGTTTTATTTTGTTTTGCTTTCATTTTCCTTCATTGATTCAGGCTACTTCATTACCCTGTAATTCAGTTGCTGTTGGGAATGACAAGATAACTGCATAACTCTTTCCCTTTAATTATTAATTTTCAGCCTAGAGCTGTGCAATTACCACCCAAAGGATGGAGACACACTGTGCTGTGCAGTAAATTCTTTTCTGAATTTTCAGAATTTTAACTCAGAAAAGCTGAATGTTGGATTGTACTAAGGCACCCTGGCTTGTTACTGGCCTGAAACATGAAGAGATATTTTGGGAGGTGGTAGAAACATGGAAGAGCCACCCTGCCTGGATTCACACCTCTGATCTGTACCTTGTTAGATCTGTGATCATGGGCACAGTGCTTCATTTCCCCATGGCTCATTTTTCTTATCAGCTGAATGGAGGTGATGATGTTAGTATTTCAGCTTCCCATTTCAGTTCTATGGGAAGCACTGCCCATAAGCCTGGGTAGGAAGAAACCCTGCACTGGGCCCTATCCTTCAGGAGCCCCCATATCATATATTCACAATAAATCCTTATACAACATGGCGCCTGGTCTCCTTTGTCACTCAGGATCCAGAGTCAGCACTGTGCAGTGCACCCTGTTCCTCTAAATATCCTCTCCCATTACTAATACCATTCAGGCCCTAGGAAATTCAAAGCAAAACGTGCTGTGTCCTAATGCTGTTAAGGTGTGTAGGTCATGCTGCTGCTGAGATTGGAAATGGACCCTTGTCTCAGAGTGCAGGGAGGACTTGGAAAGTGGAAGGACTTACGTGAGAGAAAAGACAAATAAATTAACTTGTTGAACCTTCTTTTAGACAGCAGGTGTGCAATAGAATGTTTAATATTAAAACTTTACTTCTTAGTGCCGCTGATCATCCTATTTCTTTCTCCTCTTTGGGTCCAATACATAATTCTTTTTTTCTTTTTTTAAAAATAAATTTATTTATTTATTTTTGGCTGCGTTGGGTCTTCGTTGCTGCAGACAGGCTTTCTCCAGTTGCGGCAAGCAGGGGTTACTCTTCACTGTGGTGCGTGGGCTTCCCATTGAGGTGGCTTCTCTTGTTGCGGAGCACGGGCTCTAGGCATGTGGGCTTCAGTAGTTGTGGCTCATGGGCTCAGTAGTTGTGACTCGCGGGCTGTAGAGCACAGGCTCAGTAGTTGTGGCGCATGAGCTTTGTTGCTCTGCGGCATGTGGGATCTTCCCCGACTAGGACTCAAACCCATGTCCCCTGCATTGTCAGGTGGATTCTTAAACACTATGCCACCAGGGAAGTCCCCAATTCATAATTCTTGAGGTATAAGTTAGTGCAGCATTCAACGCTTACACATGGAGGCTAAGCAATATTTTGTAATATTGAGCAATTCATATCTGAAATTTGTGTATATGTTGGTGCAGACATCATATGTATGAGGCATAATATTGATTTTTTAACATTGCAACTACATGGACACTGAATTCCAGTTCTGAAGATAGTTTTATTTTTATAAGCATGTAATAAGATTTAACTAAATTTTAAAAAGTAAAATTTAAGAATATTTTATTTAAATTATTTTGATTTAAGATATTTATATGTATTTTTATAATTTGTACTTTGCATTTGAATTTTCATAGATAATTCTGAATATTTTAAAAGATAGCTTTTTGAGAAACATGAAAATAATTTAAATTTTATATTTCCACATTTATTTTATTTTACATTCTTTCATAAAAATACTCATAATTATATACTTGGATAAAATCTTTTACTATCTAATCCTTAGATCATTTAGAATGATTATATACTAGGATCATAATAGAAAAAATATTTTAAATAGAGCTCAACAAAATCCAGAAACATGAATATAAAATGGAAATAGAATATCTTCTAAAAAGCTGTGTGCTTAAATATTTAAAAATTGGAAACAGTGAAAGTGAGCAGATTTCATGTGTGCATAAAAAAAGCACATGAATACAACAGTGGAAAATATCTAAATTAAAAAGATATGATTTTGAAATTTTGTGCTAGAATAACTAGATGTCTAAAATAAATAAAAATAATTTAAAAATTATTATTATTTAGGGTGGAGAATTCAAAATGTGCTCATTAAATTATAGGTGATAAAGTAAGAAAAGAAATCCTACCCATACTAGAAAAATTTCAATTAGATTGTTCCAGGAATATTGTACAGTCATACTGAACAAATAAGATTTATTATATGAATTGTTGAGCTACCAGCAAAAGAAAACCAAGAAATCAAAATTAAGAAGTATTTCATTGATTTTTAGGCCTCTTGTTAAAAGTATAGCTTTTTACTTAAGTGAAGACCTGAAAAATTACTTCTTCACTGTCCTCACTAATTTAAAAGATTTGTCTAGGGCAAGCCTTTTATAATCCTCTAGTCCATAATCTAGAAGCATACTCTGTATCTGTATAAACTATATATATATATTTATTTTGTAGGAGACAAGGCCTCGGTTGTTCTGATTACAGTGGCATTCTTTGAAACAATTCAGAAATTATGTTAGATATTTTTGGGATTTTTCAAAATAGGGAACTTCTTGATGAAACACGTGTATTTAACTTTACAACTACCCTTGGACAGACAATGGGAATTCGGACTAAATGCTCTTGAAGTAATTAGGGTTTATTTAGACAGGATATAATTTATACTAAAGAGTTGAGCTAACCAACATAAAATCCACAAAGGTGAATAGTGTTTGGAGGAAGATGAAATAAATTCTGAATTTGTGTTCTCCATAATTATTTTTTATCAACCGTTTTTTAAAATTATAAGTTATATTAGCAAAATTTACAAAATAACCCCCAAACTAGTCTAGATTTTGCTACTTTACCTTTAAAATGATTAAAAATATTTTTTAAAATTGTAGAGAACATTTTTTGTCTAAATTAAAAGAAACTGTGAAATACGCAACACTATGTGACATTCCAATAAAATATAAATTCTTGCATGTCTATGAAGCCGACTATTTCTGTACATAAAATACTGGTGGTAGAAAGCTGCACTTTCTGATCAGAGAACATAAGTGCTGAGTACCAGATATTAGAAATTATGAAGTCATGGATGCCTTTGTGACAAGAGCTTCAGAAAACCAGATGAGGTGGCAGGTAATTTTTAAAAATATATAGAACAGTAGACCTTTAAGATGGCGGAAGAGTAAGACGTGGGGATCACCTTCCTCCCCAAAAATACATCAGAAATACATCTACATGTGGAACTCCTACAGCACACCTACTGAACGCTGGCAGAAGACCTCAGACCTCCCAAAAGGCAAGAAACTCCCCATGTACCTGGGTAGGACAAAAGAAAAAAAGAAAAAAACAGCGACAAAAGAATAGGGACGGGACCTGCACCAGTGGGAGCGAACTGTGAAGGAGGAAAAGTTTCCACACACTAGGAAGCCCCTTCACTGGTGGAGACAGGGGGTGGCAAAGGGGAAGCTTTGGATCCACGGAGGAGAACGCAGCAACAAGGGTGCGGAGGGCAAAGCGGAGAGATTCCCGCACAGAGGATCGGTGCTGACCAGCACTCACCAGCCCGAGAGTCTTGTCTGCTCACCCGCTGGGTCGGGTGGTGGCTGGGAGCTGAGGCTCAGGCTTCGGAGGTCAGACCCCAGGGAGAGGACTGAGGTTGGCTGCGTGAACACAGCCTGAAGGGGCTAGTGCACCACAGCTAGCCAGGAGGGAGTCCGGGAAAAGGTCTGGAGCTGCCGAAGAGATAGGACACCATTGTTTCATGGTGCGCAAGGAGAGGGGATTCAGAGCACCGCCTAAATGAGCTCTAGAGACGGGCGCGAGCCAAGGCTATCAGCATGGACCCCAGAGACGGGCAAGAGACGCCAAGGCTGCTGCTGCCGCCACCAAGAAGCCTGTGTGCAAGCACAGGTTACTATCCATACCTCCCCTCCTGGGAGCCTGTGCAGCCCGCCACTGCCAGGGTCCCGTGATCCAGGGACAACTTACCCGGGAGAACACAAAGCGCGCCTCAGGCTGGTGCAATGTCACGCCGGCCTCTGCCGCCACAGGCTCGCCCCGCATCCATACGCCTCCCTCCCCCTGGCCTGAGTGAGCCAGAGCCCCCGAATCAGCTGCTCCTTTAACCCCGTCCTGTCTGGGCGGGAACAGATGCCCTCAGGCGACCTACACGCAGAGGCGGGTCCAAATCCAAAGCTGAAACCCAGAAGCTGTGAGAACAAAGAAGAGAAAGGTAAATCTCTCCCAGCAGCCTCAGAAGCAGCGGATTAAAAGTCCACAATCAACTTGATGTACCCTGCACCTGTGGAATACCTGAATAGACAACGAATCATCCCAAATTGAGGAGGTGGACTTTGGGAGCAACGATATATATATATTTTTCCCTTTTTCTCTTTTTGTGAGTTGTGTACGTGTATGCTTCTGTGTGTGATTTTGTCTGTATAGCTTTGCTTCTACCATTTGTCCTAGAGTTCTGTCTGTCCTTTTTTTTTCTTTTTTTAGTATAGTTTTTAGCACTTGTTATCATTGGTGGATTTGTTTTTTGGTTTGGTTGCTCTCTTCTTCTTTTTTCTTTTTTTTTTAATTACTTAAAGAATTTTTTTAATAATTATTTTTTAACTTTTATTTTAATAACTTTATTTTATTTTATTTTACTTTTTTATTTTATTTTGTTTGCTTCTATCTTTCTTTCTTTTTTTTCCTCCCTTTTATTCTGAGCTGTGTGGATGACAAGCTCTTGGTGCTCCAGCCAGGCATCAGGGCTGTGCCTCTGAGGTGGGAGAGCCAAGTTAAGGACACTGGTCCACAAGAGACCTCCCAGCTCCACATAATATCAAACGGTGAAAATCTCCAAGAGATCTCCATTTCAAAGCCAAGACCCAGCTCCACTCAACCACCAGCAAGCTACAGTGCTGCTCACGCTATGCCAAACAACTAGCAAGACAGGAACACAACCCCATCCATTAGCAGAGAGGCTGCCTAAAATCATAATAAGGCCACAGACACCCCAAAACACACCACCAGACGTGGACCTGCCCACCAGAAATAAAAGATCCAGCCTCATTCACCAGAACACAGGCACTAGTCCCCTCCACCAGGAAGCCTACACAACCCACTGAACCATCCTTAGCCACTGGGGGCAGACACCAAAAACAATGGGAATTAAGAACCTGCAGCCTGTGAAAAGGAGACCCCAAACACAGTAAGTTAAGCAAAATGAGAAGACAGAGAAACACACAGCAGATGAAGGAGAAAGGCAAAACCCCACCAGACTTAACAAATGAAGAGGAAACAGGCAGTCAACCTGAAAAAGAATTCAGAATAATGATAGTAAAGATGACCCAAATTCTTGAAAATAGAATGGAGAGAATAAAAGCAATGTTTAACAAGGACCTAGAAGAACTGAAGAGCAAACAAACAGTGATGAACAACATAAAAAATGAAATTAAAAATTCTCTAGAAGGAATCAATACCGGAATAACTGAGGCAGAAAAACGGATAAGTGACCTGGAAGATAAAATAGTGGAAATAACTACTGCTGAGCAGAATAAAGAAAAAAGAATGAAAAGAATTGAGGACAGTCTCAGAGACCTCTGAGACAACATTAAACACACCAACATTCGAATTATAGGGGTCCCAGAAGAAGAAGAGAAGAAGAAAGGGACTGAGAAAATATTTGAAGAGATTATAGATGAAAACTTCCCTAATATGGGAAAGGAAAGAGTCAATCAAGTCCTGGAAGCACAGGGAGTCCCAGACAGGATCAAACCAAGGAGAAACAAGCCAAGACTATTATTAATTAAACTATCAAAAATTAAATACAAAGAAAAAATATTAAAAGCAGCAAGGGAAAAACAACAAATAACACACAAGGGAATCCCCATAAGGTTAACAGCTTACGTTTCAGCAGAAACTCTGCAAGCCAGAAGGGAGTGGCAGGACATATTTAAAGCGATGAAGGTGAAAACCTACAACGAAGATTTCTCTACCAGGCAAGGATCTCATTCAGATTTGACGGAGAAATTAAAACCTTTACAGACAAGCAAAAGCTAAGAGAATTCAGCACCACCAACCCAGCTTTACAACAAATGCTAAAGGAACTTCTCTAGGCAGGAAACACAAGAGAAGGAAAAGACCTACAATAACAAACCCAAAACAATTAAGGAAATGGTAATAGGAACATACATATCGATATTTACCTTAAATGTAAATGGATGAAATGCTGCAACCAAAAGACATAGACTGGCTGAATGGATACAAAAACAAGACCCATCTTTATGCTGTCTAAAAGAGACCCACTTCAGACCTAGGGACACATACAGCCTGAAAGTGAGGAGATGGAAAAAGATATTCCATACAAATGGAAATCAAAAGAAAGCTGGAGTAGCAATTCTCATATCAGACAAAATAGACTTTAAAACAAAGACTATTATAAGAGACAAGGAAGGACACTACATAATGATTAAGGGATCAATCCAAGAGGAAGATGTAACAATTGTTAATATTTATGCACTCAACATAGGAGCACCTCAATACTTAAGGCAACTACTAACAGACATAATGGGGGAAATCGACAGTAACACAATCATAGTAGGGAACTTTTACACCACACGTTCACCAATGGACAGATCATCCAAAATCAAAATGAATAAGAAAACACAAGCTTTAAATGATACATTAAACAAGATGGACTTAATTGATATTTATAGGACATTCCATCCAAAAACAACAGAATACACATTTTTCTCAAGTGCTCATGGAACATTCTCCAGGATAGATCATATCTTGGGTCACAAGTCAAGCCTTGGTAAATTTAAGAAAATTGAAATCGTATGAAGTATCTTTTCTGACCACAACACTATGAGACTAGATATCAATTACAAGAAAAGATCTGTAAAAAATATAAGCACATGGAGGCTAAACAATACACTACTTAATAACGAAGTGATCACTGAAGAAATCAAAGAGGAAATCAAAAAATACCTAGAAACAAATGACAATGGAGACACGATGACCCAAAACCTATGGGATGCAGCAAAAGCAGTTATAAGAGGGAAATTTATAGCAATACAAGCCTACCTCAAGAAACAGGAAACATCTCGAATAAACAATCTAACCTTGCACCTAAAGCAATTAGAGAAAGAAGAACAAAAAACCCCAAAGCTAGCAGAAGGAAAGAAATCATAACGGTCAGATCAGAAATAAGTGAAAAAGAAATGAAGGAAACGATAGCAAAGATCAATGAAACTAAAAGCTGGTTCTTTGAGAAGATAAACAAAATTGATAAACCATTAGCCAGACTCAACAAGAAAAAAAGGGAGAAGACTCAAATCAATAGAATTAGAAATGAAAAAGGAGAAGTAACAACTGACACTGCAGAAATACAAAGGATCATGAGAGATTACTACAAGCAACTCTATGCCAATAAAATGGACAACCTGGAAGAAATGGACAAATTCTTAGAAATGCACAACCTTCCAAGACTGAACCAGGAAGAAATAGAAAATAAGAACAGACCAATCACATGCACTGAAACTGAAACTGTGATTAAAAATCTTCCAACAAACAAAAGCCTAGGACCAGATGGCTTCACAGGTGAATTCTATCAAACATTTAGAGAAGGGATAACACCTATCCTTCTCAAATTCTTCCAAAATATACCAGAGGGAGGAACACTCCCAAACTCATGCTACGAGGCCACCATCACCCTGATACCAAAACCAGACAAAGATGTCACAAAGAAAGAAAACCACAGGCCAATATCACTGATGAACATAGATGCAAAAATCCTCAACAAAATACTAGCATACAGAATCCAAGAGCACATTAAAAGGATCATACACCTTGATCAAGTGGGGTTTATTCCAGGAATGCAAGGATTCTTCAATATACGCAAATCAGTCAACGTGATACACCATATTAACAAACTGAAGGAGAAAAACCATATGATCATCTCAATAGATGCAGAGAAAGCTTTTGCCAAAATTCAACACCCATTTATGATAAAAACCCTGCAGAAAGTAGGCATAGAGGGAACTTTCCTCCACATAATAAAGGCCATATATGACAAACCCACAGCCAACTTCGTCCTCAATGGTGGAAAACTGAAACCATTTCCACTAAGATCAGGAACAAGACAAGGTTGCCCACTCTCACCACTATTATTCAACATAGTTTTGGAAGTTTTAGCCACAGCAAGCAGAGAAGAAAAAGAAATAAAAGGAATCCAAATCGGAAAAGAAGAAGTAAAGCTGTCACTGTTTGCAGATGACATGATATTCTACACAGAGAATCCTAAAGATGCTACCAGAAAACTACTAGAGCTAATCAATGAATTTGGTAAAGTAGCAGGATACAAAATTAATGCACAGAAATCTCTGGCATTCCTATACACTAATGATGAAAAATCTGAAAGAGAAATTAAGAAAACATTCCCATTTACCATTGCAACAAAAAGAATAAAATATCTAGGAATAAACCTACCTAAGGAGACAAAAGACCTGTATGCAGAAAATTATAAGACACTGATGAAGAAATTAAAGATGATACAAATAGATGGAGAGATATACCATGTTCTTGGATTGGAAGACTCACCATTGAGAAAATGACTCTATTACCCAAAGCAATCTACAGATTCAATGCAATCCCTACCAAACTACCACTGGCATTTTTCACAGAACTAGAACAAAAATTTCACAATTTGTATGGAAACACAAAAGACCCCGAGTAGCCAAAGCAATCTTGAGAACGAAAAATGGAGCTGGAGGAATCAGGCTCCCTGACTTCAGACTATACTACAAAGCTACAGTAATCAAGACAGTATGGTACTGGCACAAAAACAGAAATATAGATGAATGGAACAGGATAGAAAGCCCAGAGATAAACCCACACACATATGGTCACCTTATCTTTGATAAAGGGGCAAGAATATACAGTGGAGAAAAGACAGCCTCTTCAATAAGTGGTGCTGGGAAAACCTGAAAGGTACATGTAAAAGTATGAAATTAGAACACTCCCTAACACCATACACAAAAATAAACTCAAAATGGATTAAAGACCTAAATGTAAGGCCAGAGACTATAAAACTCTTAGAGGAAAACATAGGCAGAACACTCTATGACATAAATCACAGCAAGATCCTTTTTGACCCAGCTCCTAGAGAAATGGAAATAAAAACAAAAATAAACAAATGGGACCTAATGAAACTTAAAAGCTTTTGCACAGCAAAGGAAACCATAAAGAAGACCAGAAGACAACCGTCAGAATGGGAGAAAATATTTGCAAATGAAGCAACTGACAAAGGATTAATCTCCAAGATTTACAAGCAGCTCATGCAGCTCAATAACAAAAAAAAAACAACCCAATCCAAAAATGGGCAGAATACCTAAATAGACATTTCTCCAAAGAAGATATAGAGATTGGCAACAAACACATGAAAGAATGCTCAACATCATTAATCATTAGAGAAATGCAAATCAAAACTACAATGAGATATCATCTCACACCGGTCAGAATGGCCATCATCAAAAAATCGAGAAACAATAAATGCTGGAGAGGGTGTGGAGAAAAGGGAACCCTCTTGCACTGCTGGTGGGAGTGTAAATTGATACAGCCACTATGGAGAACAGTATGGAGGTTTCTTAAAAAACTAAAAATAGAACTACCATACCACCCAGCAATCCCACTACTGGGCATATACCCTGAGAAAACCATAATTCAAAAAGAGTCATGTACCAAAATTTTCATTGCAGCACTATTTACAATAGCCAGGACATGGAAGCAACCTAAGTGTCCATCATCAGATGAATGGATAAAGAAGATGTGGCACATATATACAATGGAATATTACTCAGCCATAAAAAGAAACGAGATTGAGATATTTGTAGTGAGGTGGATGGACCTAGAGTGTGTCATACAGAGTGAAGTAAGTCAGAAAGAGAAAAACAAATACTGTATGCTAGCACATATATATGGAATCTAAGAAAAAAAAAGAGGTCATGAAGAACCTAGGGGTAAGACGGGAATAAAGACACAGACCTACTAGCGAATGGACTTGAGGATATGGGGAGGCAGAAGGATAAGCTGGGACGAAGTGAGAGAGTGGCAAGGACATATATACAGTGCCAAGTGTAAAATAGATAGCTAGTGGGAAGCAGCCGCGTAGTACAGGGAGATCAGCTCAGTGGTTGGTGACCACCTAGAGGGGTGGGATAAGGAGGGTGGGAGGGAGGGAGACGCAAGAGGGAAGAGATATGGGAACATATGTATATGTATAACTGATTCACTTTGTTATAAAGCAGAAATTAACACACCACTGTAAAGCAATTATACTCCAATAAAGATGTTAAAAAAAAAATTAGTCTGACACACCTTGTGGAACTGAGGCATACTATTTAACAATACTTTAATAGTTCTCAGATACATGTGTACCTTCTCCTAAGAGGTTAAATAAGGGGTTCAAGGGTGAAAATGCAGCTGATGGTACTGAAATTAGAACCCAGAATACATACATTCCTTGAGATGTATTCCAACTAAATCAGGATAAGTGAGTGAAGGAAGGGTATGGAAATGATGTTGAATACAAAGTCTTTTAAGCAGCTTGGGAGAAAATGCAAGGATAGCAATCTAGAATAAGTGATATTTATACAAAAGGCTCTGAGTGCACAAGCTGTCATTTTTCTAATCATCCATGAATAAGTACTCTATAAGTGAGAGTGGGACTGAATCTGTATCGTTTTAAAATTTGAAGGCTCTATTATTGTTATTCATTTTAAAAGAAAACTTTAATGTTATTTACATATATCTGTAAGGAATATCCCTTGAATCTCAACTGAATTTGTGGGAAATGCGTTTTGCATTTGGTTACTGTACTGACAAACCATTGCATAGAAAAGGGAGAGAGAAGTTGGTGGGAGAAAAACATGCATCTCCAATACAAATTTATTTTAACCTATCTCACCACTATTTTTGATCAAGTTCTCCTTATTTTTTATTCAAACCCATTTGTGGGGGGAAAGTTTTAATGAAAGTATTAATTCAGTCAAAATAATTATGCAAAATAAACTGTTAATTTAATTGTGGACTATGTATGGAAGCTTATTTCAAAGCAAATGTTTGGGTTCAATCACTAGTATTTAAAATCCTATGCAGTAACTGGTAATTTGACTTAATTCAACCTTGTCATTATTACTTCCTATGTGTCATTTAAAATTATTTTATTTTCACAGATTTACTATAGAAAAATAAGAAACTTAGATTCAGTCAGCTTGAGATAATCACTATTACCATTTTGATCGCTAGCCCTCTAAATATATATGTTGTTAGATATGATACATAGATTTCCATGAAAATGCAAATTTTGCAAGGCTGTAAATTTGTGATTCAATGAATAAGTGCATAGTAACAGAATTAAATTACAACACATCTACGGTTTTTATTTTTTATTTTAATTTTTTTCTGAAGTACAGTTGCTGTACATTATATGTTACATGTGTACAATATAGTGATTCACAATTTTTAAAGGTTATACTCCATTTATAGTTATTGTAAAATATTGGCTATATTCCTCATGTTGCATAATATATCCTTGTAGCTTATTTTATACCTAATAGTTTGTATCTCTTACTCTTACTTACAATTTTTAAATATGAAATTTTCTCACCAAATACATTTTCTATTATTATGATATTTTTATCATATACTTTTTATGGACTACATATAACTTCATGACTTTTATCAGGCCCTAAGCTTGAATATTTAGATTATTTCTAATTTTTTGCCATTTTACTTATTTAAATTTTTTTAACTTAAAATTTTTTTCCAGCTTTATTGAAATATAACTGGCATATAACATTGTATAAGTTTAAATTGTACAATGTGGTGATTTGATATATGTATTACTGCAAAATGATTAACACAAGAAGGTTAGTTAACACATACATCACCTCATATAGTTCCCATTTGTGTGTGTATATGTGATCTTTTGCAATTTTAAACAGTACTATAATTGAAAGGCTTTGACTACATCTTTGGATATATTTGTACTTATTTTATTAGAATCATTCCCTAGTCATGGGACTGCAAAAGAGATGTGCCCATTTTAAAGATGTTTATTGAATACATATATATTCAAATTGTGCTAAAGAAAGATTGTGTCAATTTATATTCTCATAGGCATGGCAGTGCCCATTTTTCTGACTCTTGCCATTCATGAGTTATAATTTGCATGCAGTCTGTTTGGTATTTAAAAAATTACATTTCAGGGTTTTAATATTATTTGCTTATGGTATGCTTAAACACTTTATTCATATATTTAAGGGCGATTAGTGTTTTGTTGAAGAGTTCAAAGACTTTATTTTCCTCATATTAATGTCCTAGCATTCTTTATATAGGAGGGATTTGTCATACAGATTTCATTATATACTCCAATATTTTAATATTTTATTGAAATTTTAAAATTTAGTTATTTATGGAAATTTTATTTATTTAATATCTGACTATTAAATGGATTTGTTGTTTTTGAACTGCTCTTTTCCTTTAAGATGTTGCCTTTAGGGTTATATTTTAGAAGAATTAATATTATATAAATGATATTATGTAGATAAACACTTCCATTTCCTTCTAATACGTATTTTATAATAAATCTATTTTATATATTTGATAAACTATTTTTAAAATTTTAAGACTCAACTTTCTACCTTTTACTCTTGAATTTACCAGAATTTACATTGTTATTGTAAATAAGGTCTTTTTTCCTTTTAGGGTACGATTGACACTTGAATAACAGGGGTTTGAACTGTGTGGGTCCAGTTATAGGCAGAGTTTTTTCAATAAATGCTTACTACAATATAAATGATCTGCAACTGATGGACTCTTTGGATGCTGGAACCCAGGATATGGAGGACTCTGGACCCTTTGAAAAATTATAGTTGGATTTTCATTTGCATGGGTGTCGGTGCCAATAACTCCCAGAGTTGTTTAAATGTCTAACTGTATGTTCTTATTGCTGGCACATAAGGAAGTGATGGATTTTGATCTTTATTGTTTCTTCACTTGCAACCTGGCTGAATTTTCTCATTGGTTGACTCTTACTGACCCCCACTCTCGTACTGAGCCCAAAGTCCTGCCAGATGAAAGTCAAGAGGGGCAGTGCAGACATTTGTTCTTGTGTCAGCACTGACATGCTTTTCCAGAGACAGTGGTTGGGCCATAGATTGTCCCCTGGTCTAACCTTATTGCCCAGGCTCCCTGCTTCCGCCTCAGGCAAGGCAGGATTTCTCTTCATGCAGTGATCCAGGTGCCGGTCAGGAGACTCCCTCCCATGGTCTTGCCAGCACTGTTTCTTGCAAAAATCCCTTGAAATTTTGCACATGTGAACACTGTTGCCTGGGTTTAGGATCTACAGGTGTAGATTTTGATACCTTTTTTACATTCCTTTTATCATATTAGTAGGATTTGAGAGGCAGGGAGGGTTAAAAAGGTGGGCTCCATTTTCACCTTCAACCAGAATCTTCAAAGTCAGTTTGTTTATTGGTTATCCTGTGCATCTTATAATTTAGAGAGTTTAAAAGAGCGGAAATTAAAACTCTTACATAGAAATTGCTGTTTCTAGAAGCCACATTTGCTTTTGTCTCTCTCTGCCTATTCTTTAACATTGCATTTCTAAACTGTGCTTTGCTATAATTAATGAGTGCTGTCTTTGACTAGTAATAGATGAAGAATCAATGCATATCATCTACCATTACAGCTTCTTGATTGCATGAAGAGGCTCATGATCTGGGGGGAGGGGCTTTGTGATTTTTTTTTTTTTCTGGTGCAAATGTAAGTTACTGGATCACCTATCCTATGTGCGACTGCAATTCTGATCCTTATTTCCAATAAAAGAGTAAAATTCGGTTGTTCACTTTCAGGAGTTTCCGACAGGAAGGAATTCTGATGTAGAAGAAAGGAAGGAAGGTTTTCCAGTATGTACTGCAGAAATCACAACTCACAGATGCTTTAGTTATGTTAGTTGCTTCAATGCAATGGGTTTTCCAACACCTTTACCACCCACTTATATGTGACCTTGAGAAAAGCTCTTCCTGTTTGAAAGCATGAGTTTCTCAGTAGCCAGCACTGCATTTTTGGAGAAAATGACCACAAGGCACAAGAAGCTCACTAGTCTAATATTCTGTTGTGTAAAGATTGTGATCTATATGGCTTGGCCATAGGACACGCAGACCATTAGAATGGCTGGTTGCTGTGAGTGGCTGAGATTGGGGGTGAAATAGGGTAACTAACGTCCCTCCCTCTGAGAACAGTCATCAAGTCTGGGGGGCTCAGGGACTGCAGGGGGGTTGTTACACTCTCACCACATTAGTGAGTAAGATGCTCACGTTCACTCACCGAGCTTCTCACTGTACCTAGATTTCAGGTCATGATTTAAGCCCAGCCAAGAGTTTCTTCTCCTCTTTTACCATAAATAGAAATACTAGGCCTGTGTGATAGAGTTTTCTGGGCTCAAGTCTTTGCCTGCTGTTCTGTGCCGAGCTGCAGATCTGCTGGGATATTTTCTGCTGCGTGAGCAACTCAGCTTCTATTCTGAATATTTTATACATTCTGTGCATGCTTGGCAGAATAAGGGCTTTCACCAGTGATGAATTCATAGTATACACATTGGCAGCTTTCCTGAACCGGTTACTTTAATGACATTATCAATTAGCCCTAAAAGTTGAAATTTAAATGAAATCCACAAACAAGCCTTTGAATCAGCTAATCACAGGAGATGGGCCTAACAGCCCCTATATAATTAAGCAGGACAATAGTGAGGGGAAATTAATTGAGGGGTGGAACATAAAGGGCACTGGGTTCTTTCTCCACAGCTTTGAAAAATTCTATAACGCCAAAGGGAATAGAAGAGATTGGGTTATGAAACGGGTAGAATCAATCAATACTCTTTATCCTGTTTATTGACACATTTAATCTTTACCCAAGAGCTCTGCTGGCCATTGGAGATACAAAAGGGAGGGAGTGAAGAGGAATTACTTACTTAACCCTTTCTGTCTGGCAGATGTGACACTCATTGAAAACCATTTTATTATCTTTAATTTTGACAATATTCTGCAGAGTAGAGACTTAGTAGGTGAAGATTTTATGGATGAAGAATCACTCAGGAGATGGAACAATAGTGCACAAGAGGACACGGGTGGGAGTGTCATTGAGAAGGAAATCCCACTATTTGTGGAAATGCAGAATGTGTACTGTAACTGCTGTTAGGGTTAAAGGAAGGGAGAGGCCGACAAGGTCGGGACAATCATGAAAGGCTTCAAGGAAATTAGACAAATAAATGTGACTTAACACAGGTGTAGGATCTTAAGCAGAGGCCAACAGGATGGGCTTCTAGAAAAAAATATTCTCTTTTGCTTCTTTTTTATTAGGTCATGTTTTTTTCCTCCTAAAAGAATGATCTTTTTTTGCATTATGCTTAATTTTTAAAAGAAATTTTATTGGAGTGTAGTTGATTTACAATACTGTGTCAGTTTCAGGTGTACAGTAAAGTGAATCGGTTATACATATACATATATCCACTCATTTTTAGATTTTTTTCCCATATCGGTCATTACAGAGTACTGAGTAGAGTTCCCAAGAATGATCTTTAAAGGAGGGAGGAAGACTAGAAGGAGATTGTGTGTGTGTGTGTGTGTGTGTGTGTGTGTGTGTGTGTGCACATGTATGAGAGAGGGAGGAAGGGAGAGAGAGAGAGAGAGAGAGAGAGAAAAACAGAGAAAGCACCAGTGAGCACTAGAGAGGAATCCAGAGACAATTTCCTTCATGAATCATTTTTCTATCATAGATGTGTATGTGTTTGAGAGTGAGCTCTACTTGGTAGGGCCGTTTCTAAGGCTGTCCAGCCTGCTTGTGACTACAAAGGAGCTGGCTTAGCTGCAACCAAAGAGTATGGAAGGGAGATTCTCCATGTGGAGAAAAATGTGTCTCCTCTGAGAATTTTTATCATGTTAAGTTTGTTCTAGAGTCAGGCATTAGAAAATTCATGATATTATTTAACTTTGTTCTGGAAGGCAATGTTATAGTTTACAAAGATCTTTCACAGCATTATGTCTTTTTTTAGATTTTACCTTTGCAAGGATTCTGATGATAGAAAAGATAGTATATAATATTATATAAAAGATAATAGGTATTATTGTTTGAGCAGCTATTTTCAATTATTTTGGGTACTTACCCAAGAGCAGAATTGTAGGGTCACTTAATAATTCTATGTTTAACTCTTTGAGGCGCCACCAAACTGTTTTCCACAGTGGCTAAACCATTGCCTTCCCACTAAGTGATATATAAGGGTTTCAATTTCTCCACATCCTCACCAAGACTTGCTATTTTTCACTTTCTTGAGTGTCGCCATCCTAGTGGATGAGAAGTGGTACTTCATAGTGGTTTTGATTTGCATTTTCCTAATGACTATTTATGCTGAGCATCTTTTCATGTGTTTGTTGGCCATTTGGAGAAATGTCCATTTCAGTTTTTTGCCCGACTTAAAAATTGTATTTTTTTTCTTGTGGAGTTGTAAAAATTCTTTATATATTCTGGATACAAGATTTTTATCAGATATATGATTTGCCAACATTTTTTTTTCCATTCTGTGAGTTATTTCACTTTCTTGATAAGGTCCTTTGATTTGAAAAGTTTTTAATTTTGATGAAGTCTAATTTATCTACTTTTTCTTTTGTTCCTTGTGCTTTTGGGGTCATACCTAAGAATTCATTGCCAAATCCAAGGTCATGAAGATTTACCCTATGTTTTCTTCTAAGAGTTTTATGGCTTTAGCTCTTATATTTAGGTTGTTCCATTCTGAATTAATTTTTGTATGTAGTGTTAAGTAATGTTCAGATTCATTCTTCTGCATGTGGGTATCCAGTTGTCCCAGCACCATTTTTTGAAGAGACTATTCTCTCCTCATTGAATGGCCTTGGCACCCCTACAGCAAATTAATTGGCAGTACATGTACAAGTTATTTTTGAATTCTCGATTTTATTCTATTGGTCTGCATGGCTATCCTTATGCCAGTACTACATTGTTTTGATTACTACACCTTTGCACTAAGTTTTGAAATTGGACCTTTGTTATTCTTTTTAAACATTCAGGGCCCTTGACAATTCTATATAAATACAACCATCAACTTTTCCAATTCTGCAAAAAAGGTCATAGGAATTTTGAGAGAGATTGCACTGAATCTGTAGATCATTTTAGGTATTATTAACATCTTCACAATGTTAATTCTTACAATTCATGAATACGAATGTCTTTCCTGACTGTCCTAAGACAGCCATCTAACTCTTCCCCTTGCTTTCATTCTTAACCTATACTCCTAAAGCTGATCCTTCTCACAGCAGCCAAGATATGCATTTTTAAAGGAAAATAAGATCATGTCATTCCTGTACTTTCAACCCTCCAATGGCTTCTCCTCACAATTAGAATAAAATCCACAGTCCTCACTGAGCCAGTGAGAATCTGCAGCGTTGGTCCTTACTGCTCCCTTTGTTCTCATTTTCTACCACTCTTTCCTTGCTTACTTGGCTCCAGCAATTCCAGCCTTGCCATTCCTTCACTATAGGAAGCATACTTCTCTCTCAGGACATTTGCACTTCTTTTCTCCTTTGCCTGGAGAGCTCTTCCCCCTGATATTTACTTATCTTGCTTCCTCTCCTTATTCATATCAGCTCAATGCTATGTCTTTGGAGAGGCCTTTTGTGACTATTTTATTTATAGTAGTATTCCATTAGTATCACCCCATACCCTATTTTATATTTCTTTATAGATTGATTACTACAATGTGAGAAAGGATTTTGCTTCATTCACTACTGTCATTCTAGCATTTAGAGCAGTGTCTGATACATATTAGGCAGCGACTAATTTCTGCATGGAGGAAGGAATGAATGAATTCTCCTCCAGAGAAAGAGAAGTTAAAGTAGCATAACGAACATAAATAAAATAGGATTTGGAATGAGGCAGAATTTGATTTTTTAACGCCATTCTGTCACTTATCAACTGCGTGATCTCAGTAAATTATTCGACCTCTCTGGACCTCAGTTTGGAGGACATGAAATGGACATGGTAGTATTTTACTTGCAAAGTTGTGGAGAAGCTTGGCTGTTAGGCATGTGAATCCCCTGGTACAGTGCTTGGCAAGAAGGAAGTACTTAAATAATTGCAGCTATTGCTATGGAGATTATTTCTTGCCCTCAGCTAGGTTAAAACACATGAAAGTCATGTTCCTTAGAAGACAGTAATATATTTTGGCCTCTGGACTCAGAGCTGCAGTATTGAAATTGCTTGGTGTCTGATTACACAAAAGACCGAGTTTTCCTAAAATTGCTCAGCTAGTTTCCAGGGGTTATTTTCTCTTGTTTATTGTTTTTCCCCCTCGAAGAAGGTGTATTTTGGTTTCTGAGTCCATTAGGAATTTCAAAAGAGATACATGTATATTGATAATCCAGAGCTAGCTTGTTGCCATGAACATTATTTTGAACCTTCCAATTTGTAATCAAAATTTCATTGGTGTCATAGTTAACTTCCTCTTGAAACTCACATACCATTTTCTTAGTGAACTGTTGAGAATTTAGTAAAATTCTTTAGCCAATCTTAAACTGTACTGTGGATGACTTAGTCACAATGCAGGCAGAAACAAATAAGAGAGACTACATATGTCATATCATCCATTCAACCCCATTATTTTATATTCACTGCTGCCACAGACAAGTCCTTTGTTAGGGACTATACTGTATCATATCTAATTCCAGGGTTGGGAAATAAAGTTGCATTAATGATGAGAGGATTGGCTTGGTACATAGCCAGGTGCAAATGGTGGAAGCTTAGTGTTTGATTCTGCTGATGTGCTCTTTTCGCTCAGATCCTGGAACACCATCCCCACTGCTCCTCTTGGCTCTTGTCTCTACTGCAGGCTCTCACATGATGTTAAAGAACACTAAGGAATCAGTCTTTCAGACAGACATGAGCTAAAGATTCTGACATAACTGCCCATGGGACTGGCATCAAGATACTAAATTTGTACTGACAAAAAAAAAAAAGCAGCAAAATCAATCAGATTTAAGAAACTGCCGTACCAGAGGGTGGGTGGGCACCTGGAGGATAGATGTTATTTATTTTCTTTTTTTTAAAACAATAATTATGAATTATCTAGAATGCTGAGTGGTAGAGGTAAAATCTATTCAATAACTCCATGATTTGACAGTTGAACCATGCTTGCTAATATTGTTGCACACAGCACATTAGACACAGCTTGTTCTCAATAAATATTTTTCCTGCATAATGGCTCTCATACACTTCTTTTTCCTCTGATTTTGAGTTGGCAGCCATG
Source organism: Eschrichtius robustus (assembly GCF_028021215.1). Lineage (NCBI taxonomy): Eukaryota > Metazoa > Chordata > Mammalia > Artiodactyla > Eschrichtiidae > Eschrichtius > Eschrichtius robustus. The sequence goes on along the minus strand of NC_090833.1, from coordinate 105,723,652 downwards.
ATACCCAAGGAGTCTTCATCTTGTTAGCAAGATGCATTATCTTGTTGGCCATCAAAAGATTAGAGCAGAGGAACAGCTGGAAACCAGCAGGGATGGGTGGGGGGAAGAAAACCTGCTCTGTAATTATTTCATTTCTCTTCTTTGACAGCTCCCTCCTATTCTAAGACATGGATTCAAAGTGACTGAGTGCCTCCCTCCCTGATCCTGTGTCAAGATGAGCCTTGTAAACTAGGGTCACAGAAGTTGCTTTACTTTCCTATCACAGTGAAATAATGTGCTAAAGCTCCAAACTTGAAGCATGGAAGAAAGAATAGATGTTAAATGTAGCCATAAATATACTCACGTTTTTCTCTTTATTTTTCTTAGTAACCTGAATGGATACGTAGTCCTAAGCAGTACTTTCCAGGGACATGGGGCCTATTTAAATAACAGCTACTTTTAAAATCTGGATTCCAGTTTTTCACTGTGTTTTAATCAGTGAAAGTTAATTTTGAAGAAGATATTTTAAAGAAAGTTAATAAGTTTGGGTGAAAACTCAGTTTAGATTCTATATTAATTGTGCTTTCTATTGTTTTCTTGTTCCCACACTTAACTCTAGGCTGAAACAAATCAATATAAAAGGATCAGACATCAGTGAAGACGATGACAAAACCGGATTTGGCCAGATATGTGTACAATGCATTTAGTGTCTGGAAACATAAAAAAAATGCACAAACTGTGATGAGACAAAATCAATTGTAATGAACATGTGCTGAATTTCAACTCTGTGCTAAGCACTTAACATGTATTCTTTTATTTATTCTCTAAAACAACTCTGGGAGATGATAGAAATAGTAAAGTAGAAAATGTGCATAGTAATAGCTATTTCACAAAGTTTTTGAAGTGTTTTAATAAGCTAGTTAGCTACACAGATGGCAAAATGCCTTCGACATAACATAATTTATGCATAATAATAATTGATTCCCCTTTGAATTTGACATAAAAGAAAAATCGAAGCTCAGTGAAGTCAAGTCACTTTCTCTAGGTTTTATCACTGGCAAATAGTGGCATAGCTGTTCTAGAACTCAGGTGTTATGAGAGTCCCTTGGAAAAAAGGCTTTTAGGACCCCCAATTCCCCTAACATTGTCATGAAAGTATTTTTCTAGCTCACAGAAAGCAGGCGGGACAAACAGAATAGTAAGGTAATAGGGTCTGTGCATTCCTCTTCAGGATTAACATACATTTGCAACAAAAGAAAAAAAATGTATTAGGATCTGAAAATTCCCTTTTAAAAGCCTCTTTTGGCTTTGAATTCAGACTTGCTCATTTTTTATGTCTATTAATGACTTTTCAGAGTGAACTGGGATACGTATAAAAATATTCTCAACAGTGTTATTCATAATGGCCCAAATGAGAAAAAAACACATGTTCATCAACAGAAACACTATACAACAATTAAAATGAATAAATGTCTGCTATGCATTCATTAGCCAAGCGTGTAAAGAGAGCTCAAAATATAATAATGAAGAAATATGTATAATAATGTGTAAAAGAAGCCAAACTAAAAATACATACTGTACAATTCCATTTATATAAAGCTAAAAATAAGCGAAACTAAACCACATTATTTGGAAGTTCATACATAAGTATTAAAAGTATAACAGAAAGCAAGGAAATGATCACCATAAAAGTCAGGTCAGGGTTATTCCAGGATATAGGAGAGAGTTTTAATTAGGAACAATAAGTTGAGTGCTTTTGGAATGCAAGGATATTCCTTTTTTGTCCTCAGAGGTGGTTTTAGGGATGTTTACTTTACAATAATTCATTAAACTGCACATTTATATTTTATGCATTTTTCTGTAGGTGTGCTATATTTTACATTTCACGATAAGAAAGGTTTCAAAAAAGAATAGAAACTTGTCTTATTGAGAAGACACATTTCTTTGATGAGAGAAGTAATAGAAGGGGTTAGAACACTTGATTCCCATTCTCATGATGTGACTTGTCCCCTATTGGAACGGATGCCAGGTCAGGCCAGCAAGGCCTGCTGTCTGCCTGGTCACGAGCCATCTGAGCCAGTGATGGGGCCTGGGCCTCTGGGGAAATGCCTGGGTCTTTCCTTCATGCAGAAGATGGGAGATAAGCTGGAAATGATTTGGATAGTGTCGGACACTGCTTTTATGGATCATTTTAGTGAGTTTATCTTTGGGGATTCTGCAATTTCTTTCTCACCTCAATAGAAAGAACCAAACTGTACTCAGACCCTAAAGAGAAAACATCCTTATTTTCAGCAGACCCCCAAACATCGTCAGTTTCACTCTGAAATCTGTTACATCATCATTAGTAATCATTTTGCATGGTTGCTGAGCTTATTTCAGGGGACTGCTCATCTGTGAAATTAGGTGTGTCTGCCCCCCGATTCCCTGAGTGAAATGGTTTCAGGGTGGACATGCGGTTGAACTAAGTCAGCTTGAGGGTGGAGTGTTCTGAACAAAAGAAACCCAGCATCCAGATGGAAGCAGCTTGAGTGGAAGCAGCCACAGGGGCTGCAGGGCAGAGGCTGGGAGCCTGTATCTGCTAAGGATGTAAGATTATCTCAAAAGTCAGGGCCTGGGCTGCTCGTCTTGACATGACATTTGTAAGATCCAGAACGAGGTTTGAATGTGAGGAGGATGTAAAGGATGCAAGTGATACTTATTTTAAAAAGAAAAATACAGCAGTCAGCTTGAGTGTCTACACAATCTCCTCGGCTTCCCTGGTCAGTCAATTCTTATAACCAAGGCTGATTCTTGACCCTGGTGCATGATTTAGAGTCGAGGCTGTATGCTAAACAGGACAGGAAATAAGGTGGGCCCTGGAGGGCTTTCATACAGAGTCTGGGAGGTCCGTGTTCACACTGCCAGTAGGAACCTGAAGCAGAATTCTAAGGCAAATAAGGTTAAAGAATCAGATTTTCCCCCATTCACTCCATATGTCTAGAGTTATGCCTGATTTTTTTTAGAAAGAGAAGATATCTTCACTGGCTAGTAAACTGCCTGTGACATTTTGGTGATTAATAAATTACTTTGTTTGTTAAAGATTACATAGAAATTACAGAGCCACTTGCTCGTTTTAGCTTATTGAGCTCCTTATATCAAAACAGAAAGATGGGGTCCTCTGCGTCTTGTAGTTGTCTGCAGTTGCTGCCCCATCTGACTAGTTGCAGTACAAATAATTACAAACGAAATCTAGTTTAACAGGGGGTCATGGAAGGCACATCCACCACTTGTGTGATGTTAAACATTCTCAATGATTCTTAATGCCGGGATTTCCTCATCTCTAAATCAGAGATGACCACATTTTTCCTAAAATTGTTATAAAGATTAAATAAATAAATAAATATTTATATATAATACACACACATATATTATAAATTATATATATAACCTCTTTAATTTCATTTAATCCCACATATATGTAACATGCCACGTCATACCATGCTCAATAACGAAAGTCATGGTGCCATGCTTTTCCCCATACGTTGGTGTTCAATGAAAAACCTCACCTACAGGATAACAAAGTAATACCAATGTGTAACTGAATATTTTGCAATATAAGATCTATGGTTTACGACATCTGAGTGATTTTTAAAGTAAAATGTATAAAAATAACTTATACATCTTTACTACCTATAAGCAAGTTCTCTTTCGTGGATTAGGAACTCTTTATAATTTACAAAGAGAAAACATCCTTAGTTTTGGTGGGCCCGAGAACATCAGGTCAGTTGGACTGAGAAGGTCAGTGCTTCTTATATAATTTTGTTTTTATTTTATCGACTGAAATAAGGGTGCTCTCTTGCCCTTTCTACTTCTAAATACCATGCTTAGATTGCATTTCTTGGTTTTTCTTAATGCTTGGTTTAAGCATTAGTTACTGAATTTCTCCTCTGGCCATCCTCATCACATACATGTCAACAGCCTGTCACTCTCTCTAGTTTAGATTTTATAACTTTGGTCAGATCAATGATTCTCAAACTTTAGAGTGCCTTAGAATCACTTTGATAGCTTGTATAAATACAGATTCGTGGGTCCTACCCCCCTCTGATTCAGTAAGGGAGAATCCAGAGACTTTGCATTCCAAACAAATTTCTAGGTGATGTCATGATGTTGTTGGACTGGCCGAGGGACCACACTCTGGGAACCACTGGGTGACATAAACATTTTATCTTCACATTGTAAAACATACGTTATAGCTGAGCCCTGTATATATACCATAGTTGCTTTCTGTTTCTCATCGATATATTTTTGTTCTCCCTGGAGTTAATAATTGTCTTTTCACCATTTGATTTAGTTTGTATGCACCTATCATTAAGTTATACCCAAATTCTCTCTCAGTGATGTAAATCTCCCAATATGTTCAGATTCATTAGGTATTTTTAAATATCTTTAAAAAAAATAAATATCCCAGAGTTTTTTTTGACATGCTCCAACATGGACTGACACACACAGCTGCTGTGTTGAACACCCTACGTTTCAGATTTTGTAGCTTTTTTAAAAAGTATCTGAGAATGTCTTTTTTTGTCCCCTTTTATTCCATTGAAAGTTGGTTGACTAAAATTCTAGGTTGAAAGTAATTTCTTTTTGAAAGCATTGTTCCATGGTCCTCTGACTTCCACTGTTGCTACTGAGTAATCTGACACTATCTGATTCTTGATCCTTTGCAAGAAACCAGTTTTCTTTCTGGAAGTTTTAGAATCTTTTCTTAATCTCCAGTCTTCTGAAATTTTTCAGGGGTTCTAGTGTAGGTCTATTTTCATCTATTGTGCTGAGCACGAAATGGGCTCTTCCAATCTGGAAACTCACATCCTACAAGTCTGAGAAACTTTCTCCAGTTATCTCGTGGATAATTTCTTACTTTCTATTTTCTCTGTCCACTTTTTCTGTGACTCCTATGTGTGTATGATGGACATTCTGGAAAAGTCCAATTTTCTTATCTTTTCTCTCCATTTTCTAACTCTTTATATTTTAGTTCTACATTCTGCGAGATTTCTTCAAATTTATGGGGTTTTTTTCCTCATTTTTAATTCTTAACATCTCTTTCTGGCTGTTGTCTTAATATTTTTTTTGAAGCATCTTGTTTTTGCTTCATGGATGTAATATCTTTTATCTCTTGGAAGGTATTAATATAGATTTAAAAACTTTTTTTCTCCCTGTATTATCTCTGTGTCCTTCCTGTTACTTTATGTGATTTCTGTCTTTTATAATACAATTTTCCTCAAATATGTGGTAATTGTTGACTGTAAATTCTTATTTAAGAGTGGGCTACTAAAAAGCCAACTGGATGCTTTTGTATCAATAAATAGAGTTGTTTGTCTCTCACTAAACCCTCACTGCCCAGGACCATGAAGCCCTGTCTTCTTCTACCTCTGGAGAGACATGATAACTTATGTGATAGAAAGACCATGAGATTTGCTATGAAGATCTGCATGTAGGGTCTTGAATCTCCCCCTTAGAAGCTTCCTGAGCTTGAATAGTTGTCTTGTTTTCTCAGTGTCAATCTGAACGCTTAGAACAGTGTATGGCACATGTCATACATGTAATACATATTTGTGGAATGAACAGATATCCTCAGCTGAGAAATGAAGATCATAACACCCTTCTCCTCACTTTGTGGAGTTATTTAATTAAGAGAGTATGTCAAAAAGTCCCTTGAAATTATCAAGTGCTACTCAAATTTCAGAGGTTATTATCAAAGAGACGCTAACATTTATTGCACAAGTGCAGTATTGTAGGGAGGGTGCTGTACTGGTCAGTTTCACTGCAGGCATATCCTTCATAATACATGTGCAAGTATGGATGCTGTGCTTCTGTAAAATGAGAAGCATTGTTTTTTGTTTTTTTTTTTAGGATAGAAAAGACATAATTTATTTTTTTCATAAAGTATAATTTTTAAAAAACATTAACCCAGGAAATCATGGTCGTTGGTGTTTGCAGATCAGGAAATAAAATATTTCATCATCACACAAACACCTTATGTATAAACCAGCTTACATAAATAATGAAATTACTTACAGTGTGAAGCCTAGAGTATACTCCATTCTTTGTTGTTCTCATTAGCATAAGCAAATGTATAAGTTCCTTCTTATATCTTGAGAATGAATGATGGATGTTTGTTTGAACCACCAGGGTTTCTCATCATAGCTGAAGCCGTTTTATAGTGTAGAATTTCCTTTTCCATTATTAAGAATGAAAGTCCATTCTCGAGTATATGTGGTCCAACAACTAGCATTCTCAGGGTTTGTTGCTTGTCTGTGATTAATACTAACTCCACCTTCTGTTAGCCAGTACCCTCGTGGACCATGCGGAATGGCATTTGCTTTGCAGCTTGTATTTAGGACACTTGTTGCAAGGTTAAGAACTACTTCAGAGGGGCTTCCCTGGTGGCGCAGTGGTTGAGAGTCTGCCTGCCAATGCAGGGGACACGGGTTCGAGCCCTGGTCTGGGAAGATCCCATATGCCGCGGAGCGACTAAGCCCGTGAGCCACAATTACTGAGCCTGCGCGTCTGGAGCCCGTGCTCTGCAACAAGAGAGGCCGCGATAGTGAGAGGCCCGCGCACCGCGATGAAGAGTGGCCCCGCTTGCCGCAACTAGAGAAAGCCCTCGCAGAGAAACGAAGACCCAACACAGCCATAAATAATAAATAAATAAATTAAAAAAAAAAAAGTAGAGGAATTTAAACAAAAACTCCTAAAGAAACTCAACATTTTCTCTTGATCAGAGGTAACCTCCAGTGCATTTATGCTACTATGGCAAAGGGCTTGTGGACACTTTTTCACAGAATCCAGCTCTCCTGGTCCACGAACAAACTTTGTTACTTCTGCAGCAAGTCGTTTCTGAGGACGCCGATTTTCTGGCTCTGTGACATGCTGCTGCATTATGTCATTAATCTCTGGAAGGGGTGGAAAAGTGAAGGGCTTTCGGTACCTTTCTATTGAATCATCTTGCTGCCTGACAACCGATACAATTCAAAGGGAGGTATCTTAACTCTGTGTAGCCAAACAGCACTGTCAGATGACTTTCATGGTTTTGATCCACTTGTAATTAGGGGAACAGTGATTCCAAATACGTCTTCTCCAGTCATCTTGTGGATGAAATCATACCCGGCCATGAGATTGCTTAGCTCATCAGATCCACCCAGCCGGATCAACAGCCATAACGCTGGAACAGGTAGTAGAAGTCATAGGCCTGGAGCATTCAGTATAAGAAGAACTCGTTCATAGGCCTGGAGCACTCAGTATAAAAGAACTCGTTCGACCTCATGATCTCAGGGCTCTAGTGCCGACGAGTCTGAATGCTCATGCGCAAGCGTCCGCCCGCCGCTGCTCGGAAGGGCATAGAGTCCTGCGCTGTGAAGCCGCAGGTCGGCCCATCAGCAAAGAAATGCTTATCAGCCGCTGGAGCCCTCTGCGCAGGCGCAATGGCCCCTCCCACCTGCGCAATCGCTTTGAAGGTAAAGCGGCGCAGCGGCGCCAGCAGACGGCCCACAAGCGGCAACAAGTCGGTCGTGGGATGAGGTCGCAGTACATGGTCTGAAGAAAGCTTCCGGCCTTGCCACAGTGGAAGAGCTCTGGCAATTCTATCTTCATACCCCTTTTGGGGGAGAACTTCTTGAACAGACCCCCGGACTCCTGCACCGCCGGCCACCCCTGAGAGCCGGAGTGAGCCTCACGCAGCCCCAGGGGCAAGGCTCCTGAAGGGCCTGGGGCTCCAGACCAGCTGCCTGAGGAAAAGGACCGCAACATGGGCGCCACCATTTTGGTGGCAGCCAATCAGAAGCAGCCTTGGAATATGTGAAAACTGTCATGTAGAAGAGCAGGTAAGGTTCAATGGAGTGGCAGGGTGGGGGAAGATAGGTGATGTACATGCTGGCTTCCTATCAGGAGGAACTCTGTTAGAACTTTGAACCAAAGAGATGTGCTGTCTTATCGTGGGTAGGCTTCCCGTCCCTGGACAAAGCAGAATTTTCCAGGAACGCTGCGAAGGAAAATACCTCCTGGAATGCTGTAAAGGAAATTTCCTGGGAGGGATAGATGACGTCACTAGACTCAAAGTGCTCGAAAACCTTTTTTGTCTTTAAGATCTTCGTTATTACAAAATTACAGATTTTAAAGCTACCATCAACATTCCAAATGCTAGAAAATAGACATAAATGTTCTCAGTCAGATTTACTTGGGATGTTTTATAAACATCTTTTGAAATGAATCAGTAAAGAAACAAACATTCCCAATATGTCTAAGTCGTTGGAGCTGATTCTGTCTTCAGAAAATGCAGTTTGATAACTGCTTGGAGAGGTCAGAGCCCCCCGCTGTAGGACAGTGGCTTCTTCGTTGAGGCCAGTCCTTTATTTGATATTTTCTTGAAGAAATGAAAGGCGTTTGGGGAATGCAGACAAGGAGGATGGTGCGCTTCCAGGAAAGAACACAATTTCTTCCTTGAACGGGGGCTTGCTGCCCAGAAAACAGGTTGATTCCCATTTTATCTGCAGTGCATCACTCATTTATGTGCAGTGCTGTAGGGCTGCCAGCCTCTGCCTGGATACAGTCTTGTCCCCTGAGAAGGGCTGCATTCATTTGTAACCATCCGATGCTGTTTAGTTGACAAGTCAGCATTTTCATCCTCTTTTACCGAGACCCCAAGAAAAGAAACTACTGTAAGATCTTCTTTAGCCTTTCAAGGTCGCTTCAGAAGAGAGCTGAAATAAGAAAATATCACTATATTTTCGTTTGAACAGGATTTAAAGGATCAAATAAGCAAGAAATAAAAGAGTGCAGGCTTTAAAGATTGAGTTATATTTTCAGGAAGTGTAAATCAAGGGAGATAATTGCACCTTTTTTCTTCATCTCTCTTATTGAAATCCAGGTAGAATTGGTGACTAAGAAAAAGGTTACTGAGCTGCGATGGCTTTGCAGTGTCTTTTTCTGACCAATCCATTTCAATACCCTGTAGAATAGATACTGCAGTAAAGGGTTATCTAATGGTTTAAAATTAAGCTTCTATTGATAACTTTGGCTCAGGCCTAAGGTAAGGGGAGAGGGCCCACATAGTTGCAGGTGTCCGATGAATAGTGGTAGAATATCTCAAGAGCAACAGCAATATGCCTCTCACTGGGAGGTTCCCTAGAGCCCTGTCCTAAGTCCTCATCTACCGTCTACCTAGATGGTATCATCCAATGCCTTGTTTTAAATTCCTATCTGAATATTTCCAAACCTCTATCTCATGCCCATACTTACTTTAAATTTTAGAAACGTACGTCAACTGAGTAATGAACATTTACATATGAATGGATCAAATTAACTAAAAACTAACCTCTCTTTTAGGGAATAGGGTAGAGGATTGAAAATCTTACTCCTTACTTACTCCTCACTGGGGTTCCCTGTACACAGTGTATAAGGTATATACACAAAGTGGAAAACCAAATAGGAATCAAAATACTGTTCTACTGTGGATCGGCTATTACCTAACACAGCCTTGCCACAGGACTTAACCCAGCCCTCTCTGTTAAAACTGATTTGGAGTGTATGACTCGAGCTTGGATTCCCCAGTGGGATTTCCTGTTCTCTCTCTGTCCTGAAACTAAAATGGCTAAGTCTTCAGATTAAACCCTAGACTAATTACATGGCCTGCCCCTAACAATTAGACCCAGCCTATATTTGTTTTCCACCTGGGGGACCAGAAGGACACAAGTGGAGGACAGGAAGACTGCATAGGGTTCTGAACTTCAGTTTGCACATGTTTTTTCTTCCCATTCAATACCTTTCCTCCACTGCCTGATGAATTTCTAATCATTCATCTTGATTAAGCTTAAATTTCACCTTCTCTGAAAATGTCTTGATATAGCAAGCTTTACTTATCCATTGTGCTCCCATAGCATACTGGTGCTGACACTGTGGCTCTTAGAAATATTCTTTGTCCTTGCTGGTTCTGCTCTGCGTGGTGGGGGACTGGCTTTTCCAGGCTGCATTCTCCAAGCTCCTATAGCAGCTGAAGCTTATGGCTGGCATCACTGGCAGGAGATGGGGGATGGGCTCTTCCCTTCCCTCCCTGCACTGAGTGACTTTTCTAGAAGTGAGTATGTTCCTTCTGAAATTCCTCCCTCTGGACATGCTTGCTTCTGTTCCAGCTCCATTTGGGGAACCCTAGCTCTGGTAACAACACGGTATTAGTTTCCTGGGGCTGCTGTAACAAATTACTACAAATTTGGTGATTCCCAACAATAGAAATTTATTCTCTCCTAGTCTGGTGGCCAAAAGTCTGAAATTAAGGTTTCAGTAGGGATAAGCTCCTTCCAACAGTTCTTGAAGAGAATTCTTCCTTGTCTCTTCCAGCTTCTGGTGGTTCCAGGTGCTCCTTGGCTTATGGCAGCATTACTCCAATCTATGCCTCTGTCTTTACATGGTCTTCTTCTCTTCTCTTTCTGTGTCTTCTACTCTTGTCTCTTGGAAGAAAATTTTTTTGGATTTAGGGTCCACCTGATTAGTTCAAGATAATCTCATCTCAGGATCTTTAATTACATCTGCAAAGACCTTTTTTCCAAATAAGATAATATTCACTGGCTCCAGGTATTAGGATGTGGACATATTTTGGGGGAGGTCTACCATTCAACCCACTACAATCACTTCCTCTCCTTGTTTCTCCCATCTATGATTGGTAGAGGCTGTCTGCTTTGGAAAATCTCTAGGTTATCTTATTGTTCACTCTTTAGCTGCTTAGATCCTGCCTCTTCTGAGTAACCAGCTACTTACATTTTCTCTCTTATAAATATTTGAAATGGTTATAGTGAGATCCTGATGGATATATATAGTGATTTTTATATGTGTCTATTATACACTCATAATACAACATATTGTCATGCTTTGTTTACATGTCTGTGTCCCTTGGTATGCTGTATAACCTTTGTTATTTTTCTTTCTGTCCCCAGGACTCAACGCAATGCCTAGTTTGGAAAGTTTTCAACAAATAATGGATTATGAACAATGATCTGAAGATGAAATGAGAAAAATATGCTTAATAGATCTAAAATCTGCAATGAATATATTATAAAGTGTCCATTGAAACTATTCAAAGAAAATGTTTGTGTCCTTCGACAAAACAGCATCACTTGGAGAGAAAAATATCTTTATGTGGACAGAGAAATTATCAGCTTTTTTGAGTCCAGTATGGATAAACACCACAAAACAGTGAGTCTGGCAGAATTTTATAAATATTTCTTAACACCTTCTTATCTCTCAGAGTTTCACTCGATGAAATACTCATTCACGTCAAATGCTTTCCAAACTTCCTCTTTTTACCCATAGTCAACATTTTCGATAAACAATCTGCTTCTAATTACCACTAATAATTTTAATTGGGGAGTGTGTGTTCTTTATGGATATTCATTATTGTTCAATATATAATCTTTTCTATAGACTGTTATCTGGACAGTCTTTTAGAATAAGAGTTCTGGTGATTTTACTCCCTTTTTAAAAGTCTTCAGTGGTTTTGCATTTTTCACCAAAAAGGTCCAAAGTGGCATTCAAAGCTGTCTTTCGTCCTTGAGCACTCTAATATTCTCTCCTACTGTGCTTGTGTGGATTACTGACAGTCGACCAACATCCCTATGGTCTTTGGTTCATATACCTTTTCACTTTAATCCTCCACATCTGAGGAAATTTGACAACAGTTCTGCTTGTTTCAACTTTCTGTGTTTTTAAAGCCATTATACCGACCTGGCTAAACCTTGGGAACTAGATAGATTTGGGTTTGAACTCAGATTCTATTTATTGTCCACGTGTGAACTTGAGAAATTCAGTAATGTCTTGGAACTTTGGTTTTCTCATTTGTAAAACGGAGATTTTCATACCTACCTCAGCGTGTTATTTCTAGGATTAAATGAGAAAATAAATGTGATATGCTTGTCACACAAATACTTAAAAGATGGTATTATTCTTATCTTCTGTCAAAGAAAATTTTCTGATTGAAAGCTTTCCTGATTTTCCAAACATGTTTCTTACTTTAAAACTTGAAAATACATTTTATTTTCGTCCTCTTTTAGTATTTATATTACTCAAAGTTAAATTTATCTTTTAAATCTAACCCACTCACTATATTGAATAGAGTATTTATGATTTACATTTCTCTATATCCTTTAGAACAATCCTGTGTCTGGCACATAGTAGGCATTCAAAAAATTGTTGAATTGAATTCATTATCAATCCATTGAGCTGATAAATTGCAATACGTTCCTGCTCTATGCTCCTTGTTCTGAAGGGCTCTGCTCTACACATTAATCTTAGAATCACAGGGAATGTAGGCCCTGAAGCTGTGGTGTCTCAGTTTCATTATATTAATGAGATAGCTCAGAAGATTGGAAATAGAATGGTATTTAACCATTGATTAGCCATCAAAAGTTTCCTGAGGTGCTGAAGTATATGTTCTATAATTTCAGAAGCACTAATTCATTTTATAAAAGCTACTTAAGGGTAGGTTTTCCACAAGCATTAATCGGTTGGGTCACTATTCAGTGTTGAAGCAAACAATAGCCTAAACCACTTGTTTCTTTAATAAGTCCAAGTGGTTTGGAGTCAGGGAATTTAATAAGAATGCGTTATCTATTAATTTATTCACACATAAGAATACTTATCATTTACTCCTTTTATTCACTCATCCATATTTTTTTTTTTAAATTTATTTATTTATTTATTTATTTTTGGCTGTGTTGGGTCTTCGTTTCTGTGCGAGGGCTTTCTCTAGTTGTGGCAAGTGGGGGCCACTCTTCATCGCGGTGCGCGGGCCTCTCACTATCGCGGCCTCTCTTGTTGCGGAGCACAGGCTCCAGACGCGCAGGCTCAGTAATTGTGGCTCACAGGCCCAGCTGCTCTGCGGCATGTGGGATCTTCCCAGACCAGGGCTCGAACCTGTGTCCCCTGCATTAGCAGGCAGATTCTCAACCACTGCGCCACGAGGGAAGCCCCTCACTCATCCATATTTTAAGAACTGAAAACATGGTATTTGAAAGAGAAATTATTTCTCTAGTAGAGCCTATGCTATTTCTTTGAGGTATTTTGTTAATATTTAGGATCTTTATTGCTTCGAGTATATACATTTATTACAATGTCACATTTTGTTTAATCTTAATATTCTTTTCCTGAAAATTTTGAGTCATTAATATGAATACATAGGTTATTCAATTAGTATTAATATTCCTTTTGTACACAGGCATATTCATTTCTGTCTTGTGATAACAATACTTTTAGTGCTGAGACCACGAGACCCAACCAAATGCCCCAGGGTGCTGATCAGTTGTATAACATCCGATAATATTCCAGCATCCCACACATATAACCTTTGGTTGATGCCCTTGATGTTACCACCACAGTAAGACTGTGCCAGCTGTCCTCTCAGTGGCTTTACTATGGACCCGTTGATGTCTGATGAAGGGTCTACTGGGGATGAAAGATGTTCTCAGTGACTTGAGTTGTCATAACTAAGTCTTAGGCTTTTCCCAAAAATCTATGGGTTATTATCTTGAAGTCGTGTAAATAAGTTGAAATCAGGTCTCAGCAATTGCAGTCACACCCGCACCTTTATTTTTTACTCTCCTCCAGGGAGAACATTAATGGATTGCCAGAATTTCATTTGCAGAGACACTCAGAATCATCTTAGAGTCATATTTAAGGTTTCATTTGATTTACTTTATGGCCATACCTCACTGATAAACTTCTTAAATGTGATTCATATCGGAAGCTTTTATGCCTTTGAATTCTATCAGTTTGCAGAAATAGCTTTTTTTAAACTTAACCAGTTGATTCTTCTTCCTTTTAAAACAGACTTATTGGGATTTGATTTATACACTATAAAATTCAGCCAACGTAAGTGTACAATTCAGTGGTTTTAAGTATATCTACATAGTTGTCCAGTCATCAACATATAACCTTAGAATATTTTTATAACCCTGGGAAAAAACCTTATACCCATTAGCAGTCCCTCCCCATTCTGCCAATCTCCACTATCCATAGGCAAATATTAATCTACTTTCTATTTCTATGGATTTGCCTATACTGGACATTTCATATAAATGGAATAATGCAGTATGTAGTCTTTCATGACTAACTTCTTTCATTTATCATAATGTTTTCAAGGTTCATCCTTGTTTTAGCTAGTCCTGTGTTTTATTCCTTTTTATTGCCAAATAATATTTCATTGTATGGATAAACTGTGTTTTGTTTATCCATTAATAAGTTGATGGACATTTGGGTTGTTCCATTTTTGCCTATCATGAATAATGCTACTATGAACATTTGTGTACAAGTCTTTGTGTGGACATATGTCTTCATTTCTCTCTGGGTAGATACCTAGGGGTAGAATTGCTGGTTCATATAGTATCTCTGTGTTTAATATCTGTGAAAACTGTGAAAGAAACTGTGAAAGTATTTGCAAAGTGAATGCACTAATGAATTCTTATTTTCAATATTAATATTGGTCTTACTAATTTTTATCATTGATTGCTCTGTACCATTTTGCTGTGATGACCTTCCATTTTCCTTGTAACTTCTTATTTGGGTTTGTGATGCTTTAACGTTCTGGGTTTTTTCCCTGTCTTTTCTGTGACTCTTTTCCCCTTCCTACATGCAGCTTTGTTCCTGGTTCTTCTCTCTTTCTACCTCAGCGATTTCATTCAGAAAAGGATACTTCACTTTGCTGCCTTGTGGTGATTCAAATCAGTTACCCCATGATTTAGTCTTTCCTAAGTTGCAGTCACACGGTTCTGATTGTTCTTTTAGCACCTCTACATAGCCGTCTGGTTTCTATGCAGTATGTCAAGAGAGCTCATCATCTGCTCTGCAAAGCTGGTCTTTTTTTCTGATTGCTCTCTTTTGAAAATTCCTCTACTGTCCTCACAACTCAGACTTGAAATTTCAGTCATCTTTTATTCTTTCTTCTTCCTTGATTCTTTTGCCTAATATTTGCCAACTCCTGTCTATTTTATGTGTCTATCACCCTCAGAGATAGTCCCTTTCTCTGCATTACCTTCCCACTGCTCTGCTTTGCTCAAGCACCCTTATTGCTCAATTTGACTTTCATACATTCTCTTTAATTGGCCCACATAATTATTGTATTTTTCCTTTTCCTCTTTCCCAACATTTTACATTTACATCTTCATAGTTCAATCTCATTCCTATGACTCCTCTCTTAAAAATCTTCAAAGATTCTATATTATCCTCTAAGTAAAGAAATGATTCCTTAGGTGTGCATTCAAGTCTCTAATATATAGTCTGGTCTCCACTGCATTCCTGCATAGAACTTATGTTTGAGTCAATCTCAATTCTCTTTGTTTATCAACCAAGTTTAGTATTTTCCTGCCTCCAGCTTTGCTCATGCGTCTCCTTGGGGTGCCCTGTCACTGAATCTACAGAAGCCAATTCCTCAAGGCCCTAATAAAATGTGTCCTCCTTCACAATGATACCCATGATCTCACTAGACTGAATTTATGACTCTTTACTCTCAACTCTCACAATGCCTTTTTTAATTATTTATTACAGTCATTTGATATACATCTAACCTTCCCTCTTTAAATCTATGGTCCTTGAGGGCAGAGGCCATGGCATATTTATCACAATTAGAGAAGTTGCCATTTCCTGAATATTTACTATGACCTGGGCACTGAACTAAGTATTTTGTCTGCAGTATTTTCTTTAATTATCAAAACAGTCCTCTGAATTAGGCATCTTTTTAATCCTCATTTTATAGATGAGGTAGTTAATGCTTAGAGAAGATAAGTAACTTCCTCAAAGCTAAACAGCTTGTAAATGACAAAGCTGGAATTTTAGCCTTCTCTGACTCTAAAGTCTGTGTAATTAACTAGGACTATGTCACTTTCTCTACAATACCTAATTTAATAAATGCCAGTTAAGTGAATAAAAAATGGTCAGTAAGGGCTGCTGAAAAGACACATAAGGTTTAGTAGTTAGATTTTAGTTCATATTGAAGTTCTAATGCTTTCTTTGGAGTGAATTATTTACCATGTCCGAGCTGTTTACTCATTCATAAGGCAGAGGAAAGAGATAATAGTCCCTGCCTCACAAGGGCATTGTGAAGATAAATGAAACAATGCACAAGATGGCATGTACTAGTAGGCTCTCAGTAAATATTAGTTGATAGTAATAAAAGTAAATTTCCATTTTTACTAATCCTCCTTGATAAGGTTGGCTGTCCTTGAAGGTAGCGAGATGAAAGGAGAGGCATGCAACCATCAGTAACCATAACAATTTCACAGAATTCACCCCACCAGGAAATAAATTTTATTATCCACTGTGCAGTCATTCATAGTCATTGACCTAAAATGGAACTAACAAACTATACGATGCTTTATAGTTGAGTGCTGTTTTTACCATTTATATATCAATATCTCTATCTACCTATCTATCTACCTATCATCTATCTATCTATCTATTGTTTATCTATCTATGGGTTTAAGTATAATAACACTAAATTGACCAGGTAACTCTGTCACTGGGTTTCTAGAAGTGACATTTGGATAGTTCAATCTTTATGAAGACATCTACCTTCTCGTCTGAGTTCCAACTCTGTTCTTGTTGATATCCCTCAGTTAGCCTCAAATATGCAAGTAAAATTTGATTCTCTTTCCTCTAATCTTGTTTTTCGGGGTAAGTTTCTCCTCTTTATCTCGCTGACCACAGTGATTCATTATGGCATGTCAAATGCTTCTAGACATTGGTGTTCATGGGAATATTGTCACCTCTATCAAGGCCTTTTACCAAATGAAAGATTTTAATTATAATGAGTGTACATGCTTTCACCAAATTGTACTATTTCTTACTGTTACCCTTATTTTCATAGAATAAATGCCCTTTGACATTTTATAAGATCCCATTACTAATCAGTGCTTGAAGAAATCCTGGATCTTATATTAACTCCTTATGTAAGATGAATCCTATTCTCAATACCTTTTTCTTTATAAAAACAAAATCAAAGACTTGTTTAAGATACTTGGGGAAAGAGACAGTTCTCAAGCAGGAGATGAGAAGAGAAAGTGAGGGTGAGTGTGATATGGAAATACAGAGTTAATTTTCTGGTTGCTCGGGCTATCTGAATATGGGTAAGGTACATTAAGATGTCACAGTAAAGATGAACTTTGTCAGTATATTTTCAAGTCCATGACTGAGGAACTGTAGGTGGAGAATTTTCTATGCAGTTCCCATTCTATTGATATTCAGGAAAAAATATATGAAACTCTTATGTGCTGTCTTGATTTTTTTTGTTTTGGGTACTCTGTATTCTAATGGGAGGTGTAAAATTCAGTCTTCACAACCTGGAGGGATTTCATAAGTGCAGGGTGCAATTTGGAATATTAAATATCTTTTTAAAATCTCTGTGCTTAAAATGTCATAGCAAAAATCTACAGTAAACATCCAAATCATCTCTATTTCAATATTAGTATTGTAGCTAAATGTGCAGAGATTGCATCTTGTTTAATATAATTTTAAGGATGTCTTTGATACTGCAAGATAACATTTTCTGTGCTTGTGATTGCTTGTAGAAACAGTGATTCATAGATCTGGAGACTACCTTTCTTCAAGGAACAGTGGTGTAGATTTGCTCGTTCTGTCCTTACTAGTTTTTGTCAGGTGTCTGTCAAAGGACCTTTATGTTGATGGTGTTATAAGTAGGAAAGGGATGAGCAGGGGAACACCAGTAGTGTTTCTGGTCCCCACAGTTTTCTTGTGCCAGCATCAAGGAACACTTTCACATATATGCTCATTAACTTTCTCCAAACGAAATACCCTAACACCCTCGTCAGAAAATAGTAAACTGCGATAGCACTCACCAAAATAACATAAAACAGACACAGTCCTAGGACTCTGGAGAAGGACCCTACCAACTCAAACTACTTATTTTTAATTATAACTAAACAATTAGAAAGCTTATTTTTTCATTCAGTGTCTTTCCATGAAGAACAATTACTCATTAATCTGGATAAAATTCTATAAAAGGTAAATCATTTGGGAATTTTGTCTAAAGTTTGAGATAAAATGATATTTCACTTATATTTATATTTTATTATCCTTTGGAGTGGCAAAACGACAGATATTAGGATAGTAGATGCCATGCGTGTGAGCAAACTCTGAACATATAATAACAACTAGGACTACCCTTAACAGATGACTAACCACTTTTACAGGTACTACTCAGTTGATTTGCACTACTTTGCCAAGAAGTAGACTGAGCCCATACTATTAATTCCCTTTTGCTGGGCTCAAAATGCTGGAGAGATTTACACACTTTCACTTAGAAAGTAAATGGAAGATTTGGAACATGAAACAAAGTTTTTGACTATAGATTTTTTTCTTTTTCCAATACTTAACAGTGCATCAGGGGAATAGAAACCTATGTGAACAGACAATAATGTAGGAGAACCTCTGTACATGGGGTTGGGTGAGAATCTTTTGTCTAGAAGCATATTCCCAATGGTGTATGCACCAATAGAGCTAGTAGTAAGACTGCAAAAAGGCATCTCTTCCTAAGAAATTTGGAATACTGGTGGCTCCTATAAAAATAAATAAAGGAAAAATTGCATTTCATTGAGAGTAATTCTGTATTTAGATTTTTATGGTTCAAATAAACGTGGAAAGTTACCTATTTAATAAATACTTGACTAAAAAACAATGGACATAATGACTTCTTTAAAGTTCTCTTTGGTTCTATTTGGATAAAACTTAGAAGACTGTATTAATCATGGTTTTCTTGAGGAAATGGAAATTTTAAAAAATTAATTGCAGAAATATTTATTGCTTGCTATATACCTGTTTTTATACACGAAGGGTACCAAGATGAATAATGTGGTGATTGCTCTCAAGAAGCTCAATCTTAAAGGAGATAAAGGCATGTGATTTATATTTTATGATATGATTTAGATGACATGGTAAGAAAAGAATAAATATATAAAGGAAGAAGATAGTGACAGTATACTGAAGTATCAAGGATGGCTTTCCAAAGAAAATAACGTCTCATTAGATTTTAAAGAAAGAATGGAACATTCACCAGAAGGTCGTGGTCATTCCCACCAAGGAATAATAATAGGTCCTGGGACAGGTGTTTATTCCTCCTGGAACTTTATATTATAGCAATGAATAACCCTCACATGTTGTAGTAGAAAGATTTCCAGGCTAGGATGAGTACATCTGACTTCTATTCCAAACTCTGCCCTTGACTTTCTTTGAGTCACTGGAAAATATCTCCATCTCTCTGGGCCTCAGTGTGGACAGGATTAATACTACAGTTTCTTCTGTGTCTGATGCAATCAACTTTATTGAACAAAGCATGAGACTTAAGAGTATAGGCTCTAGGGTCCAGCTAGATCTGTGTATGAATTCTAGTTTGACCACTTTCTTGCCATGTTAACTTAGGCAAATTCCTTAATGTGTCTGAGCCTTAGCATCCTCCTGAGTAGAAAGAAAATAACATCAACCTCAGAGACTAATTGTAAGGACTGTGTAAGATAATGTGGATAAAGTGAACTAACTGACACGATTACTGGAGCCATTATACGTTTAGTTATAACATTTAAGGGGGAATTGCATACGTTGGGGGCAGTTGATGAACAGTTAAATAGATAACACTAAAATAAGCTTTTGTGCTTCCTTACATATGCCCTCATTGATCCTACCTGAGTCACAGGTAAAATACCCTTAACATACTGTTGAGGCTACTGTGGGGCCAGTCCCTTGGGCATAACTGGCAGGTGAGCTCTATTAACACAGGGAACAGGTGAGGCCAAGGTTGTGGGTTTGATCCCCATTGGGGCACTTAGGTTCACATTGCTCCATTTTCAACCAATGGCTGCTGGGTGCTGGTCGTCAGATGGGTGCTGACATGTAACTAAATCTGCTCAAACCTATGTTGAATCTCAAATACCTTCCTTCTTCCAGATCTTAAGTCACCTAAGTTAGATCTTCCTTCCCCAGCTATCCTCTATAAACATTCACCATCTTTGGATGCCCTTTTTTCTTTTCAAATATTCTTAGCACTTATCGCTTTCAGGTATCACTTGGTGCTTATCACTTATAATTAATTGAGTTACCACTTTTATTGTCTGTTTCCCCATCTGAAAGGTAAGCTCCTGGAAGGCAAGAAGCTTTCTCTGTTTGTTTACTAATATTTCCCTATGGCATTGATTAGTCACTGATACATAATAGACATGTTGAATAAAGAAATGTCACATGAAAATGGATATGATGCATGCAGTTGCCAACACTTTAACCAAGGAGCATGCAGGGGATTATTTTATACCAGGAGACAGGAAGCTATTAAAGAGTAAATGGCTTCTAAGTAATGGATGTGAGTTTGCCAGCTGTGAGATTTTCTTTCTCAAAGTTGGACAGGTCTATAAAATCCTGTTTCACGCTGGCCAGAGACTATATCTTTATAAAGGCATATTTGCCAAGATTGTCAGCAAGGTTTAAAAACAAAAGGAACACTGGAGAAAATAGCCATTGAAAATTCATGACTCCTGAATTCCAGTCATTTGCATGGATCTGTGAAAATGCTAAAGACAGAAAAAATAAAACAATATCAGTAGAGTTAATAAGGTAGAAAAAATCATGTACAATAAAACCTATAATTATAAAATTTTCAGTTGAAGAAGCACATTATCCGGATTCAGGTATGGGCTGTAGGAGTCATAGAAGACTTAATCTTTATATTTTTGATATTTAATGGTAATTTTAATATATTTCACTCTAACATTTTATAAATTCAATCTTGTAAAAATTATTTTCAGTTTGTCCATTTAAAAATCTCTCTTTTTATCACATTTTGATCCTATGTAGCTTGATAGATTGGCTTCACTTTTTTTTTAGAGCAGTTTTAGGTTCATAGGAAAATTGAGTGGAAGGTATAGAGATTTCCCACATACCTCTGCTTCCACACATGCATAGAGTTGCCCATACTGACATATCGTAATCAGCCAAGTCTGTACTGTGCTCCACCTATTCGTCCCTCCCTCCAAGCCCTTGGAAACCATTAATCTTTTTATTGTCTCCATAGTTTTGCCTTTTCTGGAATGTCATATAGTTAGAATCGTACAGTATATAGCCTTTTCAGATTGGCTTCTTTCACATAGTAATATGCATTTAAGTTTCCTCTATGTCTTTTTATGCTTAATAGTCATTGCTTCTTGGAACTGAATAATATTCTGTTGTCTGTATGGACAAGTTTACTTATCCATTCACCTACTGAAGGACATCTTGGTTGTTTCCAAGTTTTGGCAATTATAAAGAAAGCTTCTATAAATATCCACATACAGGTTTTTGTGCAGATATAAGCTAAATGGGAAAAGAACTTGAAAAAGAATAGGTATATGTATATGCATAACTGAATCACTTTGCTGTACACCTGAAACTAACACAACGTTGTTAATCAACTACAATATAAAATAAAATTTTTTTAAAATAAATTAAAAAAATAATATGCATTTCCCTGATGAAATATGATATGAAACATCTCTTTATATGCTTACTGTCTGTCTGCATATCTTCTTTGGTGAGGTTTCTGTTAAGGTCCTTACCCCATTTTTTAATTGGATTGTTGGTTTCCTTATTGTTGAGTTTTAAGCATTCTTTGTATGTTTTTAGAAAACAGTCCTTTATCAGATGTGTGTTTTGCAAATATTTCCTTCCTGTCTATGGCTTATTTTCTCATTCTTTTGACATTGTCTTTCACAGAGCATAAATTTTTAATTTTAATGAAGTTCAGCTTATCATTATTTCTTTCATGGATTTGCCTTTGGTGTTTTATTTAAAAAGTCATTGCCATATCCAAGGTTATCTAGATTTGCTCTTGTGCTATCTTCTAGGAGTTTTATAGTTTTATGTTTTACATTTAACTCTATGATCCATTTTGAGTTAATTTTTGTGAAGGGTGTAAAGGCTGTATCTAAATTTTTTTTGCCTATGGATGTCCAATTGTTCCAGCACCATTTGTTGAAAAGATTATTATTGCTCCATTGTATTGCCTTTGCTCCTTTGTCAAAGATCTGTTGAGTATATTTATGCAGGTCTATTCTGTTTCATTGATCTATCTGTCTATTCTTTTTTCAATACCACACCATCTTGATTACTGTAGCTTTATAGTAAGCCTTAGAGTAGCATCAGTCCTCCAACTTTGTTCTTTTTCCTCAATATTGTGTTGGTATTCTGGGTCTTTTGCCTCTCCATATAAATGTTAGAATCAGTTTGTCAGTATCCTCAAAATAACTTGCTGGAATTTTGATTAGGATTGCATTGAATCTACAAATCATGTTGGGAAGAACCGGCATCTTGATGATATTATGTCTTCCTCTTCATGAATATGGAATGTCTCTCCATTTATTTAGTCTTCTTTTGATTTCATTCGTCATAGTTTTGCAGTTTTTCTCATATAGATCTTAAACGTAATTTGTTAGATTTACACCTAAGTATTTAGTTTTGTGGTGCTAATATAAATGGAACTGTGTTTCTGATTTCAAGTTCCACTTGTTCATTGCTTGTATATAGGAAATCAAATGAATTTTGTATATTAAATTCGTATTCTGCGATCTTGTTATAATTGTTTATTAGTTCCAGGTGCTCTTTTTTTGTTATTGTTGATTCTTTTGGATTTTCTACATACGTTTTTCTAATGTCATTTGCAAACAAAGACAGTTTTAATTCTTCCTAACTGATCTTTATACCTTTTATTTCCTTTTCTTGTCTTATTTCTTTAGCTGTAACTTCCAGTATGATGTTGAAAAGGAGTGATGAGAGGGGATATTCTTGCCTTGTACTTGATTTTAGTAAGAAAGCTTCAACTTTCTCACCATTAATATGATGTTAGGTGTAGGTTTTTTGTAGATATTATCTGTCAAATTGAGGAAGTTTGCCTCTACTCCTAGTTTACTGATAGTTTTTACCATGAATGGGTGTTGAATTTTGTCAAATGCTTTTTCTGCATCTATAGATATGGTCATGTGGTTTTCCTTTTTTAGTCAGTTGATGTGATGGAGTATGTTAATTGATTTTTAAAAATAGATCTTTATTGGAGTATAATTGCTTTACAATACTGTGTTCCTTTCTGTTATACACCAAAGTGAATCAGCCATATGTATGCATATATCCCCATATCCCCTCCCTCTTGAGCCTCCCTCCCATCCTCCCTATCCCACCCCTCTAGGTCATTGCAAAGCACCGAGTTGATCTCCCTGTGCTATGCTGCTGCTTCCCACTAGCTAACTGTTTTACATTCGGTAGTGTATATATGTCAATGTTACTCTCACTTCACCCCAACATCCCTCTCCCACCCTGTGTCCTCAAGTCCATTCTTTATGTCTACATCTTTATAACTGCCCTGCAACTAGGTTCATCAGTACCATTTGTTTTTTAGTTTCCACATGTATGTGTTAGCATACAGTATTTGTTTTTCTCTTTCTGACTTACATCACTCTATATAACATACTCTAGGTCCATCCACCTCACTACAAATAACTCAATTTCGTTTCTTTTTATGGCTGAGTAATATTCCATTATGTATATGTGCCACATCTTCTTTATCCATTCATCTGTTGATGGACATTTAGATTGCTTCCATGTCCTGGCTATTGTAAATAGAGCTGCAATGAACATTTTGGTACATGACTCTTTTTGAATTATGGTTTTCTCAGGGTATATGCCCAGTAGTGGGATTGCTGGGTTATATGGTAGTTCTATCTTTAGTTTTTTTAAGGAACCTCCACATTGTTTTCCATAGTGGTCGTATCAATTTACATTCCCACCAACAGTGCAGGAGGGTTCCCTTTTCACAACACCCTTTGCAGCATTTACTGTTTCTAGATTTTTTGATAATGGCCATTCTGACTGGCGTGAGGTGATACCTCTTTGTAGTTTTGATTTGCATTACTCTAATACTTAGTGATGTTGAACATCTTTTCATGTGCTTCTTGGCCCTCTGTATGTCTTCCTTGGTGAAATGTCTATTTAGGTCTTCAGCCCATTTTTTAATTAGATTTTTTTCTCTTTTAAACATCTTTATTGGAGTATAATTGCTTTACAATGGTGTGTTAGTTTCTGCCTTATAACAAAGTGAATCAGTTATACATATACATATGTTCCCATATCTCTTCCCTCTTGCGTCTCCCTCCCTCCCACCCTCCCTATCCCACCCCTCTAGGTGGTCACAAAGCACCGAGCTGATCTCCCTGTGCTATGCGGTTGCTTCCCACTAGCTATCTATTTTACATTTGGTAGTGTATATATGTCCATGACACTCTCTCACCCTGTCACATCTCACCCCTGCCCCTCCCCATATCCTCAAGTCCATTCTCTAGTAGGTCTGTGTCTTTATTCCTGTCTTGCCACTAGGTTCTTCATGACCTTTATTTTCCCTTAGATTCCATATATATGTGTTAGCATACTGTATTTGTTTTTCTCTTTCTGACTTACTTCACTCTGTATGACAGACTCTAACTCCATCCACCTCATTACAAATACCTCCATTTCATTTCTTTTTATGGCTGAGTAATATTCCATTGTATATATGTGCCACATCTTCTTTATCCATTCATCCGATGATGGACACTTAGGTTGCTTCCATGTCCTGGTTATGGTAAATAGAGCTGCAATGAACATTTTGGTACATGACTCTTTTTGAGTTATGGTTTTCTCAGGGTATATGCCCAGTAGTGGGATTGCTGTGTCGTATGGTAGTTCTATTTGTAGTTTTTTCAGGAACCTCCATACTGTTCTCCATAGTGGCTGTATCAATTTACATTCCCACCAACAGTGCAAGACGGTTCCCTTTTCTCCACACCCTCTCCAGCATTTATTGTTTGTAGATTTTTTGATGATGGCCATTCTGACCGGTGTGAGATGATATCTCATTGTAGTTTTGATTTGCATTTCTCTAATGATTAATGATGTTGAGCATTCTTTCATGTGTCTGTTGGCCATCTGTATATCTTCTTTGGAGAAATGTCCATTTAGGTCTTCTGCCCATTTTTGGATTGGGTTGTTGGTTTTTTTGATATTGAGCTGCATGAGCTGCTTGTAAATCTTGGAGATTAATCCTTTGTCAGTTGCTTCATTTGCAAATATTTTCTCCCATTCTGAGGGTTGTCTTTTTGTCTTCTTTATGGTTTCCTTTGCTATGCAAAAGCTTTTAAGTTTCATTAGGTCCCATTTGTTTATTTGTGTTTTTATTTCCATTTCTCTAGGAGGTGGGTCAAAAAGGATCTTGCTGTGATTTATGTCATAGAGTGTTCTGCCTATGTTTTCCTCTAAGAGTTTGATAGTGTCTGGCCTTACACTTAGGTCTTTAATCCATTTTGAGTTTATTTTTGTGCATGGTGTCAGGGAGTGTTCTAATTTCATACTTTTACATGTACCTGTCAGGTTTTCCCAGCACCACTTATTGAAGAGGCTGTCTTTTCTCCACTGTATATGCTTGCCTCCTTTATCAAAGATAAGGTGACCATATGTGCGTGGGTTTATCTCTGGGCTTTCTATCCTGTTCCATTGATCTATATTTCTGTTTTTGTGCCAGTACCAAACTGTCTTGATTACTGTAGCTTTGTAATATAGTCTGAAGTCAGGGCGCCTGATTCCTCCAGCTCCATTTTTCATTCTCAAGATTGCTTTGGCTATTCGGGGTCTTTTGTGTTTCCATACAAATTGTGAAATTTTTTGTTCTAGTTCTGTGAAAAATGCCAGTGGTAGTTTGATAGGGATTGCATTGAATCTGTAGCTTGCTTTGGGTAGTAGAGTCATTTTCACAATGTTGATTCTTCCAATCCAAGAACATGGTCTATCTCTCCATCTATTTGTATCATCTTTAATTTCTTTCATCAGTGTCTTATAATTTTCTGCATACAGGTCTTTTGTCTCCTTAGGTAGGTTTATTCCTAGATATTTTATTCTTTTTGTTGCAGTGGTAAATGGGAGTGTTTTCTTAATTTCACTTTCAGATTTTTCGTCATTAGTGTATAGAAATGCCAGAGATTTCTGTGCATTAATTTTGTATCCTGCTACTTTACCAAATTCATTGATTAGCTCTGGTAGTTTTCTGGTAGCATCTTTAGGATTCTCTATGTATAGTATCATGTCATCTGCAAACAGTGACTGCTTTACTTCTTCTTTTCCGATTTGGATTCCTTTTATTTCTTTTTCTTCTCTGATTGCTGTGGCTAACACTTCCAAAACTATGTTGAATAATAGTGGTGAGAGTGGGCAACCTTGTCTTGTTCCTGATCTTAGTGGAAATGGTTTCAGTTTTTCACCATTGAGGACAGTGTTGGCTGTGGGTTTGTCATATATGGCCTTTATTATGTGGAGGAAAGTTCCCTCTATGCCTGCTTTCTGCAAGGCTTTTATCATAAATGGGTGTTGAATTTTGTCGAAAGCTTTCTTTGCATCTATTTAGATGATCATATGGTTTTTCTCCTTCAGTTAGTTAATATGGTGTATCACATTGATTGATTTGCATATATTGAAGAATCCTTGCATTCCTGGAATAAACCCCACTTGATCATGGTGTATGATCCTTTTAAAGTGCTGTTGGATTCTGTTTGCTAGTATTTTGTTGAGGATTTTTGCATCTGTGTTCATCAGTGATATTGGCCTGTAGTTTTCTTTCTTTGTGACACCTTTGTCTGGTTTTGGTATCAGGGTGATGGTGGCCTTGTAGAATGAGTTGGGGAGTGTTCCTCCCTCTGCAATATTTTGGAGGAGCTTGAGCAGGATAGGTGTTATCTCTTCTCTAAATGTTTGATAGAATTCGCCTGTGAAGCCATCTGGTCCTGGGCTTTTGTTTGTTGGAAGATTTTTAATCACAGTTTCAATCTCAGTGCTTGTGATTGGTCTGTTCATATTTTCTATTTCTTCCTGGTTCAGTCTCAGCAGGTTGTGCATTTCTAAGAATCTGTCCATTTCTTCCAGGTTGTCCATTTTATTGGTATAGAGTTGCTTGTAGTAATCTCTCATAATCGTTTGTATTTCTGCAGTGTCAGTGGTTACTTCTCCTTTTTCATTTCTAATTCTATTGATTTGAGTCTTCTCCCTTTTTCTCTTGATGAGTCTGGCTAATGGTTTATCAATTTTGTTTATCTTCTTAAAGAACCAGCTTTTAGTTTTATTGATCTTCGCTGTTGTCTCCTTCATTTCTTTTTCATTTATTTCTGATCTGATCGTTATGATTTCTTTCCTTCTGCTAGCTTTGGGGTTTTTTTGTTCTTCTTTCTCTAATTGCTTTAGGTGCAAGGTTAGGTTGTTTATTCGAGATGTTTCCTGTTTCTTGAGGTAGGCTTGTATTGCTATAAACATCCATCTTAGCACTGCTTTTGCTGCATCCCATAGGTTTTGGGTTGTCGTGTCTCCATTGTCATTTGTTTCTAGGTATTTTTTGATTTCCCCTTTGATTTCTTCAGTGATCACTTCGTTATTAAGTAGTGTATTGTGTAGCCTCCATGTGTTTGTAGTTTTTACAGATCTTTTCCTGTAATTGATATCTAGTCTCATAGCATTGTGGTCGGAAAAGATACTTGATACGTTTTCAATTTTCTTAAATTTACCAAGGCTTGATTTTTGACCCAAGATATGATCTATCCTGGAGAATGTTCCATGAGCACTTGAGAAAAATGTGTATTCTGTTGTTTTTGGGTGGAATGTCCTACAAATATCAATTAAGTCCATCTTGTGTAATGTATCATTTAAAGCTTGTGTTTCCTTATTTATTTTCATTTGGGGTGATCTGTCCATTGGTGAAAGTGGGGTGTTAAAGTCCCCTACTATGATTGTGTTGCTGTCGATTTCCCCTTTATGGCTGTTAGTATTTGCCTTATGTATTGAGGTGCTCCTATGTTGGGTGCATAAATATTTACAATTGTTATACCTTCCTCTTGGATCGATTCCTTGATCGTTATATAGTGTCCTTCTTTGTCTCTTGTAATAGTCTTTATTTTAAAGTCTATTTTGTCTGATATGAGAATTGCTACTCCAGCTTTCTTTTGATTTCCATTTGCATGGAATATCTTTTTCCATCCCCTCACTTTCAGTCTGTGTGTGTCCCTAGGTCTGAAGTGGGTCTCTTGTAGACAGCATATATACAGGTCTTGTTTTTGTATCTATTCAGCCAATCTATGTCTTTTGGTTGGAGCTTTTAATCCATTTACATTTAAGGTAATTATCGATATGTATGTTCCTATTCCCATTTTCTTAAATGTTTTGGGTTTGTTATTGTAGATGTTTTCCTTCTCTTGGGTTTCTTGCCTAGAGAAGTTCCTTTAACATTTGTTGTAAAGCTGGTTTGGTGGTGCTGAACTCTCTCAGCTTTTGCTTGTCTGTAAAGGTTTTAATTTCTCTGTCAAATCTGAATGAGATCCTTGCTGGGTAGAGTAATCTTGGTTGTAGGTTTTTCTCCTTCATCACTTTAAGTATATCCTGCCACTCCGTTCTGGCTTGCAGAGTGTCTGC
The DNA here is from genome assembly GCF_028021215.1 of Eschrichtius robustus. Lineage (NCBI taxonomy): Eukaryota > Metazoa > Chordata > Mammalia > Artiodactyla > Eschrichtiidae > Eschrichtius > Eschrichtius robustus. The sequence goes on along the minus strand of NC_090833.1, from coordinate 105,695,161 downwards.
TGAAAGATCAGCTGTTAACCTTATGGGAATTCCCTTGTGTGTTATTTGTTGTTTTTCCCCTTGCTGCTTTTAATATGTTTTCTTTATATTTAATTTTTGATAGTTTGATTAATATGTGTCTTGGCGTGTTTCTCCTTGGATTTATCCTGTATGGGACTCTCTGTGCTTCCAGGACTTGACTAACTATTTCCTTTCCCATATTAGGGACGTTTTCAACTATAATCTCTTCAAATATTTTCTCAGTCCCTTTCTTTTTCTCTTCTTCTTCTGGGACCCCTATAATTCGAATGTTGGTGCGTTTAATGTTGTCCCAGAGGTCTCTGAGACTGTCCTCAGTTCTTTTCATTCTTTTTTCTTTATTGTGCTCTGCAGTAGTTATTTCCACCATTTTATCTTCCAGGTCACTTATCCGTTCTTGTGCCTCAGTTATTCTGATATTGATCCCATCTAGAGTATTTTTAATTTCATTTATTGTGTTTTTCATCATTGCTTGTTTCCTCTTTAGTTCTTCTACGTCCTTGTTAAAAGTTTCTTGCATTTTGTCTATTCTATTTCCAAGATTTTGGATCATCCTTACTATCATTATTCTGAATTCTTTTTCAGGTAGACTACCTATTTCCTCTTCATTTGTTAGGTCTGGTGTGTTTTGACCCTGCTCCTTCATCTGCTGTGTGTTTTTCTGTCTTCTCATTTTGCTTATCTTACTGTGTTTGGGGTCTCCTTTTCACAGGCTGCAGGTTCGTAGTTCCCATTGTTTTTGGTATCTGTCCCCAGTGGCTAAGGTTGGTTCAGTGGGTTGTGTAGCCTTCCTGGTGGAGGGAACTAGTGCCTGTGTTCTGGTGGATGAGGCTGGATCTTGTCTTTCTGGTGGGCACATCCACGTCTGGTGGTGTGTTTTGGGGTGTATGTGGCCTTGTTATGATTTTAGGCAGCCTCTCTGTTAATGGATGGGGCTGTGTTCCTGTCTTGCTAGTTGTTTGGCATAGGGTGTCCAGCACTGTAGCTTGCTGGTCGTTGAGTGAAGCTGGGTCTTGATGTTGAGATGGAGATCTGTGAGAGATTTTCGCCATTTGGTGTTACGTGGAGCTGGGAGGTCTCTTGTGGACCAGTGTCCTGAAGTTGGCTCTCCCACCTCAGAGGCACAGCCCTGATGCCTGGCTGGAGTACCAAGAGCCTTTCATCCACACGGCTTTTGGGAGGTCTTACGTCTTCTGCCAGCGTTCAGTGGGTGTTCTGTAGGAGCAGTTCCACGTGTAGATGTATTTCTAATGTATCTCTCTGAATACTGTTACCTCCTCAGAGCGCTCAACAGCAGGGTGCATGGAGTTTTACAGAGGGTCTCGGCAAGCACGCAGTCCTGGGATACCTTTACAGACTGTTCTCAATGGATTTCCCTTCTTTGCTGAGCTTCAAAGCTTCCAAGATCTTGGCAGCTGGGAAGTGAAAGGCAGAGGGAGAGAGCACGGGGCAGAAGCAGCTCCTGGGCGTGTGCCCACGGGAGTGGCTGCCTGAGGGGCCCGGGAGCAGAGCTAGATTGTTTTTTTGATAGTGAGCTCCATGAGCTGTTTGTATATTTTGGAGGTTAATCCTTTGTCTGTTATTCCATTTGCAAATATTTTCTCCCATTCTGAGGGATGTCTTTTTGTCTTGTTTATGGCTTCCTTTGCTATGCAAAAGCTTTTAAGTTTAATTAAGTCCCATTTGTTTATTTTTGTTTTTATTTCTTTTTCTCTAGGAGGTGGGTACAAAAAGATCTTGCTGTGTTTTATGTCAAAGAGTGTTCTTCCTATGTTTTCCTCTAAGAGTTTTATAGTGTCTGGTCTTACATTTAGGTCTTTAATCCATTTGGAGTTTATTTTTGTGTATGGTGTTATGTAGTGTTTTATTTTCATTCTTTTACATGTAGCTGTCTTTTCTCCATTGTATGTTCTTGCCTCCTTTGTCGTAAATTAGGTGACCATATGTGTGCGTGGGTTTATCTCTGGGCATTCTGTCCTGTACCATTGATCTGTATTTCTGTTTTGGTGCCAGTGCCATACTGTCTTGATTACTGTAGCTTTGTGGTAAAGTTTGAAGTCAGGGAGCCTGATTCCTCCAACTCCATTTTTCTTTCTCAAGATTGCTTTGGTTATCTGGGGTCTTTTGTGCTTCCATATGAATTGTAAGAGTTGTTTTTTCTAATTCTGTGAAGAATGCCATTGGTAGTTTGATAGGGATTACACTGAATCTGTAGGCTGTTTTGGGTAGTATAGTCATTTTCACAATATTGAGTCTTCCAATCCAAGAACGTGGTATATTTCTCCATCTATTTATGTCACCTTTGATTTCATTCATCAGTGTTTTATAGTTTTCTGAGTAGAAGTCTTTCGCCTCCTTAGGCAGGTTTATTCCTAGGTATTTTATTTTTTGTTGTTGCAATGGTAAGTGGGAGTGTTTCCTTAAATTCTCTTTCACATTTTTTGTCATTAGTGTATAGTAATGCAAGAGATTTCTGTGCATTAATTTTGTATCCTGCTACTTTCCCAAATTCATTGATTAGTTCTAGTAGTTTTCTAGCAACATCTTTAGGATTCTCTATGCATAGTATCATGTCTTCTGCAAACAGGGGCAGTTTTACTTCTTTTCCAATTTGGATTCCTTTTATTTATTTTTCTTCTCTGATTGCCATGGCTAGGACTTCCAAAACTATATTGAATAATACTGGCGAGAGAGGACATCCTTGTCTTGTTCTTGATCTTAGTGGAAATGCTTTCCGTTTTTCATCATTGAGTATGATGCTTGCTGTGGGTTTGTCATATATGGCCTTTAATCTGTTGAGGTAGGTTCCCTTTATGCCCATTTTCTGGAGAGTTTTTATCGTAAACGGGTGTTGAATATTGTCAGAAGCTTTTTCTGCACCTACTGAGATGATCATATGGTTTTTATTCCTTAATTGGTTAATGTGCTGTATCACATTGATTGATTTGCATGTATTGAAGAATCCTTGCATCCCTGGGATAAACCCCACTTGATTATGGTGTATGATCCTTCTAATGTGTTGTTGGATTCTGTTTGCTAGTATATTGTTGAGGATTTTTGCATCTATGTTCGTCAGTGACACTGGTCTATAATTTTCTTTTTTTGTGATATCTTTTTCTGGTTTTGGTATCAGAGTGATGGTGGCTTTGTAGAATGAATTTGGGAGTGTTTCTCCCTCTACAATTTTTTGGAAGAGTTTGAGAAGGATCAGTGTTAGCTCTTCTCTAAATGTTTGATAGAATTCACCTGTGAAGCCATCTCGTCCTGGACTTTTGTTTGTTGAAAAATTTTAAATTATGGTTTCAATTTCATTACTTCTGATAGGTCTGTTTATATTTTCTAATTCTTCCTGGTTCAGTCTTGGAAACTTGTACCTTTCTAAGAATTTGTCCATTTCTTCGTGGTTGTCCATTTTATTGGCATATAGTTGTTTGTAGTAGTCTCTTATAATCCTTTGTATTTCTGTGGTGTCAGTTGTGATTTCTCCTTTTTCATTTCTAATTTTATTGATATGCATCCTCTCCCTTTTTTTCTTGATGAGTCTGGCTAAGGATTTATCAATTTTGTTTATCTTCTCAACGAACCAGCTTTTAGTTTTATTGATCTTTGCTATTTTCTTCATTTCTATTTCACTTATTTCTGCTCTGATCTTTATGATTTCTTTCTTCCTACTGACTTTGGGTTTGCTTTGTTCTTTTTTCTCTAGTTGTTTTAAATGTAGGGTTAGATTGTTTATTTGAGATTTTTCTTATTTCTTGAGGTGAGATTGAATTGCTATAAACTTCCCTCTTAGAACTGCATTTTCTGCATCCCATAGGTTTTGGGTCATCGTGTTTTCGTTGTCCTTTTTTCCTATGTATTTTTAAATTTCTTCTTTGATTTCTTCAGCTATGTCTTGACTATTTAGTAGTGCACTGTTTAGCCTCCATGTATTTGTGTTTTTTACAGTTTTTTTTCTGTAATTGATTTCCAATCTCATAGCATTGTGGTCAGAAAATATGCTTGATATGTTTTCAATTTTCTTAAATTTACTGAGGCTTGATTTGTGACCCAAGATGTGATCTATCATGGAGAATGTTCCATGTGCACTTGAGAAGAAAGCCTATTCTGCCACTTTTGGGTGGAATGTTCTATAAATATCAAATCTATCTGGTCTATTGTGTCATTTAAAGCTTGTTTTTCCTTATTTATTTTCTGTTTGCATGATGTGTTCATTGGTGTAAGTGGGGTGTTATGTCCCCTACTATTATTGTGTTACTGTCAATTTTTCCTTTCATGGTTGTTAGCATTTGCCTTATGTATTGAGGTGCTCCTATATTGTGTGCATAAATATTTACAATTGTTATATCTTCTTCTTGGATTGTTCCTTTGATCATTAAGTAATGTCCCTCCTTGTCTCTTGTAACTCTTTATTTTAAAGTCTATTTTTTCTGATACGAGTATTGCTACCCAAGCTTTCTTCTGATTTCCATTTGCATGGAATATCTTTTTCCATCCCCTCACTTTCAGTCTGTATGTGTCCCTAGGTCTGAAGTGGGTCTCTTGTAGACCGCATATATATGGGTCTTGTTTTTGTATCCATTCAGTCAGTCTGTGTCTTTTGGTTGTAGCATTTAATCCATTTACATTCAAGGTTATTATCGATATGTATGTTCCTGTTACAATTTTCTTAATTGTTTTTGGTTTGTTTTCATCGTCTTTTTCTTCTCTTGTGTTTCCTGCCTAGAGAAGTTTCTTTAGCGTTTGTTGTAAAGCTGGTTTGGTGGTGCTGAAGTCTCTTAGCTTTTGCTTGTCTGAAAAGCTTTTGATTTCTCCATCGAATCTGAATGAGATCCTTGCTGGCTAGAGTAATCTTGGTTGTAGGTTTTTCTGTTTCATCACTTTAAGTATATCCTGCCACTCCCTTCTGGCCTACAGAGTTTCTGCTGAACAATCAGCTGATAACCTCATGGGAATTCCTTTGTATGTTATTTTTTTGTTTTTCCCTTGCTGCTTTTAATATTTTTTCTTTGAATTTAATTTTTGTTAGTTTGATTAATATGTGTCTTGGTGTGTTTTTCCTAGGGTTTATCCTGTATGGGATTCTCTGTGCTTCCTGGACTTAGGTGACTCCTTCCTTTCCCATGTTAGGGAATTTTTCGACTATAATCTCTTCAAATATTTTCTCAGGCCCTCTTTTTCTGTTCTTCTTCTGGGACCCCTATAATTTGAATGTTGGTGCATTTAGTGTTGTCCCAGAGGTCTCTCAGATTGTCTTCAATTCTTTTCTTTCTTTTTTGTTCATTCTGCTCCTCAGCAGTTATTTCCACCATTTTGTCTTCCAGCTCACTTATTCGTTCTTCTGTCTCAGTTATTCTGTTATTGATTGCTTCTAGTGTATTTTTCATTTGAGTTATTGTGTTGTTCATCTCTGTTTGTTTGTTCTTTAGTTCTTCTAGATCTTTGTTAAATATTTCTTGTATTTTCTCAATAGGTGCCTCCATTCTATTTCTGAGATTCTCGATTATCTTTACGATCATTACTCTGAGTTCTTTTTCAGATAGATTGCCTATTTCCTCTTCATTTTATTGGTCTTGTAGGTTTTTACCTTGCTCCTTCATCTGTGACCTATTTTTTTGCCATCTCACTTTTTTTTTTTTAATGAGTGAGATTGTGTTCCTGTCTTACTGGTTGTTTGGCCTGAAGCTTCCAATACTGGAGTTTGTAGGCTGTTGGGTAGAGCTGGTTCTTGGTGCTGAGATGAGAACCTCTGTGAGACATCACTCCAATGAATATTCCCTGGGGTCTGAGATTCTCTGTTAGTCCAGTGGTTCGGACTCAGAGCTCTCATCGCAGGAGCTTCGGCTCAACCCCCGGGTCGTGAACCAAGATCCCGCAAGCCACGTGGGGTGGCAAAAAAAAGAAAAAAAATAATAATAAAAAAAGAAAGAGAACAATAACAAAGTTAAAACTATAATTAGACAAGGAAACTAACAGATATGTTAGAAAGAATAGAAAAATAAAAATATAGATGAATCAACAACCAGAAAGTACAACAGTACCACAATAGTAAAAAAGAAGAAGAGGGGAAAAAAAAGGGAGGTGAAGGCTTTGGCTTTGGATGGCAGGGCCTAAACAAGGGCATGGTTTGGGCAGTGGACGGGGCCTATGCTTAGGACCCAAAGGGCTGGAAAAGGCCCTGGGGGCTGTGGGGGTTGAGTCTTAGGCTCAACGGAACTGTAGGTGTCCAGGCATGCCCCCCACCCCTGGTCTTGGGGGGGAACCTCACCTGGGAGCCCAGCAGGCTCCTTGGGCTCGAGTTGGTGGGGCAATTGCCCTCTGCTCCTCTCTTGCTCCTCCTGGAGGGCCCCTCCCACCACCCTCTCCTGATCTCCCTACTATGCCCCCAGGAACAGTGAGGCTGTGGGGAGGGGCTAGCCCTGGAGGGCAGGGTACTGGCCTGGGAGCTCAGCAGGCTCCCCGGGCCCAAGTGGGTGGGGCAATCACCCTCCGCTCCTCTCCCGCTCCTCCTTGAGGGCCCCTCCTGCCTGCCTCTCCTGATCTCCTTGGCCTCAGGGGTGCCGATCCTATCTGGTCTCCACTTCTCCTTCCCCTTTAGTACCCCCATGTCCTACCGGTTCACTTGGGGGTTCCTCCCATTTCCTTGGGTGTCAGAGTCCCCCCACCAGTGGCCAGCAGGTGACCTAGTTGTGGGGAGACGCTAACTCAGCGTCTTCCCACACTGCCATCTTGACTCCACTCCCTAATTGATTTTTAAATGTAGAGCTAGCCTTGCATACCTGAGATAAATCCCACTTGGTCATGATGTGTAATTATTTTTATACACTGTTGCATTAGAATTGCTAATATTTTGTCGACGATTTTTGCATCTATATTCATGAGAGTTATTGGTCTGTAGATTTTTTGCAATATCTTTGTCTGTTGTTGGTATTATGGTAATGTTGGCCTCATACAATGAGTTAGGAAGTATTCCTTCTGCTTTTAGATACTAAAAGAGATTGTAGAGAATCAATATACTTTCTTTGTAAATGTTTGATAGAGTTCACGAATGAACCCATCTAGGCCTGGTGCTTTCTGTTTTGGTGGATTATTAACTATTGGTTCAATTTTTTTATAGAAATAGGCCTACTCAAGTTTTCTGTTTCTTCTAGTGTGAGTTTTGGCATCTCGTATCTTTCAAGGAATTGGTCAATTTCATCTAGGACTTGTTCCCGATCTTAGTGGTAAGGCTTCTAGCTTCTCACCAAAAGATATGATGTTATCTCTAGGTATCTTTATTCTTTAATCAGTTGAGAATTCATGAATTTCTGACATTAATAGCATCAAGCCTTCTTTGGAAAAACAGAATCTAGCTCTGTCATTCAATAGCTAAATGACCCTTTGCAACTTATTGAGGCTCTCCAAGTCTCAATTTCTTTCTGTTAAATGGAGAAGTAAAATTTCTCCTTTATAGAGAGATTGTGAGACAACATAATGTAGGTTTACAGCACACTTTGCTAACACATATTAAGTACAGAACAAATGTGTGTCAAATAATGAAATGTGCATAAACGCAACGTCAAAAATTTTCCTCCACTTTAGACAAACATATATGAAATACAAATTTACTAGGTTTGTGATGATTCCAGTGATATCACTTACAAAATGTATTTGTTTGTTTGGTAAAAATTGGGTCCAAGTAAGAATCTCTTTGCATGATTTTTTGGGGAAAGGGCAATAGAATTAAAATATAACTCTCTCTTACTGCTTTTGCAACTTCCCTTTTATCAGATCAAGGTCCCTGAAATTACCCTTCTGAAGACCTATTAAAATGAGTTGAGTGTATCTTCAAAAATATTTTTAGAAAATTGAAATGGTGAATAAAGGAGAAAAGATAACTATCAGCTAATTCCTCACCTAGAATATGGGGTTATTTTTTATATTCTAGCATACATGAGAACAGAAAATGTCATGTGTCTAGTAAAATATTCAGTATCAGAGGGATAGTTTATGATTCACCTTTTACAACACAGATGAAGCAGATTTAAGTAATTCTGTACATCGATGGAGTCATAACAGAATTGGTTGATACAGAAAGTGTCAAAAATGTCTCCATTTTTCTTAAGTTGGTGTAAGTTTTACTAAACAGACTCAATATACTATACACGAATCTGTGTATTCCACATGGTTAAAATGGGACCTGTTCAATATTGATAGAGCTCATATTGATTGTAGGAAAATTCTCAGAAGAAATGTACAAATAAAGAAAAAAATAGAACTAACTCTACCTCTGTTTTACATCTGGGAACAACAATAAAACTATGAATTATATTTCCCAGGGCCTTTGATTAAAACAGCAATTTAAAAACTCTATTTTTTGCAATTAATCGAATAAACTGAGAACTATAAGATTTTCTTTCTTGGGGGTGGTAGGGGAACCATAAATGGGAGTGCCAAAATAATTTGTAAATCTCTGTATTGGAGAGTTGTTAAGTGGTGTCAGTTTTAATTCTGGAAATAAGAATTATCTCCTAGCATATCTGATAGCTTGTGATAATACAATGACAGATACAGAGTAAAACAGAAATACCATATTTAAGGAAATTATATTTTAATGAGTTTTAATCATCTCTACTGCACATTGCTCATGTCCCCTGATTAAAAATCATTGATTCAGAGACTTCCAATTTAAAATGGAATCTGGCTACAAGCCTATGATGAATCTTCTCCAATTTCCCACTAAATACCTGTGAAGGCAGAAATATATGGCACCCCAGAAGAATATAAAATTAGGACTGACAGATAACTATCAGAATATGTAAAAATTAACTAGGAAGAACGTGAACCAAGGAAATGCAAATATTTATGCAAAAGAAAAAACATTAAAACTATTTATAAAAATACTTCCTGATCTCTTCACTGCTGCTCTCCCCCTGCCAGACACACATAAACACTCAAAGTCTGTTCCTTCCTGCTAGAAAATGGCTCCTTTGCAGTATGGCTGCTACTTTTTGAGCATCCACGTTATTTTTGTTCCTTCCTCATTAAGTGAATATATTTATTTGGGGCACCTAGAAAACAGGTTGCTGGAAAACAACCTGCATTTAGGATGGTAATAAAGTCTAATAGCACCTTAGGAGATGTAGTTCCCACAAGTAAATCACTAATACACTTTACTAATGATATATTTAGGGATTTTACTTTAAATATGTATACTACCCCAGCTTAAAATAATGAGAATCAAGAAGCAAGAATCAGAAGAGGAAACCAGCTGAGAGTTGTGCCTGTCATCTTGCCCTTCAGCTATTAAACTGAAAAGAGAATTTTCCACTAAGCATGTGGGGAGAGAACAGGGATAAAGGCAATCAATACATCCCATCCCATCCTGTCTATTGGTAAATAAGCAAGCTGAAAAAAAAAATCCCACTGTTTTTTAGATTGAGACAAGATTAGTGTGACCACATATTCTGGTTTGTCTGGGAAAGTCCCAGTTTACCACTGCTGTCCAAATATCTCATCTGGTTTCCTCTTTATTCTGATTTTTTTTTCATTTTTACTGAAGTATTGTTATCAACAGCAGCATAATAAGCATGTGAATTGTGCTTTTGTCTTCTGCCATGGTCTTGTCTACTAGGGTGTAAAAGGAGCATGTAGTAATGAGAGTTCTTGCCTTAATATATAAATAAATGTGAAAGGCCATCAATGATAATACTTTGTCTTTACACTTTCCAGCTCCAATGTAACTAACATCTTCCTGTCAAAGAGTGTACAGAAATTCACTGATGTAACAAGTGAGCTTGGATTGGAGAAGCTAGGGATAATGAACTCTTTCTGGTCTGGGTGATGGTAGGATAATTCAATATGCTGCTCCTTTTGGCTACTTGGTGCATTAGTTAGTTGCACCATGATGACTGCTTTTTACTTTTAAAAGTGATTCTTGGCTAACGTTTTTAATGGCCAACCTTTATTCAATTTTAGTAACTTTTGTTTTTGAAAAGAATATAAAATCTGTAATTATTTAGAACAGTCTTTCATGTATTTCAGTTAGGTCAAGTTTTAAATTTTGTTGTTTGGATCTTCAGTATATTTTCTCCTTACTGGTTTTTGTCTATTTGTTCTATCAGTTTTTAAGAGAGTTGTGCTAATATGGTTGTGGATTTGTCTCTTTTCTCATTTATCAGTCAATTTTTGTTTTATGCATTTTAAAGCCAAGTTATGTGGTACACAGTTTAGATTGCAATATCTTCTGGTAGTTTAATCCATTTATCATTACAATATATTCTTTAATTGAATTAATCTTCTTTCCTTAAAGTCTACATTGTCTGATATTTGTGTAGGTACAACTCTGTTTTCATTTACACACACACATATAAATCTTTATAAATATATATATTATGCATTGTAATATATAAAGCAACATATATCATCCTGTATTATATATTATATATAAACTTATATATAGAAATTACATATACATATAGAATTTAATGTTTATAACATGTAGAATATAATTCTCTCTATAAATTCTCATATATATATGAAAATATGAAAATATATGTCCATTTATTTTCACTTTTCTTTGAAGTTAAGAAATGTTCTCTTTTAATGAGAATATAATTGCTTGTGTTGCTTTTGTAGTTTTTTTTTGTTTGATCCATTCTGTTAATCCTATTCATTCACTTGGAGTATTTAGTCCATTTACACTTAGTGTAATTACTGATATAGTTGGGTTTTATTTTCTATCCATTTTTTTAAATAATTTTTTTAATACATTCATTTATTTATTTTTGGCTGCGTTGGGTCTTTGTTGCTGCACGTGGGCTTTCTCTAGTTGCGGCGAGTGGGGACTACTCTTTGTTGCGGTACGTGGGCTTCTCATTGCGGTGGCTTCTCTTGTTGCAGAGCATGGGCTCTAGGTGCACCAGCTTCAGTAGTTGCAGCAAGCGGGCTCTAGAGCACAGGCTCAGTAGTTTTGGTGCATGGGCTTAGTTGCTCCGCGGCATGTGGGATCTTCCTGGACCAGGGCTCAAACCTGTGTCCCCTGCATTGGCAGGTGGATTCTTAACTACTGTGCCACCAGGGATGTCCCTCCATCCATTTTTCATTTCCAATTTTATGCATCTGTTTTATGTTACTTTTATGTTTTATGTTACTGTTTTTCTAATGTCTTGCCTTTTTTTAGGTTAGCCAACTATTTTTGTATTACATTTTATTCTATTAACCTGTAATTATTTGTTCATTCTTTCAATGGCTACCCTAAAGATGACAACATGAGTCATGTCATTATTATCTAATGCAAATTCTTACTTTTAACACTTCTATGATAATGCTGTGACACATAGAAGTATTTACTCATCTGTTAATAATACCATGCATTTCAGTTAGACATTTTTTTTTTTTTTTTTTTTTTTTTGGCTGTGTTGGGTCTTCGTTTCTGTGCGAGGGCTTTCTCTAGTTGTGGCAACCGGGGGTCACTCTTCATCGCGGTGCGCGGGCCTCTCACTATCGTGGCCTCTCTTGTTGCGGAGCATAGGCTCCAGACGCGCAGGCTCAGTAGTTGTGGCTCACGGGCCTAGCTGCTCCGTGGCATGTGGGGTCTTCCCAGGCCAGGGCCCGAACCCGTGTCCCCTGCATTAGCAGGCAGATTCTCAACCACTGCGCCACCAGGGAAGCCCTCAGTTAGACATATTTTAAACTCAAAACGCAGTATTCTTATTTTTGTAAATTTGGTATTTATTTACATTTACCCTTTCCAGTGCTTCTCACTAATTCCTGTGTATATGAAATTGTTGAAGAGTAGTGCAATGGACATCCATAAACTCACTTCTCAGAAACAATTACGTTAACATTTTATCGTACCTATTTGCAAATAGGTGTGTGTATGCGTATACATGCTAAACCATTTCATAGAAGCTGCAGACTTTACCACCTAGAGCATCTTCATGAATATTTTTAACAAAAGGACTTTTTTTACATTATTATGATGCAACTATCTCCAAAAAGAGTCAATATTTACATAATTTCATTTCATACCTAATCCATCTTCAAAGTTCTCCAATTGTCCCACAAATAACTTATATAGTTGTATTTCTCCAACCAAATCCAAATAAGATTTATATATTATAGTTATTTTTTCTAGTTTGTTACCTTAGAACAGTTCTATCTTAATTTAATGACACATACTTTTGAAGTGATAAGACCAGTTGTATTGTAGAGTAAGCTACATTCTGCATTTATTTATCTGATTGTGGTATCATTTATCTTGTTTCTCTTTCCCCAGTAGTCCCAGGTAAACTGGAAGTTAAGTCCAAAGTCTTGATTATATTCAAGTTTAATATTTTTTGTAAATTATTCTTAGGTGGTATTATGTTCTTTATATTGCATCTCATCAAGAAACACATAATTTCATGCTGTCACACAATTAGTGATGATAAGTTGGATTGCTTAATTATAGTGATAATCTTTTAAAACAAGTATTTTTGTCTAAGATTCTTTAATCATATTATCTTAGTCTAAAGCAACCAAGATTTTGCTCAAAAACATTTTTTATTGTGGGTTTTCTTATTACTGATTTTTGATATGTCATTTTATTTAGGAAGGATAGCATGTGTTTTAGATCTCTGTTATATTTCTTGATCTAGCATTTTCATTTTCATCTATTTATCTTGTTATTTTGCATCCTGAGAACGTTGCCTGTGTTTATCTTATGTATAATGGGTCTCATTTCTGCATGTCCCCTCTGCCCTTGACTATTCCTAATGCCATTTTAAGTTCTGCTTTAAAATTATCAATATTCTTAGTCTGTTCATCATACTATAACAAAATATCGTAGACTGGGTGGCTTATGAACAACAAGCAGAACTGGAGGCTGGAAGTCCAAGATCAGGGTATCAGCATGGTCAGGTGAGGGCCCTGTTCTAGGTTGCAGGCTTCTCACTGTATCCTTACATAGCTGAAGGGGCTGGGGATCTCTCTGGAGCTTCTTTTATAAGGCACTAATCTCATTCAAAAGGGTGGACACTTAAGGACCTCTCAAAGGCCCCACCTTTTAATAATGTCACCTTTGAGGGTTAGGATTTCAACATACGAATTTGGGGCAGGGGGACACAAACATTCAGACCATAGCAATTACCTTTTTTTTTCTGGATCCCTTCCTTCGCTTTTCCTTACAGTTTCATATTCATTTCTGCATCTTTTTCATGATGTTCTGGTACTCTTGAATTTTGCTTATACCACAGAGAAGATTCTCTTTATTTGTATCTTTTTTTGCATTTATCTTTTTTGCAAGAATGTTCTTCTGATATATACTTTTTTGAGTGCTGCATCATAACCTTCCTTCTTCATAAAGAATAAGTTCAAAGGGCTTGTGTTAGTTTCCTATTCTCATTGTGACAAGTTACCATGAAATTAGTAGCTTAAAGCAACACAAATTTATTATCTTACAGTTCTGGATTTTAGAAGTCCAAAATTAATCTCATTGGCCTAAAATTAAGTTGTTGGCAGGGCTGGTTTCTTCTGGAAGGGGAAAATCCACTTCCTTGCCTTTTCCAGCTTCTAGAGGCCACCTGCATTCCTTGGCTAGTGACCCTTTCTGTGAATTATTCCAACCCATTGCTTCCATTGTCACATCTTCTACTCTGACCTAAATCTGAAGGTCCTGCCTCCCTCTTAAAAGGACCTTTGTGATTACATTGGGCTCATCCAGAATAATTTCCTCATCTAAAAATCCTTAATCACACCCGCAAATTCCCTTTCACTATGTAGATAATATATTCAAAGGTTCTGAGGATTAAGATGTGAACATTTTGTGGGGGGAAGGCATCATTCAACCTACCACAGGCTCCATATTGGTTTTGTGTTTTTGTTCTTTGATATTTAGTTAGGATGAGAATTCTAATCTGGTGTTATGTCCTAAAATAGACTCCTTACTTGAATGCTGTTAAAATCCTTTTTCAGATCTTAAGTTGAAGAAATGGTTGATATGCATTATATTACCAACTCTTTGATCCCAACATTCTGAGAAAATGGTGAGCACCCTGAAGTGCAGTTGTAGTATAAGGAATTGAGTTTCCATGCTACTTTTCTGCATAAATCTACCACCAGGAATAAGCTTTCTGGAATTAATTTTCTGTTCTGTTTTGTCTTCACATAAGAGAGCTTGTCCAGCTCTTTTCCTTGCATTACTATAAAAAAGGAAGGACCATAAGTCTTCAAGAGGTGAAGGTCATGATGATGATAGTGATGATAATGATAATGATGATAATAATGACAATAGTGGTTGCCACATATTGAGTGCTTATTTTACGCTAGTCACCATGATTAAAGCTTTGCACATATTCTTTCATCTCCTCCTTTCCACAAACCCTTGAGGTAAGTACCATTGTTATCACTATTTGACATTTTAGAGAAAGGATAGTCACAGAAAGAGTAATTAACTAACCTGAGGTTGCATGGAGAGGAAATAGTAGAGCTGGGACAGAGGCTTCGTTTTCACACTTTGCTGTAGCAAAACTCTCTCCAGGGTTTTTCTAGCACAGTTGGTTCAGAATGCTTTGCTATGCATCAGGGTCTTTCCTCTGCCCTTGCAAATTGGAACTTGTTAGCAGTGTTCTGCTTGTATATCTTTTGTTAGTACACTTGAAATTATTGCGTTCCAGAGAGAGTGATTATGAGTTGGTTCTTGCTGTGTTTCTACTCAGTATATTCCTGTTTGTTCAGTATTTAGCGGAATGTGACTTCATGTTTTATAAGATGTGGATAGCATTATTTTCTAGTTTCCAGTGCTGATACGTATTTCCTCGCAATTTTGTATTCCTTTGGTCTTATGCTATACTTTAAGAAAGAAACTGGCTTAGATGTTTTTTCCAAGATGCCATCATTCTAGGAAGTGCTCTAATCTCTCTTTCTGAAAAATTTCTTTTTAGATAACTTAATGAACAAGTCACCATCTGCATCATTTACTTCAAACTCTCAAATTCATAATAATCTACTGTTTAGAATCATTTTGGATCTTTCCTTTTTATGTCATAATTTACTTCATAGCCTGCTGATTCATGTCAGCTGTATTTAGATTAGTAGGTACCCAGTTTTGATTTGACTTGACACATTAGTGAGAGACTTTTAATCAAATAAGCAAAACACTTTCTCTGTTGGGCTACTGACTGTGCTCCACTCAATCTACTTCTGTTTTTTTTAAGACACCACGATAATTTAAATAGGCAAATAGGTTTTCTACTTACACTTCAGCATTTAAGGAACATCATCAAATGTATCTCTGTGTGTTATTTTGGAAGGTACTTGGGAGAACTGCGCTTAAGCCACAGCCCTGTCGTTATTGGTTGTGTGGCATTAACTTTCCTTTTTTTTTTTTTTTCTTCTATAAAAAACAAAGGTTGTTGAAACAGATAATCCCTTCCTCCTTTAGAATTGCCTAATTTTCAGTAGCAAGAGATTAAATGGCTAGTTCTTGCCTCAAGTAAATGAATAGAAGTTGAACATAGTTTCTACTTTGGATATTAGAAAGCAAATGATAATAATGCAAGAACTAATCTTACTATTTAAGAAGATAACCTTATAACCCAACATTTCACTTGAATGTCATAGAATTTGGCCATAGGAGAAACTCTGTTCTGAAAGCCCATGACCTTTCAAGGGTAAGGGAGAAAAAAAATGGCGTTGAGACAAACACAGTTCATTAGCACTTCTCAAGTTCTTATTAATACAGGTTTTCATTTTCCCTAAGAGCCCTTAAAATCTTTGCAGCAGAAGATATTTGATTAGTCATAAAGCATTTCACAACACACAGAGCTGATATAAGGGGACAGAGAGTCTAAGTGGAACAAACCTAGGTCGGAAAGCTGAAATTTGTCGTCAGCTGTTCTTGAAGCTTAACACATTATAAATTTATGCATTGCATATGGCAAGTGAGGGTAAATTAGAGACTCTGGCAAGCCAGACTTTCTGTACATAAGCATCTTTTTCCTTGTGCAGGAGAGAGAAAAGTGTAAAGGAATAGCACTGAAGAGAGTTTCTCTTGGCAAGAAAAGGATACATAATGATTTTAGAATTAATTGTTGTGATGAAAAGAACAATAACGAAGATATACAGTATCATTCTTTAGTTATTATAGTTTTCTTTGTATTAGATTAATGAGATATTCTGAGGCCTAATCTGGTGATTTCATGAGTAAGAAAGTTTTGCTTGAATATATTTAAACCTTGGCCCAAATCTAAGCATTTAAGGCCTGAATCCAGAAATGATAAAAGTTATGTGTTAGTTTAGACAAAGATATATAAAGGAGAAAGAAAGTCTGTGGACTGGAAATAACGTGCTGGTCCAAAAAAAAAAAAAAAAAAAAAGGATATTTGTCATCAGTGCCTTGTGTTAATGAAAATGGGTAGTTGAGAGCTCCTGGGTGCACTTGATACCTTGAGGTCTTGCTGAGAATGCAGCTGCTGGCTCTATATATAGACTTAATTCTGATGCTGAGGGAATAAAAGCATACGTACCATAGTAATGAGATTACTGGGACAGCTCCCAAATCGAGACAGCTGAGCCAAATCAATAAATGCATTTTTCTTCCCCTTAAAATTGCTGAGCTCATTAGAAAGACCAATATACTTCATGGTTAGACCTCTTAGACTGTGTGTCAAGCTCCCTCTAGCATTTTGCAAATTAAAAATTTAAATACAAAGATGATTCCCAAATATGACCACACCATCAAATTTACAATTTCCCTAGGATAAGCATTACTATTTCTCTTTTTAAAAATTCCCTTATGCATTTTGGGCACGTGGATTGGACATAGTTTTCTGACTGGTATGCTGTCATAGGAGACCATATGGTACGGTGGAAAATGCAGGAACTTTTAAGTTATATATATTGGAGGTTAGAATCCAAGCCACTTTGTGCACTGGCTATATATATATATAAAACCTTTGTATATTCACTTAACTACAGATCAAAACAAACTCTTTCCCTTTGTAAAGCTGTAAATTTGAAGAAGACAAAAATCCAGAAGTAATTTTAAGGAAATAGTTGAAGATGCAGTTAAGTACTCAACTACAATGATAATCCTTGCACCATTGTGTTTACAATTGAAAATAAAGTATTTAATAATAAAAGATTGCTTAAATAACATGATGTGTTTATACAAAGTATTATTATGTAGCCACTTACATGATAATTTAAAAGAATATTTTTTGTAATAGAAAGAGGCTCAAGATATATTATTAGGTTAAAAAACAGAATCACCTAGTACGTATGGTTTGTGTGGTATGACACTGCTGTATGTATGGTCATGTATATGCACGATGCTCATACAATATTTATATACACACACATACATATCATACATAGAAAAGGACATCTAGAAAATTGTGGACAGCAGTAAATAGTGTGATTACGGATGAGTCTTTCTTTCTCCTTGTTGCTTCTCTGTATTACTAAGTACTCTATAATAAACATCGTACTCCTTTTATAAAGAATAAAGTTAAACAGTAATAGTTCAAAAATAACAAAAAGACTGAGACTCTCTTCAACCAAACAAAGGAATATTGTAGCACATAAATCGGTAAGAATCATGAACTGCTTACACAGAAATTCAGCCTGCTTTCAGTGAGAAATCCTGAGGCACATATTAAGAAGCCCAGTTTGTGAGAGGGGCAGAATGAGAAGATAAGAGTCTGAAACTGAATCTGATTAAGGAGACACACAATAAATAGTCCAGACTATTCACAGACTCTTTAAAGATCTATCAAACCATACAGAGGGATAAGCAATTATGCAATAATAGACAAAGATGGCCCTTCTGTCTGGGGAAACATCTCAGTAATCATATCCACATCTTTGGAGAAGCAGCAGAGTAAAACATCTGACTGGGAGGTAGGATATCATATAGGTGTGAGTTTAAGTCCTTGTTTCACCATTTATTCACCATGTTACCTTGGTTACCTTCACATTTCTGAAACTCAGTTTCTTCACCTGTTGAAGGAGAATAATAAGAATTATCATTATCTCAATCACAGTTAACACTGACTAAGGGCTGTGTTCTAAGGGCTACTTGTAACATCCCCTTGGAGATTAAGGGAGACTTGTCTGCAAAACATTTAGCTTGGTGACCAAGAACATAGTAAGTGCTCAATAAATGCTAGTTCTCAGTACAGCTACGAGCATAGAAATGGTATTTATTTAACAACTATCATTTGTGGCTATAATTCACACAGCTCTATATTGTAAAACAGGGAGGGATAAAAGGATGAATAAGACACATTCTCTGCTCCCAAGGAATCTACAGTTCTGGGGAGGGTGGAGGCCAGACACAGGAGGAAATGCTGAGGAAGGTCTCAGTGTAAAAGTGGCCAACCTCATGGTGCCAAAGCGAATTCAGCATGTTTGTTTTGGAATTCTGTCCCAAGGAGTTGTCAAGGGTGTTGTTCTCCCTGGGATCTGAGGATAGGTGGCTCCATAGATTGGGAGGGGGGTCACCTTTCAGCCCTATCTTAATACAGAAAAAAATGTAGCAAATGTTTAACTTCTATTTTGAAGATTATCGTAGAGTTGTTATACCTCATTTGACTCAGCTGGGTCTGAAAGTCAAAATATAATAGTGTCCACTGGCAAGATAAGAGAGTTATTCTATTGTTTTGTTTTTCCTTAAGAGATGCAATGCCTCAGATCACATTTTTTTTTTTAAAGGGCACTTTCTTTTTCCAAACATGAGAAAAATGGTCTATAAATAAATGACCTTTGAAGTTTTAAAAATCACATTATCTTGTATTTGCATTTTGCTCTTATACTTTTCAAAGTATATTTCCAGTCACTTGAGTCTTTCAACAGTCCTGTGAGGTAGCAAAAAGCAGTGTTATTAATCTCATTTTGTTGACGATGAAAATGAGATGCCCAAAGGTCAATGACTTTCTTAAAAGTCATATAAGGTGATGGAATTAGGCTCAGGATCCAGAGCTCTTGATTCTTAGCCTTAAATTGTTTCATTTCTATTACACTCAAAAATATTTTAAGACATTTTATATGGATGACTTATGTAATTTTTATATTTGAACACATAGCATTAAAAGAGTGCCTTCATTTTTTAGGCTGGTTGAGAGAGGTTTTGTGAAAAGACCATTCTGATATTTCAGAAGCCTGAATTACAGCCCACTCCTAACACTGATTGTCTCCTGGACTATGTACACAACCAGATCATTCATCTCCAGATGCAACATGCAGTTCACATAAGAGAATTTAAGCAATCCACAATCTCGCTGGACCAAAGATTCAGAAGCAAAGGCTCAAAAGAGCTAGCCCTAGTTTCTGTAATGCACTAAAGCACCCTGATAGCACAATGGAGACCGATGATATGGTAATTTGGTATTTATTAAAATATTCTTTCTTGTTTAACATTTATGAGTATGGCTGGTGAAAATAAAGCTAAAGTTGCTTCTCAAAAGAAGGAGTGCAAAGCACATGTTAAAAGACTTTTATAGTTAATAATGAATAAAGCTGTGGAACATTTGGCACCTCTCTTTGGATACAGAGATACTGGAGCATTATTTCTCATGTATTTGCCACATGGGGGAAGATATAGCTTCCACTAGCGGAGTTTAATATATCCATACAATTAAAAAAGAGAATAATAAACTTCCATTCCCCAAACTGCACTCATTTCATGAAAGTTAAACAGTTCATTCCAGAGGAAGACTGTTAATAATCCAAGAAACCTCATATATTCTAATGTTAATTGTTTTATTATTTAATATAGCCATGCTATTACTTTATTAAATTTGAAATTAGTCTTTCTGTGGTGATTAATATAACAGAAATGGGTTCCTATGGATTTTCTTCATTCAAAAATAACAGATTATCTAAAAATAATTTTAAAAAGCCACATAGCTGTACTTAAGAAAAATTATATAAATATAAAAAAAGCATAAAGAAGAAAGTAAACACTTGTAATCATACAAAAGACAACTACTGTTAATATTTTGGTGTACTGCCATCATGTATTTTTTCCCCAATCAGGGTTTTTTTAAAATATATCTATATCTCCCTGTATGTGTTATGTAAAATTTTGTGTTTTTTTATGGAGTCGGAGATTATATTGTATATACTGTATTGCATGATTTTTTTTTCTCGTGACATAGAGATTTTTCTTCTAAATTTTTGTTCCTAATAGTAAACAAGAGGAGATAATTAACTTTGAGGGTCTTGATATAGAAGCCTAACTAGGTCCACCAAAAATAGACACTTTCTTTGAATTCCGTGTTTTTCTCTTTCACGTGAATTTTGCACTGCAATCCATATCAAATGCATGTTAGTTTTAAAGAATTGTCCCTTGGATATATTTAATAAAATTGACAGTCTGTGGAGATAAGCTATGTTTATCCTATGATTCAAACATCATCTCATATGTATGGGGACAGGCATCTCCTTTAGAGGAGCATAGACAATACTGTATGGAAAGCCATTCCCTGTGTGATTAACTGATTCTCTAATCCATCAGTTGTTTTATGTACATGGTCTTCCATTGCATCACTGTGCTGTGAGTTGCACACTCTCTTCCTCTGGGCGAACTTGTGTTTATTCTCCCTCACTCAACTAGCAGTTTTTAAAAAGAATTGGGCCACACCGCTCAAGAGAAGACTTTTTGCAATGAAGAATGAATTAGAGTTTTCTTTAGGACCAGTAATTGCAAACATAGACCTTGGAGTCAGGTAAACCTGGGATCAAATCTTGTCTCTACTACTTAAAAACTGGTTTACTGGGGAGACCTTCAATATGGCGGAGGAGTAAGACATGGAGATCACCTTCCTACCCACAAATACATCAAAAATACATCTACATGTGGAACAACTTCTACAGAACCTACTGAATGCTGGCGGAAGACCTCAGTTCCCTAAAGGCAAGAAAATCCCCACGTACCTGGGTAGGGGAAAAGAAAAAAGAAAAAACAGAGACAAAAGAATAGGGACAGGACCTGCACCTCTGGGAGGGAGCCGTGAAGGAGGAAAAGTTTCCACACACTATGGAACCCCTTCACTGGTGGGGTCTGGGGGTGGGTGGGTGGGGAAGCTTCGGAGCCATGGAGGGGAGTGCAGCAACAGGGGTGCAGAGGGCAAAGCAGAGAGATTTCCACACAGAGGATCGGTGCTGACCAGCACTCACCAACCTGAGAAGCTTGTCTGCTTGCCTGCCAGGGTGGGTTGGGGCTAGGAGCTGAGGCTCAGGCTTTGGAGGTCAGACCCCAGGGAGAGGACTGGGGTAGGCTGTGTGAAGACAGCCTGAAGGGGGCTAGTGCACCACAACTAGCTGGGAGGGAGTCAGGGAAGAACTCTGGACCTGCCAAAGAGGCAAGAGATCATTGTTTCGGGGTGCTCAAAGAGAGGGGATTCCTTCCCCATGTGCCCACAAAAGGCAGAGCACCACCTAAGCAACCTCCAGAGACAGGTGCGAGCCATGACTATCAGCTCAGACCCCAGAGACAGGCGTGAAATGCTAACGCTGCCGCCGTTGCCAACAAAAATCCTGTGTGCAAACACAGGATACTACCCACTCCCCCAAGGAGCCTGTGCAGCATGCCACTGCCAGGGTCCCGAGATCCAGGGACAAATTCCCTGGGAGAACACATGGCACACCTCAGGCTGTTGCAATGTCATGCTGGCCTCTGCCATCACAGGCTCACACCACATTCCAATTATGACTATTGTACCCCTCCCTCTCCTTGGCCTGAGTGAGCAAGAGAGCCTTAATCAGCTGCTGCTTTAACCCTCTCCTGTCTGGGTGGGGAACAGACTCCTGAGGGCGACCTACACACAGAGGTGGGGCCAGTACTAAAGCTGAACCCCAGGAGCTGTGCTAACAAAGAAGAGAAAGAAAAATGTCTCCATGCAGCCTCAGGAGCAGCGGATTAAATCCCCACAATCAACTTGATGAACCTGCATCTGTGGAATACCTGAAGAGACAACTAATGTCCCCAAAATTGAGGCGGTGGATTTTGGGAGCAACTGTTGACATGGGGTTTGCTTTCTGTGACTGATTTGTTGCTGATTTTTATGTTTATCTTAGTTTACTTTTCAGTCCTTGTTATCACTGGTGAATTTGTTTATTAGTTTGGTGGCTTTCTTCTTTTTTTAATTTTTATTTTATTATATTATTTTATTTATTTATTATTTTTTCCTTTTTTTTCTTCCTTTTCTTCTGAGACGTGTGGCTGGCAGGGATTTGGTGCTTTGGCCGGGTGTCAGGCCTGAGACTCCGAGGTGGGAGAATACTTTTGACATCTCCTTCTCTTTCTTCCTCTCTGTTCCACGAATCACCAAGTCTTGCCTATTCATTATGTTTCAGATTAAGTGCTCTCAAATCCTTGCCACAAGTCCTATCTATGCTCCCATGGCCTCTCACTGGATTACTGTAATAGCCTCCAAAATGGATTTTCCTATTTTGATTCTTGCACTTTCTAATGCTCTCTACACACATTAGCCACTCTTTAATACATACAGATGTGGCTAAAATCCTTCTAGGTTTCCTTGCTTAAATCTTCTATGATAAATACTGAAGTCCTTAACATGGTTTATAGATAGGATGGCTGTATAATTTGTTATCTAAAGTAGCACACATTTGTGTATAACTGATTCACTTTGTTATAAAGCAGAAACTAACACACCATTGTAAAGCAATTATACTCCAATAAAGATGTTTAAAAAATACCATTAATATAATGTAAAAAAAATAAAATAAAATAAAAGGAATTATAATATAAAAAAAATAAAGTAGCACACATTTGAAAGTGAAAGAGGGGTGCTATTTATAATTACACCAATAATTAGGGCACTAAGAGTAAAATGGGAAAATCTGAGGCAGACCAGGGTGTATGGATACCCTTCCTAAAATGTTCTTTGTGATTTAGTTTCTTACAAATATTTTATGCTATATTCCTCTTCATCCACTGTGCACCAGAAACATTCTTTCAAATTCCCTAACATATCATACTTTTTCTCATCTTAGAGATTTTTGTACAGCTGTTTTTCCCCTTAGAACACACTCTTTCTAACCTGTCTAAATCCTACTTTCTCCAGTGTAACTCCCTACTCATCTCTCAGAAAATGCTATTTCTTTAGGAACACATTGCCATACTCCCATTGTACCTTATATTTTTACTTCTGTCTGGTATATAGTAAGGTCATTAAATATTTATCATGAATGAATGAATGTGGTATAATTAAATAATAAATAATATAATTCTTATAATATTTGTCTTTCTTACAAGAATGTTTGTTTCAGATAAACAGTGGCCATGCCAACATGGAACACAGTGTTTTGTACATTCAGTGCTGTCCCAGAGCCAGCTCGTTCTGGTCTGCAAGCACAGGTTATTAAATTTTCAGGAATTTTTTGAGCCAGTTGTTAAATAGAACTATTGTTAAAATTAAATTATATAAACTTTCAATTAAATAACTTATAATAAAAAACAGAGGCAATAAAAACTCATTTTCCATTACTTCCTAATTATTTTACTACATTTTCCTATATCCTTTGTTCTTGAGATTATGTATGAATATTGTATCTTGAGATTATGTATGAATATTGATACTATATAATGGTGTGCCAGCATGCATCTCTTCTCTACTCTGCATCCAGTGATGTACGTAGGTGCATTTAAAATCAGTCATGGTGGGAGTATTTGCATCGTGGAAAGAAACCATTACCATTTACTGTTTTGTTGATTGTCTAGACTTTGAAAAATGATGAAGAAAATGTTAAGAATGCAGAAAATGTTAAACTTATTGGCTGTAGCCACTTCAGTGTCAATAAGACCAGAATCAGAGGAACTATTCCTCTAATATTTGGAAATTATTAACTGATTCAGCAAAAAGTGTTGCTCATGTCATTAATGAATGAAGTTCTGACATATGTCTTCACTGTGTCATTTTTCTCTTCTTTGTTAACACAAAAACCATCCCCAACATTTATGTCACAACAACACCCATTTGCCAATTGCAACCGTAGGTTGACTATGGATATGAAAGTTCAGCAAAAATCAAGGAAATGTGTTCTGTGATAATTAATTGGTAATTTGGAATCTCCAATAAAGAATATTGCATATTTTATTTTTATTTGTAAATTGCTGCCTCGCACCTTTGAATCAGTTACATTTATATAAAAACCGATATTTGTATACATATATCCAGACCGTATTTTTGGAGAGTTGCTGGTTAAATATTTACAAATGTACCACTGCTCACAGTAGAAACCCAAAAAATATATGAAAGAATATACTGTTGACTTACTCTTCTACATGTCTCCTTTCTTCTTATAGAACATACCTCTAATAAGAATGGTGAGATGTTAGAATGACTGAAAGAATGAAGGTTGTAAGGAAGGGCAGGTGATGGCCATGGTAATATGCCTCATTAACCTGCATTGTTGGTGCCCTGAGTATGGAGACAGTCAGTGGGGGAAAGATAGCAGGTGTCCTCTTACTTATTACTATTTTTCATTATGTCTTTATTTTATGAAGAAATATTGGTTTAAAATCAGTCCTAAGTAGGATTTCTTCTAAATCTAATTTGACCTGTCCTGTTGATTAATAATTAGGATTTCATCTTGACACCAGTATGAAGGTGTATCTTCATCTTGGTTTTTGGTCTTGCTGATATTTGTCTTTTTTCCTTAACTTGCAATTTTGAATTGTGAATGTTGTTCTCCTTTGCATGTGAGAAATGTGTTCCTTAGAAGCACTTTCTTGTTGGAAAAAGTTGTTTCCAAGGAAAATAAGTTGTTTTCTACTTTCATTCGCCTCATTGATTTCCCTGTGAGCCATCTGACTTGTCCATTCATAGACATTGTTGGGTCAACTTCCTGCATGTCAGGGTTCTCAGTGAGCTTTGATTATCTCATGCTCAAAGGGTGATGAATGCTATTCACTCAGTGAACTAAAAGGCCTGTTTCAATAATCTTTTAGCTTCTTTATGCAACCTATATATATATATAATGATATCACCTTTTTATTTTCTGAACGGAAGAAAAATATTGAAGTGAACCCATCCTCGTGCTCTATTCGTCCATATTAACTTCAGAAATATGCTGTTCATTTATTTATATAATTTGAGTATAGAATCTAAGAGAGAGAGAGATGAACATTTATTGTGTATTTGTCTTAATGCCAGATATTTTATGTAAACGGCTTTAATTAATTCTCACATTAACCCTGTAAGCAGATAACTATTGTCGCCTTTTGTATACGAGGAAATTGAAAACTAAAAAGATTGTATACTGGCTCCAAGATAGTGGCAGAAGCTGGATTTGAGTTAAAGTCTGTCTGATTTTAAACACTGTTCTTCCCATGACAATGGTGCTATTTTGTTGTTGTTGATCTTTAATATATCAAAGCCTAGTTGTAAAACTGACAGCATAATCAGTTTTGCCACTGTTCTGTTACCCAGCAAGGAGCAGAATGCAGTAGAAAAAAGCTTCTAGGGGAATCAAGAGAGAGATTTAAAGTCTCAGTGACCCCTCAAGGCTTGCTTTTCAGACAATCCATTTTATCTTATTTTTGTGCTTCAGTTTCGTTCTTTTTAAAGTTAGGCAGAGAACTAGAAGATCCATTAGGTTTCATTTTAATTATAACACTCTTAAATTTTCTTTGCTCCCAAACTCCTAGAGAAACACAGAAAATGGTTTCTTCATGCAGAAAATATTTTAAAATAGTAAGCAGACATCTCAAACTTCGCAGTAATACACGAATTGAAAAATGTTGGCTGCCCATTAGAGATAAAGGACTGATTATATTTTGCCCCAAATTATGTTAGACCAGCATTTTATCATTGGCATCTTGGTTTGATTGATATTAGGCAGCTGTCAACATGGGCACGTGGTATTTTCCCTTGACTGAAAGCAGACCATATGAGTGCCCAATTTAAAACATTTAAACAGGAATTGTGGTTTTCACTATGGATGGTCAAAAGGTCAGCATGGTGATGGGGCTGTGTCTTCCGAGGATTGTTGCCACGGTTACTAGGGCTTCATATGGTGCATTTAATGGAGAGCCAAGTGCCTCCTGCTTTGAAGCAGCTGGGACGCTCAGACAAGGGCATGACCTGAGGCTGGAAATGGAGCCTAAAGTGATCAGCCTGTACTGAAATAAGGGGTTGCCTGTAAAGCTGCAGAGTCAAATGCTGTCTCCTAGAATTCTGCAAGGATCAATTAATCAAAGGAAGCAGGACAGGTCGCCTGGGGTGAGATCAGCAACCGGAGATTCTGCTGCAGTTAACTGATCCTAGAGGCACTAAGAACTGTGCTCTGTAAATTATTTTTTATCTGTGTCATAGGAATTATATTTTCTTCCACTCATTGAATCATAGTTTCTCATCAAGCCCAGGGTGTTAATCTCCTCTGTGATATTCCTAACGGAATGCTGAGTCAGGAATTTCAGAGTCATCCTTACATTTTTACCCATCCCATATGAAGCTAAATTTATGTATTTTTAATTCTGTACTTGACACTGCAGTTTGTTTTTGAATGTGTTATTTTATTTTGTCTTCATAACAGCCTTATGAAAATGCATTGTTATTTTCTCTATTTTACAAATGAGGGAACTGAGCCACAGAATTTAAGTGTCCAAGTTACTCACAGGTAGTTAGTGGTAGAACCAGAATTTCCACCCATGTCTGCCTGACTCTATAGCACATCCTCTTCCAGTATCCCGGTCAATGACCCAGTCCTCTGACTTCTACCTCCCTAATAGTTCTTGATTCATCCGCATCTCCATTTTTCCAAGGCCATTGCTTTAGGACAGACCTTCATCAACCTTCACTTGATTATTGTAAAAATTGTCCTAAAGGTGTATATACCTACAGATTACTCTGCCATGAGAGTGATCTTTATAAATATACAAAATACAAATCTGATCAAGTTACTTGTCTGCTTAAAATCTCCCAATCTACTGCATATACTGTAAAATAAAGTCCAAATGCCTTAGCCTAGCAACTGTATTCTTTATACTCTAACTACAGCTTGTGTTTACTGCCTTGTGTCCACTTTCTTGCTAAGAACTTTTCCTAAGAACATTCCTCACTCTAATTACACAATTCATGAATGTCTTGCCCTTTCCTGAACATGGCACGCACTTCTACTTTTCAATATGTTTGGACATCGATGCTTGAGGGATTGTGAGACAGTAAGTAGTGCCAGGGTGCTGTACTTTGTTAGAGGCAGGGTGAAGAGGGCATATTTTATAGTGAAACAGGAAAAAAAACCAACAGGATTTCTGTTTCTTTGTGGTTTGTTGTTGTTTGCTCTCTTGTTTAAAATTACAGGAATGTTTATGAGTTATTGTAGCACTCTGCTAACACCTGCCAAAGGTCAGGGCTTGCTATAAAGCTCACCACTGCAGTGCTTGCAGTCAGAAGCTGCCTGCACAGTAGTGGGCAACTGAGGCAAGCACTTTTGCAGAGCACATACTGGAAGGATGTACTGTGGTGGACCTTCTTAAGATCAGCAGTAGCAGATAGGCACAGAAGCATTCAAGAACCAGTGACTAAATTAATAGAATTACATACATATGCTCATAAAACATCACCTAAAGCTGTTCACCAATCCGTCTATATTTGGAAAAGTATAAAAGCTTTATCATACTACCGGGTCAAATTTAAATGTAATTTGTAATCCAAGATGTTTAAATTTATTTCGAGGAATTTTTTTATGTCTCTCAAGCTATATAATTCTAACAGTAAAACATTACCTTTGAGTATTATTCAAAAATATACGCACAATTATATTTCTTTAAAATATTTTTGTAACTTATGCCTTGATTTATCATACCAGTACATTACTCTATAGTTAATAATAAAAAACAAAGTCAATAATGACAAATTATTCTAACTCTGTACTGTTCATTATATCATCCTTTTCAGATAGCATCTACAAATGTATTATGCTTAAATTGGATGAGCTATTAAATATATTTCAGATAATCATTATGTGGATAATTTTTTTCCATTAATGACTTGTAGAGAAGAATGTTGTCTACAGGATCATATTCAGCAAGTATAAATAATTATTGTTAATATTTTCTTTTTTTTGAATTTTATTTTATTTATTTTTTTATACAGCAGGTTCTTATTAGTTATCTATTTTATACATATTAGTGTATACATGTCAATCCCAATCTCCCAATTCATCCCACCACCACCACCACCCCCCGCTGCTGTCCCCCCTTGGTGTCCATAGGTTTGTTCTCTACATCTGTGTCTCAGTTTCTGCCCTGCAAACCAGTTCATCTGTACCATTTTCTTAAATGAAGCTAAGTCTGAATCTAATAGATTACACTATGTTTATTAATTTATTTATTCATTGATTTTTCCAACCCCACATGCTTTTTAAAAAAAGTTAAAACCACAAGGATGGTAGTTTAAAGTAAATCCATTCTGCCATTTGTTCTCTGAAAGTGAGAAAGACACAAACTAAATTACTTTTGTAGAATTTTTTATTGTGTATATGTGATTGCCCTGCCTGCTAAAAGAAGAAATAGAGAACTTTCTGTCTTTCCATGCCTTCAGTTCATCAGAGAGTATAGTTTAGTTTTGGGTGTGCTGTCGTAATCTAAGAAACATAATAACACATTTATTTTGCCAAATATATCAGTTAAAGGAGTTTTAAAAACAACCAAGGCCAAAACATTTATATGCAACGTAAACCTTTTATACCTTTGGTGTTGAGAGTAGGAATAATATCACTGCTATTGGTATGTAAATTGTACCATACCCAGTTTTCTCTTTCTATTTTGAGATATAATCCCAACATTGGTACATCTAAATCGGCAGGATTCAGCAGTATGACTCCCCCACTGTGAGTTTTATATATCACAAGAGAATGAATATTTTTAAGCTGGAAATAAGCAAGTATTGAACTTACTAAACTTAAATGTTTGGCAGTTCTTAGGGCTGAAGCACCTTTTCCAAATCAAGGTTT